>NW_025767546.1:1695000-2295000 GCF_003918875.1 Haliotis rubra | reverse complement strand
ACAGATTACAAACTGCGCAAGTCTGATTTGTATTTGTCCATTTATCGTTGACCACAAACCACTCGGTCTCTCATCAAGCAGACCACAGAGTCAGCAAGCTACAACAACAATTTGTGTCCCCACATCAAAGTCCTGGTCAACTGATTGAGTCGCTACATGTAATTTCTCCGGAAATATTAATCGAATTAATCGGCCACTTGCTCATCAAATGCTCGCGGGGACTGTTTACGCTGGTAGCTAACAGATGGCGCTGTATTGATGCCTCTCGCTGAACGCAGTTGACTGTGTGATGCTGAACTCCACCGGTGCCAGCGCCTGTCGCTTTGAGAACAGGAGTGCCTATTTGATGTCGGGTAATGAACAGATGCATGTAGTTTTTAATATGATTAAATAAAGTATAAATATAAATAAATGTCGTTACGTGAGCACCGCATTGCCTCAAGTGAGTGAGTTTGGTTTGACGCCGCTTTTAGCAATATTCCAGGAATATCACAGCGGGGGACACCAGAAATGGGCTTCACACATTGTACCCATGTGGGGAATCGAACCCAGGTATTCGGCGTGATGGGCGAACGCTTTTACCACTAGGCTACCCCACTGCCCCGCATTGCCTCGAGGTGACCCCGAAGTTTCATTGGAGTGATAAAGGAATGTGTGAGTGAGTGAATTTGGTTATACTACGGTAAGGAAGGAAGGACAGACATATCGAAGATAATATATGGCATAGGTTCGGTGTTGACAGACAAATATTATCACTGGAACCCTTAAACCCTTGATGACTGACAAGGCGATAAACTGGGCTAGGCCCAAAACATGACTATCTTAAATTTACTAAGGTAAAATTTGAGTTGTCTTTTCTTTCATATGAATCTGATTCTCAATTGGGAATCTGATACTGAAACCTATTCTATTATTTTCAATGTACCATGTGAGGTATATGTTTATAGTCCCGCTCGAATTGCCGAACTATTGTCTACATTTGCAACATACCAACTGCTATACTGTATCTCAAATTATGGATGCGAGACGCCATTCTCCGGATATTTACGATATTATCCGAATAAGATGGATTTAGGGGGAATAACTCTAAGATAGTTTTTGGTCACCTGTATAGTGAATAAATGGTTAACTGTGGCATTCTGACAAAATAATCAGCAGTGCTGTAAGCAAATTCGTCGTCCACTGGTCCCTCGAGTGACATGGGTTCATGTCCCCTTATGGCTCGGGAAAGTTAATCTAACGTAGAGGTTATAACGGATGGACGTTATGCATCACGATAACAGTCAGTAAGTATTAAGGTTGAACAGGGCGATAATTATATTATCGATGATATCTTGTCGATGATGATAACACTAGTGAGCGATATTACCTCAGCTGAAAATATGTCTGTCAATAACAATATTGTTCACAAGCTGCTAAGTGAATGGACCGCCTCCGTGGTGTAGTGGTTAGAGCGTCCGCCCGGAGAGCGGTGGGTCGCGGGTTCGATCCCCGGCATGGTATCTCAGTGGGCTAGCACCATAAAACCAGCTTCAGTCTGGGCTAGTACAAGCAGCAGCACATACACATACACACGCATGCACGTCGTCATATGAGCGAAATATTTTCAAGCACGACGTTAAACCCAATTTCACCTCACCTGCTAAGTGAATGGCTAATGTAGTAGCGTTGAAATGGTAATGATATAATAACTGTGGTCAAGCTCGTTAACTTGTCATCGTATCCCAACTGCGAAGATCCATGCTCATGCTGCTGATTACAGGATTGTCCGGTCCAGGCACGATTATATATATATATATATATATATATATATATATATATATATATATAGCTGTAATATTGTTGAGTGCAGCCTTATAAACAAACAAACAAACAAACAAACAAACAGATGTTGGGGTAGCCAAGTGGCGGTGGGGTAGCCTAGTGGTTAAAGCGTTCGCTCGTCACGCTGAAGCCTCGGGTTCGATTCCACATGGGTACAATGTGTGAAACCCATTTCTGGTGTCCATCGTCGTGATATTGCTGGAATATTGCTAAAAGCGGCGTAAAACCATACTCACTCACTCACTCGCAATGATACTGCAGGAGTATTGTTGAAAGAGGCGTGAGACCCACTCGTTCTTCTTTTACATGCAGACATATTTGTCATGTTCCTAATTGCCTCAATCATTTCCGCTGTGTACCTGTGCTCTGGCTGCTACCTTCTTACACTGATACGACTTGACGTTAGCGTACTGATGCGACCTAACGTTCTGTGGCAATCTAAAGGTCAACCGCCTGAATAGGCTGACTAAACGCAATTACACTGCTCTATCTAGACATATACACTAGGTGATCTCTGTAAGTCGGGTTTCATGGACTGGCGACGGCGTCAGTGACATCAAAGATGCGTGGTGGCGATGACTAAATCCAGACCAGCAATTGGTGACATGGAACTTGACGCCCAATGAATGGACAATGGCGTTGATCCAGTTCTAGGATTTTCCTCACGGAGTGAAAAAATCAAAATTACTGACTGCGAGAAAACATATGATTACATTTTGTGTATGACATCAACTTGAGTATTAAACATGTTGTGCTATCGATGTTACGTTCCAGGGACCTCCAGTTAAAGACACCCGTGAAGATCCGGGTTATCTAGAATTGGTCGTCAGCAAACCCATGCTTGTCATTAGAAGTGACTGACGGGATCGGGTGGTCAGGGTCGCTGAATTGGTTGACAGTAACTTGACACATGTCATCGTATTCCAATTGTGTAGATCGATGCTCATGATGTTGGTCACTGGATTATCTCGATTATTTCCAGACCGCCCCAATATAGCGGTACAATTGCGTAGTATGGCGTTAAGCAACATCCAAGCCAAATAAACCAAACAATCCATCGAAAGAAGCTTTAAGTACAGGCCAGCAAGATTGCCAACAAACGACTTGTACCATGTCCGATTTACGCTGCAGCAAACTTGGCTGCATAACGCAGCGTAAATAGGACATAGTGCCAGTCTGTGAGAGAGCTGGGCCTCTTTGAACAGAATTCAAATCATACTGTGAATAAAAAGTTAAGCGCCACCCAGTTTATTTTGCCAATATAGGTTGTCTCATAGGAAATCTTTCAGAAAACACAACCATCATAATTTGGTGTAGTACTTTTAGTTTAAAAACAAAACCATTATGGGAATTATCTTTTACTTTAAACAGGATGTATGCGCTTTTGGAAAATATGCATTTTGTTTTCCACAAAAAGTTACATTCTTTTGAAAAGTGAAAATCAGAAATGACTGTTATATGGTCACATGATAGTCATTTTTGACAAGTGAAACCTAAGTTTAATAGTGTTGTATAAGCAGAGTAGGAATAGTTATTTTGCTTTAAAAATCAGTGCCATCATATCTTTAACAATAGTTCCTTTAATTGTAAATACAAATGATTATGATATCTCTAAATCAGTTAACAGATGAACCTTCTCTAAAAATGGATTGGTCTTCCCAACTATTTTAGCCTAACATTTCCACAGCTTCACATCTTAGTTTTGAAATAGGCTGACGCTTAACTTGTTATTCTCAGTATACATCACTGCATGTTAGCTTAATTGGGAGGGAGTGATGTTGGTCTCAAACGGTTACCACTTGGGTACACCCTGGACCCAAGGTATAGAGCTGACAGACCTAGAAACAAAATGGCGACCCATCATAATAGGTTTTAAAAATAGGATTCTGGTGTGAGACTCTGCACAGGGATTTGAAGCGACAAGGCCACCTATGGAATCCTGGAAGGGACATTGTCGCGTTGTCGCATTGTCGCGTTGTAGCCCTCTTAAATACCAGCAAAATGAGACAAATTAACCAAAACGCGATACGCGACATCGCGATAATGCGACAAATGGGCGAAATGTCGCGATGTCGCGTGTCGCGTTTTGGTTTATTTTGCCTCATTTTACTTGTTTTGGAGAGGGCGACAATGCGACAACGCGACAATGTCCCTTCTCGGATTCCATAGCCACCCGTGAGCCCTACGTACTTGTATATAACAGAGTAGTGTGATAGTGTGGGGGAGTTTAAAATACTTCCGCCTCCAAACTGCTTCCGCTGGGTCTACAAAGCTGCTGCCTCCAAGCGAGTGATTGCCTCGGCTAATGCTGGCTGTGTATTCATGTCCACGGTCGCATTTGTGGATGTGAATACAAGTCCTGCGTCAGCATTCCTAGAGACTCTTGACCGCGTAGAGCGGATCCTCATAAAGAAAATGTCCATTTGCAGTATACAGTAAAGACAGCCACATCTTACTCAGGTACTTGTAACTGGGACAATATTTTCTCTACTTTTACCAACATACGCCCGGTTGTTTTAAATAGGTCCCCGAAAATATGGTGCTTGTCACACACTCACTCACTCACTCACTCACTCACTCACTCACTCACTCACTCACTCACTGAGTTATTGAGTAGGATGACGTAAAGAAGCACTGACGGCTGAGAGTGGTTGGATGTGTGGCAGTATATGGCATGTTTGACTCCTGTGAGCACGAGTGAGTAAGTTTAGTTTTATGCCGCACTCAGCAATATTCCAGTTATATGGCGGCGGTCTGTAAATAATCGGAATCCAGGGATCAACAGCATGAGCATCGATCTGCGCAATTGGGAAAGCGATGACATGTGTCAACCAAGTCAGCGAGCCTGACCACCCGATCCCGTTAGTCGCCTCTTACAACAAGCATGGGTTACTGAAGATCAATATTCTAACCCGGACCTTCACGGGTTTCTGTGAGCACCACCTCCTTCGCTATATTTGATGTTTTGGGTTTGATCCTCACTCACTCACTCACTCACGGCACAAGAATATGAGTATTTCCATTGGGCGACGAGAAACATTACGAAGAGGAACTCCGAAACATCATCAACACATTTAACTAAACTCAGCATCAGTCATAGATTTAAAAGAATTCAATGACACGCTTTTTCTCACTTGAACTGGAAGTTCATTCCACATTCTAATTGTGGTTGGAAAAAACGAATCATACGAAAATTTTAATTAAAAAAATTAATTGGTTCAAGTGTCATCGTTGGCCACTCACTCACTCACTCACTGTCCTGACCATAATTTACGGCAAACGGATCCGCCAAGCCTCTTAATCGAGAGTAATATCAGATACACATCAATGACCAAGAGTTGTTACAAACCCTGCAGCACATTGTCATTTAAGCTTAGATCCATTTAATACAGCCTCCAGTGCTCCCAGGCAGTGACACCAAAACTATTTTCACTCCCCTGTCAATCCAACCAAACACCCAACGCTGGACGAGGACCACAACGACCTACCGATAGTCACGTACACATGTGTGCCTTCCACAGACACGAGTCGAGAGAATATCAATCATTCATAGATATAAAAATTCCGCATGTTTCTAATTTGTGGAGATGGTCCTGGCACAGACAGACAATTGGAGACCTGGGGGTAAATATATAGCATGGCAAGCAATTAATTTAGCTCATGCAGAATTACAGGAGATGGAATAGTGTGTCCGTCTCCATCGGATGAAGTTGATTGACTGGGTAGGCCGGATTG
Source organism: Haliotis rubra (assembly GCF_003918875.1). Lineage (NCBI taxonomy): Eukaryota > Metazoa > Mollusca > Gastropoda > Lepetellida > Haliotidae > Haliotis > Haliotis rubra. The sequence goes on along the minus strand of NW_025767546.1, from coordinate 2,289,441 downwards.
TACCCCTGGGATAACACTGGACTACCCCGGGCATGGCCTTATAATTGAGTGGCTATGATACTCACTCTGTAATGACTGCATGCGTAAACATACACTACATCCCCAGTGGCTGCACAGATAGTATTGATACAGTACGTGACCCTCTGATTGTATGGCTGTAACATAGATAGTATTGATGCAGTACGTGACTTGTATGGCTGTAGCTCATATATACTGTATAGTATTGGTAGACTACATGCCTAATGGCCGCACAGATAGTATTGATACAGTACGTGACCATCTGATTGTATGGCTGTAGCACAGATAGTATTGATACAGTACGTGACCCTCTGATTGTATGGCTGTAGCTCCTATAGTATTGATACAGTACGTGACCCTCTGATTGTATGGATGTAGCACAGATAGTATTGGTAGGCTACATGCCTAATGGCTGCACAGATAGTATTGATACAGTACGTGACCCTCTTGATGTGCACAGATATGGCTGCCCAATGCTCACAGATAGTATTGATACAGTACGTGACCCTCTGATTGTATGGCTGTAGCTCCTATAGTATTGATACACTACGTGATCCCCTGATTGTATGGCTGTAGCTCCTATAGTATTGATACAGTACGTGACCCTCTGATTGTATGGCTGGCCTATGTAGCTCCTATAGTATTGATACAGTACATGACCCCTGATTGTATGGATAGTATCGATACAGTACGTGACCCTCTGATTGTATGGCTGTAGCTCCTATAGTATTGATACACTACGTGACCCCTCTGATTGTATGGCTGATTGTATGGCTGTAGCTCCTATAGTATTGATACAGTACGTGACCCTCTGATTGTATGGCTGTAGCTCCTATAGTATTGATACACTACGTGACCATCTCTTTGTATGGCCGAAGCTCATATAGTATTGATACAGTACGTGACCCTCTGATTGTATGGCTGTAGCTCCTATAGTATTGATACAGTATGTGACCCTCTTATTGTATGGCTGAAGCTCATATAGTATTGATACAGTACGTGACCCTCTGATTGTATGGCTGTAGCTCCTATAGTATCGATACAGTACGTGACCCTCTGATTGTATGGCTGTAGCTCCTATAGTATTGATACAGTACGTGACCCTCTTATTGTATGGCTGTAGCTCCTATAGTATTGATACAGTACGTGACCATCTCTTTGTATGGCTGAAGCTCATATAGTATTGATACAGTACGTGACCCTCTGATTGTATGGCTGTAGCTCCTATAGTATTGATACAGTACGTGACCCTCTTATTGTATGGCTGTAGCTCCTATAGTATCGATACAGTACGTGACCCTCTGATTGTATGGCTGTAGCTCCTATAGTATTGATACAGTACGTGACCCTCTGATTGTATGGCTGTAGCTCCTATAGTATCGATACAGTACGTGACCCTCTGATTGTATGGCTGTAGCTCCTATAGTATTGATATAGTACGTGACCCTCTGATTGTATGGCTGTAGCTCATAGTAGTGATTGATACAGTACGTGACCCTCTGATTGTATGGCTGTAGCTACTGATAGATATATTGATACAGTACGTGACCCTCTGATTATATGGCTGTAGCTCCTATAGTATTGATATAGTACATGACCCTCTGATTGTATGGATACAGTGTAGCTGTAGCCCTATAGAGTATTGATACATAGTATTACGTGACCCTCTGATTGTATGGCTGTAGCTCCTATAGTATTGATACACTACATGCCCAATGGCTGTACAGATAGTATTGGTAGACTACATGCCCAATGGCTGTAACACAGATAGTATTGATACAGTACGTGACCCTCTGACTGTATGGCTGTAGCTCATATAGTATTATTGGTAGATTACATGCCCTCTGATTGTATGGCTGCACAGATAGTATTGATACAGTACGTGACCCCTGATTGTATAGCTGTATGCAGCACAGATAGTATATGTGGTAGGCTACATGGCCAATGGCTACAAAGATAGTATTGATACACAACGTACCTTATGATTGTATAGCTGTAGCTCAGATAGTATTGATACACAACGTGACCTTCTGATTGTATATAGCTGTAGCTCAGATAGTATTGATACACTACGTGACCTATATGATTGTATTGTAGGCTGTAGCTCAGATAGTATTGATACAGTAACGTGACCCCTCTGATTGTATAGCTGTAGCTCAGATAGTATTGATACACAACGTGACCTTATGATTGTATAGCTGTAGCTCAGATAGTATTGATACACTACGTGACCTATGATTGTATAGCTGTAGCTCAGATAGTATTGATACACAACGTGACCTTATGATTGTATAGCTGTAGCTCAGATAGTATTGATACACTCCATGCCCAATGGACGCACATATAGCAATGATACACAACGTGACCTTCTGATTGAATGGCTGTAGAACTGATACTGCAATGGCTTCACGGAGAGTATTGTTACACTGCCTGATCTACTTGTAAAACACATCCAATTCTGTATAAACTTAAAAACAACTATGTAATAATAACAAGCTGGCAAGTCTTCTTTTAACACCGCAATCACTCCTTGCATGATCAGACAACCATGGTAACCTTGACCTGTCACTAACACCAAAAAATTGTTTTATTAGATTTGCAAATTTATATCACATGAATATGATCAAACACAAATATGCACAACCAAAGTAGTAGTATTATTATCATTCAAGAAACTTGGATTAACTCCCGTTTGTACCACTGAGGTCAAAGTTTCAAATGCCAAGGTAAAAAGATCGATAATGAACGTAAACACCGAGTCTAGATAAGATTAATAAGTGAATTAGGATACTAATCTGCACAAACATAATACAATTATAATGAATGGTCTCTTGTTTTTATTAAATAAGAAATAATTGTTGAGGTCTGCCTCAAGCTGGAAAGCCCATGAGTTCTGGGGATTCACACAGTCTTCCACCGAAAGCCCTGCGATGACCTGAAGTACACTGCCATGCCCTGAACTCCGTTGCAGTGCCCCATGGATTGACAATACCAAGGATATGATACTGCAGATGTGTTCATCCTCCCACGTGACTCAAACCAAGGATGCTGGAAATTTACTCTGACCTTGAATCCCGAAGGTCATCTGAGGAAGGATGTCTTTCCATCTAACGAATCAGTGACGAATCAGTATAACGGAGTGCGACAGCACGGGTCTTTGCGTGGTTTTATGAAAGGCGAACAGAAGGATAGTTGAACAAGCCATAATGCATGCTGCAATAATGGTGCATTGGGATACTTCTGACGAGTTGGGACAATGGGAAGGCACACACTGGGCTGTGCTCTCTCTGTTTCGTCATGCAGGAGCCTGGATTGCACTTTAAACATTGTGATCAGCTGCCAGTAGTGAATTAGTACACGGGGTGAGTCCCTCCGTATACAGAACCCTGGTAAACCGGACACCCAGAATTCCGAATGACACACACATACATGCACGCACACGCGCAACCACACGCACACACTCAAACATTCACAAACGCTCAAACACACACAAATATAGGCACATTCACGCACACACAGACACACATGAGCGCACGCTCACACACGATCTGCTTTGTAGTCTTTGGTTTGTTGGTTTACGCCGCACTCAGCAATATTCCAGCTATATGACGGCGGTCTGTAAATAATCAAGTCTGAACCAGACAATCCAGTGATCAACAGCATGAACATCGATCTACACAACTGGGATACGATGACATATGTCAACCAAGTCAGCAAGTCTGACCAACCGATCCCGTTAGTCGCCTCTTACGACAAGCATGGGTTACTGAAGATCAATTCTAGCACGGATCTTCACGGGTCTGCTTAATAGTCACGCTGACGAAACTGTAAGGTAATGTATCGCTTGTCCGGATTGACGGGGTTGTTCTGTTGTACAGCATGCATTACGTGGCGAATGACGAAATACAATATATAACCCTCTAACATTAGATCACGCCTTGGTTGGCATTGTTCTCGTTATTTGCTATACCTATTCACATGTTACCTGACGCCAGGGAATTGCCACTTTATCCAATACTGTTTAAACAACGGCTTCAGGTTTCTATTTTATGTATCAGATTCCTCTGTGTGATATAAGGTCACGGCAACCAAAATATAACTGGCTTGGCGCCGACAGGCGTGGCCTGTTGCCCCTGGCGACCAGACTGCAATGGTCAACAGGTCACAGTGACAGACTGTCAGCGACTTTTCTAGATCGGTGCGACCTATGTGAGACCTCCATTACTTCTAGTAAACGAATCATGACCCCATTTAGCCAATCACTCTTGAAACCAGTCTTCTTTAATCCGCTCCTCAATTCGCTATCTCTAAGCTCCCCTTCTGAACCGCGTGTACCACGTCTGTATGACCAGACATAATCAATTATTCCACCTCGATCACGTGATGTTGTTTCACTTACAGTCGACTCAACGCATCAGCTCTTGGTGTAAATCCTCCTTCCGCAGTAACATGAACACCATGAACACCTTGAACACCTTGAACACCATGAACATCATGAACACCATGAACACCGCGAACGTCATGAACACCGCGAACATCACGAACACCATGAACAGCGCGAACACCATGAACACCGCGAACATCGTGAACACCATGAACACCGCGAACATCGTGAACATCATGAACACCGTGAACACCGCGAACATCGTGAACACCATGAACGCCGTGAACACCGCGAACGTCATGATTACCATAAACAAAGTATAAAAGAATTGAACAGAATAATGGAATCACCAAAACTGTTCACCACACAAATGCGGCTATTTCGTTTTGAATAACATCTTAATGTTTCATGTGTGTAACAGTACCATGCACAGATTGGTTTTGTTTGTTTGTTGTTTTACGCCGCACTCAGCAATATTCAAGCTATGCGGCGGCGGTCTGCCAGATAATCCAGTATCATGAGCATATAGCAACGCAATCGGGATACGATGTGTCAGCCCAGTCAGCGAGGCTGACCACCCACTTATGACAAGCATGGGTTGCTGAAGGCCAATTCTTACCCGGATCTTCACGTGTGCCAGTCCCAAAGAAGAAAGACAGCAATGTGCTCAAAATGGTAATTTGATGGGTGTTGGGTGAGAGATTTTTTCTATTCAATACGTACCTATTGTCAGTTATATGTACTTCCATAGAAATTCAGTTTGTGTGTGTTTTTTTTCTATACCTGTCAAATCAACATGCCCATTATTTTTATTACCGTTATGTGTTAACTTCAGAACCGTTCGAGAATACCAGTGTATTCCGAGCACAGACGTTGAGGACAAATGCATCATGATGTTTACCACTATCTGTCTATGGATCGCAACTTAGACTTGAACCGAATACTCTCTGTCAAACGTGACGAGAATGATTGTTATATTCCTTGTCCTAGCTGTCGCGAAGATGGAAAAAGTGTGTATCAGACACGTATTGATAAACCTGAAATAGATAACGGTGAAAACAACATTCAGCCCAACCATATACAGGAGACAGCCTTTGCTTCTTTGCATCTGTTGTACTTAATGAGCATTTTATCCCCTTGTTCCAAAGATTTGTCATGGATCGATTCGGAAATATAAATATCTGCTTCTCTACATCGATTTAACAAATATCCCGATGAGTTCTATATTGTCAGAGCACACGGTCGGCCATCTGGCACAACAGACACGAGGCAGAGGTATAGTAGACCGGTTTGCTGTACTTAACAACTGGCGTGCAGCTCATTATGAACAATGTCTAATGGAGGGTTAGATACCTAGTTGTCTCTCTGAGACTTACGGATAATGTTCTGTCCTGGAATCTGGGTAGACGACATCGTAGGACGTGCACGGCTGTTGCGACATGGTCGACGGTATCGATTGTGTCTACTTTCAGAAAAGCGTTGTTGCCATGCAGAACCTCCATTGAACATAGATAATGAGAGACTGGCAAATGGCCCATGTGTCTAGAAGGCACCGCCACCTGACGAGCAATGTCATTATAATGAAATACAAGACATATCTGACATTTATCAAAGAACGATTAAATTTCAGTGGAAAACTGAAACGCTGCTTCGTTAAAATGAAACAATGGCTTCTGATGTATTCCGAACACACCTGCCCAGTGACTAGAAATAAGATCTATCTCGATTTTCTAGACTCAGACTCAGACACAGATATAGACACACATACATGCAATTACACAGACGTAGAAACAGAATCACAAGCATGGACACACACACACACACACACACACACACACACACAGATAGCCACAAATATAATAATAATAATAGACTATTTATATAGCGCATATATCCATGTCCGTGACATGCTCAAAGCGCATAAAATGAAGAGTTCCCGAGTCACTATATACAAGTAAGTCAAAGAAGAGAGATTATTGGGGGTCACCGATGAAAAGCTAATTTGTAGAGGTATATATATAATCTTTTATTCCTCCATACTGAAGAGTACAGAAAGAGACAATATTTATGCACTTATTTCAGGATTTTCATGCGCATTTGAGCCAATACTACGTTTTCTTAGTCAGTCAAATGCAAGAGTCACAATGAGTCACTGGAACACAGCTTTGTACATCATGGTGATGTATTTTATGCACAGAGTGGAAAACTCAATCAAGTCCTCTTTGATCAGAGGAAAGTCGGTTGTACACGACAACAAGCACTCGGTAAGTTCATTTGGGGTCATGTTGTGAAGTTTCACGCTGAATTCGATTGGCCCAACATTGATTAGGCCTGTCCACAGTTCGTCCCGAGTTACATCTGTGTATCCACACACAACTACGGCGTGCGTGAGGGGGGTCACCGTACATCATCACACACCGATGACACAGCCCTTCTTCACATAGGTCTCTCACTGTAGCACAGGCTTTGATGACAAAGCTTGCCGTCTGAGTGATGCATCAAGCAATGACACCTTCCATGCAGGATGGACTTCAAGCTGGCGATGTATCCGCTGGAACTTGTGAAGATCAGAGTCATCTGCCAACCGACTGTTCCATTGTGCTACATGATACTCTCTGACTGAAGTCTTCACTATTCTCCTCCACTTCGAACGCCCTAGGAAGGACCCTGATTCTAGGAATTTTTCCAAGTGACAATAGAGTAGGTACTTCTTAAGCACCCTGACTACATCAGGCACATATCCAAACGATGACGATGAGACGTTGTGCAAGTAGCCCATCAACCGGGATATGAACAGCTTGTGAGGTAGATATCTGTGGTCCATATTCAAGAGACCACCCAGGAAACACAACTTACGCTGGTCTATAACTGCCTCTAGAGGCAACACTCCAAGGAGTCCATGACAACTATCAGTTCGAGTGGTACGAGGCAGGTCTTGGATTGATTTAATGACGTGTCTGTAAGATCTCTCCAGAATTAAGATCTCAACTTTGGAAAGGTTAGTCCACAGTTCCGACCCGTACAGGGCTTTGGGAAGAAACACACGGTTAACAACTGTCAGGCTGATGATTGGGTTTGTAAACCGTGGGTGAAACCCACAAGCTGTCAGTGATCTCACATCGGACCGCAAGGAAATGGCAGCTAGCGTCACATGCTCTATGCTTGACATGTTTCCTGACAAGACTATTCCAACATGGCGGATTGATTCCTTCCATGGGAGAGGTTGGTCATACAACCTGACTTCAACCTGCTCTAGCTGCTGAGATCTCGGCCGGTATGGAAAAGTGACAATTTCACTCTTGGAGGAGGACAGTACGTATCTCCAGTCGTTGCTGTATTCCTCCGAAATCCTCACCATCGCTCTAAGGGCAGAGAGCCTTGATGAAATGAGTGCTACATCATCTGCTTGAGTGAGAGAACACACGCTTAAGTCCATCACGACAGCGCCGAGATTCGACTCAGAGAGTTTCTGGAGTAGGGAGTTTATGTACAGCAGGTACAACTTCCCTGACAGCACACCACCTTGTCTGATACCCTGCATCATGGGGATAGGCCTAGAGCACATTGAGTCAAGGAAAACTCGACACATCATTCCCGTGTACATGTCGTCAAGAACAGTCCACAAGGAGCCTTTAACTCCACACTCGAATAACTTGTATTTCAGACACAGATATAGACACACATACATGCAATTACACAGACGTAGAAACAGAAACACAAGCATGGACACACAGACACACAGACACACACAGACACAGACACACACACACACACACACACACACACACACAGATAGCCACAAATATAATAATAATAATAGACTATTTATATAGCGCATATATCCATGTCCGTGACATGCTCAAAGCGCACAAAATGAAGAGTTCCCGAGTCACTATATACAAGTAAGTCAAAGAAGAGAGATTATTGGGGGTCACCGATGAAAAGCTAATTTGTAGAGGTATGTCTTGAGTTGGCTCCTGAACGAGGAGAGATCAGTACAGAGGCGGAGATGCTCAGGAAGATTGTTCCATTCTACTGCAGCAGAGTAGGAGAAGGTTCGGCGTACATGTAAGGTTGATCGTACTTTGGGGACTTTGAGGAGGTTTTTACTCTGAGACCGCAGAGATCGAGAAGGCAAATATGGAGTGAGGATACTGAGAGGTAGACCGGAGCAGAGCCAGAGAGACAACGGAACACAATGCATAGGACTTTGAAGAGGATTCGTTGTTCAACTGGTAGCCAATGGAGTGTTTGAAGAACAGGACTGATATGTTCATAGTTCCCTGTTCGTGTGACAATACATGCAGCGGTGTTGTGAACTCACTGCAAACGCTGTAGTTGAGATTTCGTGGCACCGATCAATAGACTGTGGCAGTAGTCTAATTTCGAGACAACAAGAGATAGTCACCCATCCAAAAAACACACAAAAACACAAACACAAACAAACAAATAAAACACACACACACACACAGATAGACACATACGCAAACGCATAGAAGCGTTGTACCAGCAAATTTGGTTTTGTTGCATTTATTAGATTTTGTGTTAGTGAGCAATTCATCGATCTCAAATGAAATCAGCCTTACCCATCACCTCAGGTGCTGGCGATAGTTCTGAATTTTACCAAACTTAAAATGATAGCAATTCTGAAGTGTATGGTGATGTGTGGTCCAGTGCAGAGAGCTCAGGGCACAGATCACTTGACGTTAAGCAACGCTGTGTGCGGAGAGCCCTTGGATGGGTGACCATGTTTGGCAGCTTGATTCCTCAGAGTTTCTATCACTTCAGTCCTACCCCACAATGAAGCACATATGATACATGTGGTCTCACCTTAGGCAAGTAGGTTTGTTCAAAATTGCCTCTGTTCACCCAGCAGAAAATGGGTACCCGGTGGGATAAGTCACGTGACTATAACCTTCTAGCACCTCACAGGCAGCTTGGGTTATTCAGGGTAATCCCTCCTAGACTTTGTGATGCGCCGTTGAACAGCTTCGAGTTGGATACCAGGCCCCACAGAAATCCATTATTTAAAGAAGTGGTAGATATGATACTCTTTGAATGATAAGGCATTATAACATCCCCTCAGTGGACAACGGATGGAGGTACAGACACAGTTTTAGACAAGACTACAACTTCCATGATGAGCAGTTTACAGAAGGTTCGATGCCAGTTACACTACGTGAACGTCGACAAAGTTATACCCGTATGTTAAGGCCTTCCATCTCTATCAAATGCGATGGTGACATTTAACAATTGACCTCCAACAAAACTCACTCACTCACGCAAAACGATGCTGACAAATTGCAAGGCAAATTAAATAACAGTATGGTTGGTGATATTGATTACAACCCTTTTCCTTGTGAACCTACATAATGAACTTACAACCTACAGAATAATTCTGACTGAGCTTCATTGTCAGTACAGCTTGTGATGAAGTCCCTCTCGGCGTATCATTAGGAGCTGGGGCACCGGCTAATTGATGCTTTCTCATCGCAAGAATACACTCTTTATAACTGCTTTTCGTCAGGTTGTAACATTGCAAAAATAGTTAGTTACGGTACAGAGAGCAGAGAACCATTGATCCCAAGTTTGCGAAGAACATAATTGTAAATAAATTAATTATTCACCGTGATATTGATCGCATGTGTATGTAAGTAGCTAGTTAGTATAGATTGTCAAAGCATGTTGATGAAGTGTACTCTGTCCTTGAACTTTTGACCTTTATGCTATTGACTGGTGCCATTAACGCATAATGGTGAATGAGAGAATGGTGATTGACATCGCATTAGGCGCGCTTCCCGTTATGCAATGGACACCACAAGATAGCGGTTAAATACACCATAGAGTCAATAACAGATGACATTAGTTTTGCACTAATGGAGGCTCCATTCGTAAACAACAAACACTTGTCAGTGGTAGCTTCGTCTGGTTTGAAAAAGAAATTAACTAACTCAATTCATTTAATACACTTGTGAAAATAAACTAATGATAATATTACGTTTTACCGTTAATTAATTTTGTGTAAAGTACATAAAAGTTGTTCTGGCAGAATTTGAAATTCAATTCAAAGGTTTATTAAAGAATATGGGATATTGAGTATATGAGCCTGTTTCATTCAAATTCTTTCAAAATAAACACCAGTCTACATTTTTCCTTTTTCCTTCACAGAAGTAAAACATTATCATTGTTACTTAGGAGTAACTATTCACACTGAAGGGCAAAAGAAAGTATACACTTTCCCAAGAGGATTACAGGCGTTATTCAAACGCTACTAGGCTGAAAACAGTCGCCGAAACACTGCAGTATGTGTATCACCATCGAAAAACCATTGGTTGCATTTGTTTGTTTTGCTTGTTTGTTTGGGGTTTTTGTTTTGTTGTTGTTTGTTTTTTTGGGTTGTTTTTGTTGTTTTGTTGTTGTTGGGTTTGTCTGTTATTGGGGTTTTGGGGTTGTTTTTCTTTTGTTGTTGTTCTGTTGTTGTTTTTGTTTTGTTTTTGTTTTGTTTTTCAATTTTAGCGTCTATCACACGGCGCATATTGTTTTCTCCCTGTTAGTATACTCGTAGTCTGGCTAGTCATGAAGGGTGTGTAGGTTCGAGGGTCTGCCCCACAAACGTAAGTTTGTTTGTTTGTTTCCTTCCGTGTTATTTAACGTCGCACTCAGCAATGTTCAAGCTTTATGGCGGCGGTCTGTGAATAATCGAGTCTGGACCAGACAGTCCAGTGATCAGTTTCATGAGCCTTGATCTACGCAATTGGGATACGATGACGTCAATCAAGTTATCGAGCCTGACCACCCGATCCCGTTAGTTGCCTCAAGATTACGACAAGCATGATTTGCTGAAGGCCAATTCTAATCCGTATCTTCACGGGTTACAAATGTAAGTAAGTAGGTGATTGTCAGAATTGTCAGGCGTATTAGAACTATGCACAACCTGATGTCGTTGTTGGACCATCGTATTTACACAGTTCGGAACAGCTAACAAAACAAACGATCGAACAAACGATCGAACAAACAAACAAACAAACAAACAAATAAACAAATAAATAAATATGACTCGCTTATATCAAAACCTAGGTGATCCCTAACAGACCATGGTCTAAAAATCATTTTCTCACTCGTCTACAGTATTTGAGAACAAAAACATCCGAAGGTGAGAACCAGACCAGACAAGACCAGACAAAAGTACTACAATGCCAGAATGTTACAAAATTGGTAAAATAACAGTAAAATGTTCTAATGTAAATAGACATGAAATGTACACCTTTCCACCCCCCGTAGACCATTGTCATATTCTAAGCACTATAAACATAATTTGCGAAAATTCGTTTAAACAACTAACCCTTTGAATGGCTAGCCAGACTTATTACATTGTCCGTAAAGCCTGGCCAATTCCAGCTAACATGGCCCTTGCATTAAGTCTATGCTTCGGCCGCTGTGACAGGATGTGTGTATATGGGAATAGAATGTTTTGTTGGGGTCATACAAAAGAGATCAATGTCTCCATTCTCAAGTGGTTTCCGTGTTGCTGTAGGTGCATTTGCCATCGAGTGGCTCTTGTCTGCCCAGATCATCTCAAGCCAGTTCCACGGGGATACATACAATACTTCAGCATTGCGGTAGAAATATTATGCGGAGGTCCATTAGATTACCCGCAGTTGGTTTGAACAGCGAAGGCAACCCTGGAGCAAATGGTACCTGCCTTGCTAACGCGTGTGCCTAATGAATGCTATCCACGCTTTCTGTAAACTTGTAATGTGTTTAAAAGAGTACGCTAATATTGTGTTTTACACTGCTTGCGGGGATGTATTGATTCCCCACTGGCGCCCACGCAGCTACGACAGCGGGTGTGTTTGGGCGAGATAAACAACGAACCTGTTCCAAACACACTTGAACTTTTAGACGCATTGTTTCTTCTGAAACCAGATTCAATGGACAGTGTTGAAGTGACCACATACCCGTGCTGCTTTAAAGGTCACAAATGTATGTGACCTCTATAGGTCGTAAGGTCACTGTTTTTATCTCAGATGTTGAAAGGTCGACAGAATACATTCACCTTAATTTTTGAAGGTCACGTATCGGTGTTAAGAGTTCACGTATGAAAGTGTGTCTTGTGACGAACGTTACGTATATCAAACGATGATGTCACGTGTATCGAAAGCTTGTAGATCCAATGATGACGGTTGCATGTGTCTCAGGATGAAGTTGGTATGTCTGTCGAATGATGACTTCACGTGTGTTGGTATACATGTCGCATGTGTCAAATGGTGAAGGTCACCTGTGTCCGTCGTGTGTTGGCAGGTCAAGGACACAAGCGTTGTTATAAAGGTCACTGGTGTGTGGAGTCGTACAATAGCTGTGCACAACAAACCTCTCAGCCTGAATCCAGCCTCCTCAGTGTGCGGTAACATCAACTGTCAAAACGGATGTTCACAAGCTTTTCGTCTGTACCCGTGAAACTCCGGGTACTTCAATCACTGGATTGTCTGGATCAGACTATTTACACACCGCCATCAGATTGCTGATTGCGGCGTAAAATAGCATACATAATACATTACGTCAGTAACTTATAAGACCCGTCAAGATCCGGGTTAGAATTGATCTTCAGTAACCCATGCTTGTCGTAAGAGGGGACAAACGGGATTGGGTGGTCAGGCTCGCTGGATTGGTTGACACATGTCATCGTATCCCAATTATGTAGATCGATGCTCATGCTGTTGATCACTGGATTGTCTGGTCCAGACTGGATTATTCGCCGACCACCTCCCGCCATATAGCGGCGTAAAACTAAACTCAGTAACTTATAAAGATGAAAGATGGCGACCCATTTAGAGTTCGACTCATGTATGATTAAATAATCTGGATTACACGCTGCATAATCTTTACTCTAATATCTCGAATGTTTGTCAAGCAAGTCGACATTTCTAAAACGTCACATTGATAGTCAGATCCTAAGCACAGATCCCAGCACTCTGAACTTCATCACTGTTGAGTTACATCTCATGGTATTACATCTCGGATCACGACACAAATGATTATCGATTCCTCAACCTCGGCTTTGCAAGTCTAATTGTTAACATCGCCAAAACGTAACCTATGAAACAAAAATTTAAAAGGTTTCCTCGACTTGGCAGTGTCTTATGCCACTCATCCCGAAGTCCTTTTCTTGGTTGCTGAAGCTGTGATGTCTTAGAAGAGTATGGAGGATCCACCGCTGGTTGATGAAGCGTATGGATGAAGCGAATGAAGACAGGGCGGCAAATGAGAATCGTTGTAGCTGACAAAAAGGGCAACCAATATCGACACAAAGAGATACAACTCCGATCGCCTGACTTGATTAAGGTTAATAGTGTACAGCAGCAATCTGCAAAACCCGTATCCTGTTTTGTCGATGAGTAAAACGACACATGGCATTATGTTGTTCTTTTACACAATGATTGGCATGGACGTAGCTCTATGATGAAACACTAAAGCGGTGTGAATGCGTGCATGTATCAAAGGTCGTTAAACATATAAACTTGATGAAAGGTATTTATGTACAAATGGCATGGTATGAGATGCATTTCGATTAGAAAATGTGTCGTACTGAGGTGAGTGAGTGAGATTAGTTTTACGCCGCTTTTAGCAATATTCCAGCAATATCAGGGGACACCAGAAATGGGCTTCACACATTGTACCCATGTGGGGAGTCGAACTCTGGTCTTCGGTGTGACGAGCGAACGCTTTAACCACTAGACTACCCCACCGCCCCGTTGTGTAGAGGAATTGGTGAGTATTTTGTAATACTACTTTCAGGCGACGACTGTTTGATGGCATGGATGGAAATTCTGCTTGAATAATTGCTTTAGTTATTTTCTCTCTCTGGTATTTAATTATTTTGAATCAAGTACTTAAAACTTAAAGAATACTTTCTGCCCCAAAATTCTTGGCACAAACTCCAAAACATAAATGAGACAAGCTTGATGTTATGAAAATAATTTGATGGTGATCCAAAGAAACGATTTTGAAGGAAAAGTATTTGAAGCGTTCATGGAAAAATTATTGTGTCCAAAAACATGTTTTTATTACAAGTGAGCTTTTTGTTGCTCTGAGCGGTACGTCAGTAACTCACGGTATCTGCGTAATGTTGGAGAACCAAAGTTAGGTTCAAGACTTGAGAAGACAGGTGACAGAGAGATAATCATAATCCAAACAAATCTGAGATTCGAACCCAAGACAGAAAGATCATGAATGAATACACAGAAAGATTACCAATACAAGGTTAGCTTCGGAAACTGTTTGTTGCTGAACCTCGGTCCCAATAACTCTGTTTCTGTCACCTGTCTTCTCAAGTCTTGAGCTTAACTTGGGTTTTCCAATACACCAAAGTTAGGCTCAAGACTTGAGGAGACAGGTGACAGAAAGAGAATCACATTCCAAAATAATCTGAGATTCGAACCCAAGACCAGTGGAGCATAATGATCACAGAGATTACAAATACAAGGTATGCTCCGGACGCTCTTTGCTGCTGTTGGCTTGAAACTCGGTCTCATTAACTCAGTCCGATATTATACAAAACGGATAACCAAAGGAAATTGGAAATTTCTAGATAAATGTCAAGTGACCTGCCTGTTGTCGAGTTTACAGCCACGCATCCTGTCCTAGTGAATGGCATTTAAACGCAGTATCACGTTAAAGGTTTTGTTTGAAGCCGTACTTGTTATCGACTTACATGTGACAATATCTGGTGACAGCTACGTTTCCTAAATGCAGTCCCATGTCTTTAAGCATCCTTCGTAAGCGTCTATGACCTTATCAAGCGTGGGGGTCCCTGAAACTTTAGTCTGGCGAGGCTGTTGACATTAAAAGATACGAATCAAGTGACCAAATCTTCTCATATGATTTATCAATGTAAAGGTCAAACTACACATTTTTCTTGCCTTTGACGTATCGCACTGTGTTCTGAAATAACGGTATTTGCTCATTCGTCATCTATCACTATAGTCCGTTTGGCTCAAAATCGGACCGATGAATTGCCAACTCGAAAACTACTAAACATATATTACTCAATGAAACACTGATCATAATCAAAACACCAGACCAACTCTGTGCTTTTTTTTGCAGAATTTATGTCCTAAAAATAAAATAAAATGTTTAACAAACTATCATTAAAATTTTGACAAAGTCCACTATTTGTTACGAGGGAGGACTGCAAAAGAGAGCAATTGGCCTGAATCTAGATATTGGGCAGGAAAGTGGAATTTTTATATTCAGGTATTTTAACCTAAAGCTTGTCAGAGGACACTGGACGGGTAGCTGGGATTAACAACATGATGACTCGACTGGACGTGTCGGCTACACTGGACCCCTATTTCTCGAACAGCAATACATCCTTGGAAACGTCCGTCGAGTCATCAGGAGTAAATCAATTTACATTTTATTGTGCTTCCATTGCTTAGGTGAATCTGGCACTAAAGATATCCGGTATTCGTGAAAGACACATCTGTATGTCTTGAAAAAATTGCGAAGTTCATCTGCCAAGCGTATTACCAGCATAATGCAGATTTATTGGAAACCTGTCTCAGGTCGTTTTTACGACAGCCGGTAGCCGAAAATGGAACGTACATCACCCTTGTCAAGTTTAACGCCTGTGTGGCCCGGAAACCAGGCCGTGGTAATGGCGTGAATATGACCGCTGTGAGAGCCGTTACGGCGATGCAGTTGCCGTTTCACATTACATGTTGGCGAAACACTCTATCTATTCCCCTAAAACCAGTGTAAGTCGTAGAGACAGACCACGACACACCAATCTCTGGGGAATTGGCAGAGGATGAGCTTGATTGGAAACGACTCCTACTATTGAACCGCGATCGATCTGCCTTTGTATCTGCTTGAGCTGGGTAAAGTGTAACGGCACATCTTCCTTCTTAACAGACTGCAGGGCTAATCAAGGACGCCCTCATGAATCTCCAACTCGGATGAGGGGTCGGAGCAGATGTACTCATTTACATAGTGATATAAAACAGAGAGAGAGGTCAAGGTCATCCCGTCAATCCTTCTGAGGTGACGGTTCGTGAATGCGACACAGCGTGATTTATCTACGCTCTGTCTGAATAAATTCCCGATAGTCTTGTAATCGTCTTGCGCATATCTCCGAGCATCATTTGAAAGTGTGGAAAGTACGTAAATCAAACGAAATATTTATTCCACATTTATAGAGAGTCAGTGTGAGCTTAACTCCATCAAGGAGAGAGTAAACGGCTGAAAACAGTTTGAGTCGCGACAAGAAAGATGCTGTGAATCTTAATTTCTCACTTTCTTTCCCGTTCTTCCTATATAGTGCAAATAAAGGCACATTATCTATAATGCGCAGGTTACTTTCATCGCTTAATGGGACATCGGGAACCTGATCGAAATTCTGCTGAATATGAGGTCAGTGGTGAGTGAGTGAGTGAGTCAATGAGTGGAATGACGTCAAGCAACACTGGCGGCGAAGGGTGGGTGATGTGTGACGTATAAAGTGTGTTTGACTTGTAAGAGCAGTTATATCTCTTCCACAAAAAGATAAGACGCAATATGTCTCCTAAGGCAATGAGATGGTTAGGTTTGACCTAAGATCGCTCGCTCACTCACCATTTCACTCACTCAATATCAACATCGATAACCTTCTGGGATCCAACGGGTTCTGGATCCCGGTTTGAATACAAGGTTTTATGCTCATCATCGTGGGTGGTGGTGCTAAGTAGACAACCTACAATATAGCACCATGGTCCGTGAAGATCCGGGTTAGAATTGGTCATCAGTAATCCATTCTTGTTGCAAGAGGCGACTAACGGGGTCGCCGACTTGGTTGACACATGTCATCATATCCCAGTTGCTCATGATGAAAATCACTGGATTGTCTGACCCATACCACCACCATATAGCTGGAATATTGCTGAGTGCGTCGCTAGGCAACAAATACCAAGCGACCTTCTGTTCAGGTAACATTATGCAACAAGAGCAGCTAGCGACACCTATATTTGGATGGATGAGCTGCATGTACCCTCATTATCATTCTTCTTCCCCTTACCATCACATTGGGCACCATCATGTCAAACAAGATCATTAAAACTGACAATAACACTGCACACCATTCTCGGATTGCCTTTAACGATGACCCCAGAGCCGTCACCATATCCGCCCTACGCAATCACCACTCACGTCTGCTGCTACCAGATCAAATATAACTGAACCTCTCTAAGCTCCAGACAGCGACCTATTGCATCTGCCTGTACATACTGTACCGGTTTACGCGGTGACTCGGAGTTGACTGTTCTGTGTCGGCGTAATGAACCTGGACGGCGATGAACCTGTATCCGAGCGGCCGCTGTAATGTTATTTAGGGCTTCTCTTGTGATTCAGCGGCAAGCAAATCGCCAATCGACCCGTCATTAATCGCGTAGGAGTATTCTTGAATTAGTCTGTAGCGTCGTTGTAACTTATGGATGATTTGTTAATGAAATGAAATTAGGGAAATGAAATAAAATCCCGATTGAACATGTTTGGCTGCCGTCTCTGTATTTACGTATCATGTTCACGATGTTAAAGGGGAGGGATGCCTTTAGCATATTTACAGCTGGATCAATAAGGGGAAATAGTAAGTCATGACACTTGGCATGCCACTTGATGATTATGACACTGAACACGTGTCGATCGGGACACGGTGCTGACACTCTGTATGAGGGTCTACATGACTCACCCGTGAAGATCCGGGTTAGAATTGATCTTCAGTAACCCGTGCTTGTCGTATGAGGCGACTAACGGGATCGGGTGATTAGACTCGATGACTTGGTTGACACATGTCATCGTATCCCAATACCGTAGATCGATGCTCATGCTATTGATCAATGGATTGTCTGGTCCAGACTCGAATATTTACAGGCCGCCGCGATATAGCAGCAACATTGCTGATGAGTGCGGCATTAAACAACCAACCAAATCTACATGCCTCAGCTTGACAGTGTACGTGACGCTCGTCATGACACACTATATAACACTTAGCATGACCTTCTACATGACACTTAACGTTAACCTCAACATGACACTTAACATGACACTCTACATGACCCTCAACATGGCACTCTAAATGGTAGTAAACATGACTCTCAACAGGACATTCAACATGCCCCCAATATGACGCTCAACATGACCCTCAACATGGCCCTCTAACTGATTCTAAACATGACTCTCAACAGGACATTCAACATGCCCCAATATGACGCTCAACATGACCCTCAACATGGCCCTCTAACTGATTCTAAACATGACTCTCAACAGGACATTCAACATGCCCCCAATATGACGCTCAACATGACCCTCAACATGGCCCTCTAACTGATTCTAAACATGACTCTCAACAGGACATTCAACATGCCCCCAATATGACGCTCAACATGACCCTCAACATGGCCCTCTAACTGATTCTAAACATGACTCTCAACAGGACATTCAACATGCCCCCAATATGACGCTCAACATGACCCTCAACATGGCCCTCTAACTGATTCTAAACATGACTCTCAACAGGACATTCAACATGCCCCCAATATGACGCTCAACATGACCCTCAACATGACCCTCAACATGGCCCTCTAACTGATTCTAAACATGACGGTCAACAGGACATTCAACATGCCCCCAATATGACGCTCAACATGACCCTCAACATGGCCCTCAAACTGATTCTAAACATGACTCCAACAGGTCTAACAGATTCTCAACATGCATGACGGTCAACAGGACATTCAACATGACCCTCAACATGGCCCTCAACATGGCCCTCTAACTGATTCTAAACATGACGGTCAACAGGACATTCAACATGACCCCGCTCAATACCCTGACTAAACATCAACATGACCCTCAACTGACCTCAACACTGACCCTCAACATCCCTAAACATGACGGTCAACAGGACATTCAACATGCCCCCAATATGACGCTCAACATGACCCTCAACATGGCCCTCTAAATGATTCTAAACATGACTCTCAACAGGACATTCAACATGACTCTCAACATGAAGCTCAACATGACGCTCAACATGACCCTCAACATGGCCCTCTAACTGATTCTAAACATGACGGTCAACAGGACATTCAACATGCCCCCAATATGACGCTCAACATGACCCTCAGCATGGCCCTCTAAATGATTCTAAACATGACTCTCAACAGGACATTCAACATGCCCCCAATATGACGCTCAACATGACCCTCAACATGGCCCTCTAACTGATTCTAAACATGACTCTCAACAGGACATTCAACATGC
This sequence comes from Haliotis rubra, assembly GCF_003918875.1. Lineage (NCBI taxonomy): Eukaryota > Metazoa > Mollusca > Gastropoda > Lepetellida > Haliotidae > Haliotis > Haliotis rubra. The sequence goes on along the minus strand of NW_025767546.1, from coordinate 2,269,745 downwards.
CCCCAATATGACGCTCAACATGACCCTCAACATGGCCCTCTAACTGATTCTAAACATGACGGTCAACAGGACATTCAACATGCCCCCAATATGACGCTCAACATGACCCTCAACATGGCCCTCTAACTGATTCTAAACATGACTCTCAACAGGACATTCAACATGCCTGTCAACAGGGACAAGACGGGGACCTTGACATAAATAACACTTGACACTTCAACATGCACATTTCTTCTGACCTAGTATTTTACAGGGTATGACATGTTACATGGCACATAACATGCCAACACTTGATATGATGCTGAGGGTATGACATGTTACATGACACATAACATGTCAACACTTGATATGCCGCTGAGGGTATGACATGTTACATGACACATAGCATGTCAACACTTGATATGATGCTGAGGGTATGACCTGTTACATGACACATAACATATCAACACTTGATATGATGCTGAGGGTATGACCTGTCACATGACACATAGCATGTAAACACTTGATATGATGCTGAGGGTATGACATGACACATAACATGTCAACACTTGATATGATGCTGAGGGTATGACATGTCACATGACACATAACATATCAACACTTGATATGATGCTGAGGGTATGACCTGTCAACACTTGATATGATGCTTAGGATATGACATGTTACATGACACATAACATGTCAACACTTGATATGATGCTGAGGGTATGACATGACACATAACATGTCAACACTTGATATGATGCTGAAGATGACATGACACATAACATATGACTATATGACCTGACATGACACATAACATATCAACACTTGATATGATGCTGAGGGTATGACCTGTCACATGACAAATAACATGTCAACACTTGATATGATGCTAAGGGTATGACATGACACATAACATGTCAACACTTGATATGATGCTAAGGGTATGACATGACACATAACATGTCAACACTTGATATGATGCTAAGGGTATGACATGACACATAACATGTCAACACTTGATATGATGCTAGAGGGTATGACATGTCATATGACACATAACATGTCAACACTTGATATGATGCTAAGGGTATGACATGACACATAACATGTCAACACTTGATATGATGCTGAGGGTATGACACTGTTGGTACATGACACATAACATGTCAACACTTGATATGATGCTGAGGGTATGACCTGTCACATGACACATAACATGTCAACACTTGATATGATGCTAAGGGTATGACATGACACATAACATGTCAACACTTGATATGATGCTAAGGATATGACATGAATGCGTAAATAAAGAAAAATGAATGTTCTTTTATGTCACAGCCACTTGCTTTCCAGCTAATCAGTGATGGAAAGTTCTAATCGAGCTTGTAAAAGAAAATCCGGTGAAAGCTAAAGACCAGGATCCATGATTTGTACTCAAACAAAAACGTACTCATGATATAGTCAGTGAGTGAGTGAGTTTAGTTTTACGCAGAACTCAGTAATATTACAGCTATAATCGAGTAAATAATCGAGTCTGGACCAGACAATCCAGTGATCAACAGCATGAGCATTTGGGATACGATGACATGTGTCAACCAAGTCAGCGAGCCTGACCACCGGATCCCGTTAGTCACCTCTTACAACAAGCATAGGTTACTGAAGATCACTTCTTACCCGGATCTTCATGGGTCATGATATAGTCAGATTTGTAGAACCGACTTTTAGCTGAGCATTCTTACTATGTGGAAAGGATTTTGCAGTGTAATATCATATCATATCATATCATATCATATCATATCATATCATATCATATCATATCATATCATATCATATCATATCATATCATATCAATAGGAATCGGGTTGATTTGTTCCACCACTTTGGCCATCCTTCATGTGAACGAAAAGATCATCCAAGGGCCACCCCCTAAACTCAAACAGACCATCATATCAACTTTTAATTTGATGTTAACAACCAAGTGAAGATAGTATCACGGTCATGGTAACAGAGGCCATATCATATTTATCATCATCCCTGATGGTAGGCTATGTTACAGAATGTCATCAGATCAGATGCCTGACGGGCATGTAGAAGTTGGAAGGTAACATACGTTGTTAATGTCATCAAAATCCAACCACACCCAACCCGCCCAATTCGCCATTGCCCATGGGTTGTAGCATGTTGATTCTGAGAGGGACAAAGCCAGATCCACAGAAACTCCGTGGAACCAGACCTGCTATATACAGGACATCCATCCACCAGTAGTTCGTTCCATACAATAAGCCAGGACGCTTACTGCAACCCTTGGATCCAGAAGCACACGGGGGACCGATAGAAGACGCTGGAGATAAATAGACTTCCGGTTTTCTAATGGAACTCTTTGCGTGCAAATTATTTCAAATAGATTCATCATGAATAATCTTGGCTATCTAAGATCTGTATTTCCCCAAAGGGCAAGAGTGCAAGTACTGCAAGCTTTCCCGAACCTCTGGTCCAGATATGCATATTGATTACTGAAGCTAACCACAGGTCGTTAACTAGTTACGACTTATGGTTGCCATGAAGGACCGCAGCATTGTATGGGTATAAGATATTGATTCGCCATGAACTATCTATATCTAGACCAATGCCCTTTTATACGCGTGATATTTTCTTTCGTCAAATATATGTTACAACCAATCTGTACAAATGCCCATTGGTGACATGTTGTGTGCTGTCGACATCATGGCGACGCGCTGTCAGCCGTTGTGAACACAATGTACATAATCTGTACGTGTCGATACAGTCTTTACATACGTATGCAAAGAACATAAGAAGGCAATCTGGAAAATATTGCAATAGATATTACGTATACACATAGACTCAGGGGCAAAAGAAACGTCACCAAAGCATATTCAGCTGTGAATGGGTACCTCGTAAGTATGGGAAAGCCGCAATAACTTGGTGCGCCTAGTGGCTGCAAGAGTTGTATGGAGTTGTGATTGATAATACGATGTGTCGTTGAGATTGACATACAATGGTCGAGGGGAAAAAAGCGCCTTGAGCATGTAGTAGTTGCATGGATATGTGCGCTATATACATATCCTATAATTATACATATTCATCACCAGTCTACAGAACTGTAAGTGCAAGAGTGTTCAATATAATGTTTGTACACAACTATGATTAAAACACTGTTTGATATATAAGGTTGTATAAAAGGTGGTATTGTTTGTGGCTGTTTTGTTTGCGAGTTGAGAAGTACATGGTAGCGTTTCTTTTGCCCTGAGTTTATGAAACATATGTGTGTCCTTTTCACATAACAGAGAGCGGCTGAAAAAAAAGCTCTGAGCATAACTGTGATAGACCGCCTTGATGGAGTTGGTTGTTCATTATTTTTCACCCAATCCTCTCCGAGATTCACACACTTCTGTTACTGATGCTGGAGAGGTTAGATTCCTCTGGTGTAGAGGATGTCCTCCTGGGGTGATAAGAGATCCTCCCCATCGGACATGACATTATAACTTTTGCGATAATTTTTCTTTAAATTTGGAAAGAGGTGGAAATATGATGGCGCCAAGCCTGCTGAACACGGAGAATGTTCATTGTGTTACACACATATGTATTCGTGTATTGCAGCCATGGTGTGTGTCTAAATAAACTGTCCTTGTTAAACAACTCACACTGGCGGAAATTTACACTGTATTTGCATGGCGTGTGTCCACAACGCACACTGAGGGTGTTGTACAGGGCGTTTAGTCTTTATAGGTTCGCGCAGATCAACATAATGGTCTGGCCTTTCGGGAGGTAATCCTTTGGAGTCCGAGACGGAGTATTACATGTTTTAACAGTTTGACTGTATTTGATTCTCTGGTTGACAGTGTTTATTTCTGTTTCATCTATGGATACACAATTACCTACGGTTTGCTACAAAACTTCGTGAATCAACGCCTCTGATCATGCATGGTCGACGACTCACACGTCATGCAGCCACACCATCGTGCATCGTTCATGAGGAAGTTGAGAACATCCCGTGGTGTAAACTGAGCACCATAAAGGTTTCACAACGTTTGATTGGACATGCCCTTAGTGGTGGCAGATGAAGGTTTCCTGATCTTTGATCATTATAGTATAGAGACTTGTCTTCCACGTTTCATTTGCAAGTTGCCAATGGCTAACTCTAAGCAGTCTTTTACTGTAGTTGGTATCAGAACGTTTCTGCCACACCTCGTATTCTTCCTCCCCCGCTCTCTCTATCTCTCTAACACACACACACACACACTCTCTCTCTCTCTCTCTCTCTCTCTTTCTCTCTCTATGCTCTCTCTTTCTCTCTCTCTCTCACTCTCTCTCTGGCTCTCTCTTCCTTTCTTTCTCATTGTCTCTCTCTGGCTCTCTCTCTCTCTGTCTCTCGCTCTCTGTCACTCTATATGTCTCTCTCTTTCTTTCTCGCTCTCTTACTCTCTCTCTCTCTGGCTCTCTCTTCCTTTCTTTCTCATTGTCTCTCTCTTTTTTCTCTCTCTCTTTCTCTCTGTCTCGTCTCTCGCTCTCTGGCTCTCTCTCTCTCTCTCTGCTCTTGCTCTCTCTCACTCTATATGTCTCTCTCTTTCTTTCTCGCTCTCTTACTCTCTCTATCTATCTATCTATCTCTTTCTCTCTCTTTCGCTCTTTCTCTCTCTCTTTCACTCTCCCTCTCTCTCCCTCTTTCGCTCTCTTTCTCTGGATCGCTCTGCCTTTCTTTCTCTCTCTCTCAATCTCTCTCTCTCTCTCCCTCCTCCTCCTTCTCTTTACTATTACTCTAATCCTCTCAACATAGCAGCAATGTTATCGTCTCCGCAGTAGGAGCTCAGCGGTCTGTAATGGATAGTGACTATTATCCTCACTATATCACTCCAAGTCTCTATTGTAGCATTTAGTCTCCATTACAGTCTCATGAAGGAGGGGATCTGTCTGTGGCTACTTAAGGGCTAGGTAACCCGAACGTCGGTCTCCATTGACAGTCCAAACAAGCACCTTCGGAGCCTGGACTTTTTCAAAATGTTATGAGGGCACTGGTGGCCAGCGGTTGTACATCTCTAAGTCGCGCCACAATTCGATTGTCGTGGTGTCGAATCCTAGATTTACCCTGATAAACATCCTCTGTATATCACTCCATTTCCACCTTTTCTTACAACCATCTGACATGAAGTGATATAACACACTCACCCAATCACTCACTCACTCAACTAACGAAACACCATATCGAACCACTCATCCTTAGTCTACAAGATTCATCAATGCGTCGTTACATCCTCATTCTACACATACCTACTCATACATTCACGTACCCACGTATCATTTTTTATTTATGTTTGATTCATTTTATTTCTAAGAATAACTGCATTTAAATACCAACAACCTTGCTAATACCTTGACCATTGTAGACGAGAGAGGAAGCTATAATTGAAAGGGTTTAAAGGAAGGATCGTGTTCAGGTAATTGTTGTTTGGAACCCGAGAAGGAATGATACATGTTTTAACAGTTTGACACTTTTTTGATTTTCTGGTTGTCAGTGGTGAACTCTGTTTCATCTATAGATACAAACTTAGCTAAGGTTTGCTACAAAACTTCGTGAATCAACTTTTCTGACCAGGGACTTAGAGCTAAGATAGTCGTAAGTGCCATACATTAACATTAACTTACGACTATCTTAGCTCTAAGAGAGCTTTCGAAAATCTAGACCAAGAGTCAGAAGATTTGGAATCAAACATAATGAAACCTTTGTGGTGCTCAGTTTATACCACGTGTTGTTCCTTGACCACTGTAGACGAGAGAGGCAACTATAATTGAAAGGGTTTAAAGGAAGGGTCGTGTTCAGTTGATGGTCGGTTAGTCAAAATGTGTACAATGGCTGAAGATATGTCTTTACACCCCGAGGCCATGAGAAATAGTATAGTCAACAACACTAACCGCCCAGGGTGCCGTTGTACAAAACGTTCTTAGCGCTAAGGTGACCGTAACTCCCATACCTTAACATAGACTTAAGGTAGTCTTAGCGCTAAGGTTGTTTTGTACAACGGCACCCTGGGCGGTTGGGTAGCCTAGTGGTTAAAGCATTGGCTCTTTACGCCGAAGACGATTCCCCACATGGGTACAATGTGTGAATCCCATTTCTGGTGTCCTCCGTCGTGATATTGCTGGAATATTGCAAAAAGCGGCGTAAACCTAAACTCACTCACTCACTCACTAATACACCTCTCCACAATCCCCATGAGCTCCAAAGACCCAAAACACCGCACGATCCACACATACCCTACTCCCACCCGTGCATCCTGAATAAATGTTCATTCTGAGCCTCATCCTCAGTCCCTAAGTCCCGAAAACTGCTTAACATAAATCTCAAAAGCACTGTAGAAATGTGTGAGATTTGAAATTAAAGTGCCAAAGAATTAGACAGATGCAGGCAGGAAGCTGGGTCACTACAACGTCACTTGCTAGTGCCTCTGGTTTTCAGTTTGATCAACAAGCATGGATTCGATACCAGACATTAGGGTCTGCTGGTGGTCGACAGCGTTCCACCACACGGCGACAGGAAAGCAAGACGCAAACACCTTGTGGATGCAACCAGACTCAGAAATTTCCCGCGTGCCGCCAGTGGCGTTAACGTTTCCAATCCCATAGTGCGTGATCGTCTCCGACATTCGCATAGATCTCACTGACGCACAAGCTGGCACGTTTGCACTGGGCACAGCATCACATCGATTGGACAGATCAGGACTGAGCTCCAGTACTTTTGACTGACAAATCGAGATACTGTATAGATTTCACAGATCAACTGTGTGGCTCTGACAAAGATTTCAGGATTCCACCGAAGCCAAACATGACCACTATGATAATTTGGGGAGGGATCAGTAGAGCAGGAAGAATCAATCTCGGACAAAACGAGTCTCTGTCTTTATGGGAACTCTATTGGAACAAGGCAATGCTCCTACTGAAGAGTGGAACAATGTTCCTATGACAACCATTCAGACATGGTATTTTGGCAGCCTGAAACCATAACACGCGCTTCTGAGAGTATTTTGGACAACAAACGTTTACTTTTCAAATTTGGTCAAATATCACATTGTCACAGGTTATCTGACTGATTATTGATCACGTGTTACAGGTGTGACACATAGGCACGGACTATTGTTCGTTTAACATGTCTTCATGTGGTGTCTTTAGCTAATTCAAGAGAGACGGACAAAATAACATGTTACAGTGGTGATCCTTATATATAATGGATTTCCGTGGCACCTGGTATCCAACTCGAAGCTGTTCAACTGCGCATCACAAAGTATAGGATGGAATTACCCTGGATAACCCAAGCTGTCTGTGAGGCACTTGAAGGTTAATAGTCACATGACTTATCCTACCGGGTACCCATTTTCTGCTGGGTGAACAGAGGCAATTTTGAACAAATACACTTGTCTAAGGTGAGACCACATGTATCACATGTGCTTCGTTGTGGGGCAGGACTGAAGTCCTAGAAACTCTCAGGAGTCAAGCTGCCAAAACACGGCCACCCATCCAAGAACTGTCCGCGCCCAACATTGTTTAACTTCAACTGGTTTGTGACCGGAGCTCTATGAACAGGACTACACCATCACAACCTTAACAAACTCTGAGTAGTATACACGCAAGCCGATCACCCGACCACCGATCACTAAGATACGTTTAGTTTATCGATCTCAACATCCATTCCACAAATTGAGATTCTCTATGAAAGCTTGATCTGTCTTATAAATATTTATTCTTGCCATCAACGAGGGTGAGTCTGCAAACATGTCCTTTGTTTTGAAGCACAAAGCGGTGATCGCACGTGTTGTGTACATCAAATCCCGGGACACAGAGTCCAATCTCCGTCCTGCACAACACTGATGTGTACCAGGTAATGACAGTCGAGGAAATGATGTTGTCTTACACAACGTCGTCACGCAATTATGTCGTTCCACAAATTGATGAACATCGGCGTGGGTGACGTTCAAGTTGGCTGTACCGTCGTTACCGCTGATATTTTGAAATGTTATATTTGGCAAATGTAATTGTCATCATTGATTAAGGTAGTTGTATATTCGGTACTATGTTTCTGCAAAGTATTTTTAAGGAAAAATACAATCAATGAATATTCATAATCACTGTTTTGTGATATGGAAACTCTGTTCTGCTAGTGCAAGTAAGTCAATAGCTCAATCTGTGAGTGATTCGTTGGTTGGTTGGTTTAACACTGCACTCAGTCTGAAAATAATCAAATCTGAACCAGACAATCTAGTGATCAACAGCATGAGCATCGATCTACGCAAGTGGGATACGATGACATGTGTCAACATGGTCAGCGAGCCTGACCACCGGATCCCGTTGGTCGCCTCTTACTACATGCATAGGTTACTGTACACCAATTCTAACCGGATCTTACGGGTCAATCTGTAAGTGAGTAAATATTGTTTAACGTCACATGTGGTTATGTTGAAACCACATCACGTCTGGATCACAAACAGATCTACTTCATACATTGTTTGGGGTTTTTTATTTGTTGGTTTGTTTGTTTGGCCAGTAAGTCGGTCGGTTGGTTTTGCTATCTCTATGACGACGCTATGGAAACGATCCAATCTACTCCAGACATTCCAGTGATTAATATCATGAACACTGATCTAAGCAATTGTGATGATGTCACGCATGCAGCAGCCAAGTCATGGAACATGGCCACCAATTTAATCGCCTCTTCATCATACAAATTTCGCATGTTGAAATCGATTCCGGGTTTGCTACCTACTGCTACAAGGCTTTACCAAAAGAACCCAATCCACGCGTGCTTTTTGAAGTCGTTATTCTTTTCAAACAAAACAAACAACCACGCACAATTGAAATGTATCTGCTTGATAAAAAGATCGCTCAATAACGTTCCTGTTTACCCTGGTTAGAATGATCTCCAGCAACCCATGCTTTTTGAAATAGATGACTAACGGGATCTGGTGGCCAGGCTCTCAGACTTGGTTGATGCATGCTATCGCATTACGTCGATCGATGCTCGTGGTTTCAATCAGTGAATTAGAGTGCCTGGTCCACATTCGCTATTTACAGACCATTGTTATCCAGCTTAAGTTAGACCTGAAAAAACAAACAAACAAACAAACAAAAATAGGTGTTAAGGGGTATATGTAAACTTCCGCGGCTCCGAATAGAGCAGTCGTCGAACTTCGCCATTCGCAGAGCAGAGTTATATCCCTTAGTTGTGTCGGGTTCCCCTGGCAAACTTTAGACTATGCATTAGGCAGACACGATGTGTTATCTTACCTCACACACAAATGTCGTTTTCTGATTGGCTGGATTTATTCCCACTTTTGGCAGTCCCACTTTTGGCAGTCAGTGTTCACACCTGGTTAACGAGCTAGAACAGTTGTCCCGGTTTGGGCTTTTTATGACTCACACCTCATAATTAGCCCTTTGACACCTCGTTAATGAGTCTTAATTGATTAAATCAACTATGCAGAGTGAAGAAGAGAACAGAATAACAAAGACTTTTATTGGTGATGATTATTTTATTCACAATACATTTGCAAAGTATTTCTAATGTTCAATCACACCAGCCAGTACACTGCCACAAGTAGTCTGTCTCACAGTCCCTGAACCACATTATTTTCCCTACTGCCAAGCCCTCTCTGCAGTGCTAAAGCCCTAAATAAAGCAAGTCTAGATTTCCTCGGGTTCAGGAATCTGAATCTCTGGTGTCCCTGGGGCTCCTTTTCAATTTAAATGGGCTTGTTTGGTACTATCAAAATTATATATATTCAGAGACTAAGCATTAGTATATGCCACAAGCATTGGTGGTGATTAATTTATTTACAATACATTTGCATCACATGTACTTCTACAGACTGGCACCTCCATGGAATTGTGCAATTTTTGTTCGCTTTCCGTCTGAGATAGCGATAGCCATCCAAAAGCATGTCGGCACCTTGCTTTCTTCCATCCAGGATCTGTCCTTTCTCTTACATAGTGATCATAAGTGTAACAAGAAATTCAGTTTCAAATCTATATATACTCTATCTAAATCAAACATCCTTCTTTTCTAGTATGTGAAATGAACTTCCCTAACTCTAACCTCTTTACTTTTACAAACATCCTCAGTGCCTAATTGTCCCAGTAGCAAATTAGTTACACCTTACCGACGAGACCTAATTGATCTTAATTGGTCACATCAGTTGTCCCAGTTTTGGCTGTGAGATACAACACCTACATGGTCCAGTGCACAACAGACTGCCAAAAATGGGAAATCACCGAGCCAATCAATGTACCCACATTTTCTATGTTACCCGCTGGAAATGCCGAACTGTGGGAATTCGTTTTGTACTTCGTGTTAGTAGTGTTTGGGCTGTTGCCTAACTCCGGTACTCCTTATTATGATCCAATGCCCGTGCTTCAAACAGTTCAGAATTAACCGCTGTTAACATTGAGGTTTTAGGTAAGATCCTTCGGGCTCAGGGAACAGAAACAAACATGGAGGGTACATCAACCCATGTCCCCCTCATGACCAGTGAACAACTTATAATAAACCAGGACGATTGTATGAATATATCTTTACGTCGTATTGTACATAAACTACACACATCGTCATCATTTCACTAAATAACTAAAATACCTAATCTCTTTAACAAACACCAGCACTAGTTAACGACATGTCCAACGTTAGAGGAGATAATTTGAACAAAATTCTCAAAAGTCAACCAGCACTAACCTCAAGAATGATATACTCTGATGAACACATTGCTGAGCTCTTTCAAACTGCGCTTACAGAAGAGAGTTGTGTGGACAGAGACAGAAATCCTACTGAGTGTCCTAAACATGAGTTAATGTTCTCCCAGAGCTTTACACGTACAGCCTTAGTTCCTAATTTAATGTCAGATCAATAGGAAAGATTCCTCTACATGGGATCCGACTGTTTCCCTGAGCCGCCTTTGTTGTACAGCCACCTGCTGCCGATCTGGAGCAATGGAGGGGTGTGTGATGGGACTGATAAACGCCACAGATAGCGCGGTGCTGGGGCAGGCGGGCTAAGACTGATGGTGTGCTGCCACATGCTGCTGCTGCTGCTGCTGATGATGATGATGATGACGACGATGGTGGTCGTGGCGATGATGATGATGATGATGATGATGATGATGGCAACGATGACTATAACGACGGTTGTGACTATGTTGGTGGTCGTGGCGGTAGTGATGATAATGATGATGATGATGATGATGACGACGACGATGGTGGCCGTGATGATGATGATGATGATGATGATGATGATGATGATGATGATGATGATGATGATGATGATGATGATGGCAACGATGACTATAACGACGGTTGTGACTATGTTGGTGGTCGTGGCGGTAGTGATGATGATGATGATGATGATGATGATGATGATATTTGTAAAAATAGAAACAACAACTATATGTACTTTTCTTTGTACGTTAGTTTACACAAACGAGTCCGAAAAATAATTAACTGTAGAAATATATAATTATTTTCCCCAAAATATTCCAGCAAAACCAAATTGGACGGGAGACAGTAGAGAAAGATTAGTCATTTTAATTTTACGCCGCGATTAACACAACATAGACCATCAAGAGTTGGATCAGGGATGGACTTTACACGCTGTAATCGAATATAGGGAATCGAATCCAATACACATTAGCAACAGTGTTTTTGCGCCGCGTTTAACACCATTTAGCAATATCACAAGTAGGATCAAGAAAGAGCCTCACAAATTGTACTCGAGTAGGGAGTTGAACCCTGAACACATTAGCTGCCATTAATGACCCGGGAAGAAAGACACTTAGCAGATCTAACAGAGTTCAAGGTTGACCAGCAGGCATCGATTTGGTGGTCAGTGTTAACGGTGTGTGAGAGTCACGTGACGAACGGATGGGCAAGTGGCGGGCATCCTCATCAGCAGGGATAATTTAGCAGTCTGACCGTTGTGCACACACCTTCAATACAATTGGAGTATACAAGCCTCTCGTCACCACCGTGGACCTCGTCCTGGGAAGACTCAAGAGGATCTGGGAACACTGCAAATACTACGTCCTTTAGAATTCGATTAGTGGCGTAATGAGAATGCCGGTAGACACGAACACATTGGGAAGGACTGTTAGAATGGGAAGGATGAAGAAAACACATATCTGCCGAGCGGCGGAAACAGGGAGACGGAGAAGAGGTCTTTGTCAGTTTACTGGACAGACCTACTGGGAACACACAACCTATGTGTTTTATACACAGCTGCCCATATCCTTGGTGTTCTACTGGACACAACCGCTGGGTAAAAAGAACCTTAAGATTTCTATACACATCTGCTCATATCATTGGTGCTTTACTGGGAATACACAACCTTTGTGTTTCTATACACATCTGCTCATATCCTTGGTGCTTTACTGGGAATACACAACCTTTGTGTTTCTATACACATCTGCTCATATCATTGGTGCTTTACTGGGAATATAGAGCCTTTGTGTTTCTATATACATCTGCTCATATCATTGGTGCTTTACTGGGAATATAGAGCCTTTGTGTTTCTATACACATCTGCTCATATCATTGGTGCTTTACTGGGAATACACAACCTTTGTGTTTCTATACACATCTGCTCATATCATTGGTGCTTTACTGGGAATATACAACCTTTGTGTTTCTATACACATCTGCTCATATCATTGGTGCTTTACTGGGAATATAGAACCTTTGTGTTTCTATACACATCTGCTCATATCATTGGTGCTTTACTGGGAATATAGAGCCTTTGTGTTTCTATATACATCTGCTCATATCATTGGTGCTTTACTGGGAATATAGAGCCTTTGTGTTTCTATATACATCTGCTCATATCATTGGTGCTTTACTGGGAATACACAACCTTTGTGTTTCTATATACATCTGCTCATATCATTGGTGCTTTACTGGGAATACACAACCTTTGTGTTTCTATACACATCTGCTCATATCCTTGGTGCTTTACTGGGAATATAGAGCATTTGTGTTTCTATACACAGCTGCTCAAATCCTTAGCGCTTTACTGGGAATATAGAGCCTTTGTGTTTCCATACACATCTGCTCATATCCTTGGTGCTTTACTGGGAAGATACAACCTTTGTATTTTTAAACACTGTTCGGAAGGTAGCGGGATCGATCCCCGGCCGCGTCATACCAAAAGACGTTAAAATATGGTACTTGTTGGTCCCTGCCTGGCGCTCGGCATTAATGGGTACAACAAGGACTCGTCGGTTTGGAGTCAGTATAATGTGTCTGAGTGGGGTATTCAAGCTTAACTGCGATATAGTATCTCAGTGAGCTAGCACTATATAATCAGCTTAAGTCCGGGCTAGTACAAGCAGCCGCACATACACACGCGCATGCACGTTGTCATATGTGTGAAATATTCTTTAGTACGACGCTAAACCCCATTTCACACCCATCCCCTCTCCCCACCCCCCGATATTGCTGGAATGTTGCCAAAAGCGGGTTAAAGTCATGCTCACTCAATCACTCACTCTATACACAGCTCCTCATATCCTTGGTACTTTACTGGGAAGCTGTATAAAGCCTTCATGTTTCTTGACACAAAATCTGGGTTCACATGTGTGTGTTGGTTTGGTAGACTCAAGCACTGGGAGTATTTATACTAAATTGGTGTTTCTGAGAGCATATAGCAGATATCGGAGCCATCTGCAACCGATCCCCTCGTGTTCCTGTGAACACACTGTCTGGAGCACTTCACTGCACTTCTTTAGAAAGCAAGAGCCCCCTTTTGCTAAATGAAAATAAACAATTTCCTTGTAACTGAAAACCATGAAATAATTAACCTTTACTTATCAAAATAGTTCAAATGGCAGACAACTGCCTGTTTTTCTTATACTTGCAAATACACAACATGTCGAAAACGATTTATAAAGCCGATTTTGTTTCCAGTTTCACGTTTCGCAGAATGGCAGCGAGCCTTCACAATCAGATTATCAGGGAATTGTCACTTCAGCAATGCAGCAATTCAAGCAAAATAGACACTGATGGATTTCTCACATAGTTCACAAACCGTCTCTGTCCTTTCGCATGAAGGAGACCGCCTCCGTGGTGTAGTGGTTAGAGCGTCCGCTCGGAGAGTGGAAGGTCGCGGGTTCGATCCCCGACCGCGTCATACCAAAAGACGTTAAAATATGGTACTTGTTGGTCCCTGCCTGGCGCTCGGCATTATTGGGTACAACAAGGACTGGTCGGCTCGGAGTCAGTATAATGTGTCTGAGTGGGGTATTCATGATTCACTGCGGCATCGTATCTCAGTGGGCTAGCACTATAAAACCAGCTTCAGTCTGGGCTAGTACAAGCAGCGGCACATACACATACACACGCATGCACGTCGTCACATGAGCGAAATATTCTCAAGCAAAACGTTAAACCCAATTTCACCTCACCTCACCTTTCGCATGAAGCCTTACTCTGATTTGGTCATATTATGTAGCAGAGCTCCCGACCATAAATGTGTGTGAGGCCCATTTCTCGGGTCCCCCGCCGTGATATTGCTGGAATATTGCTAAAACTAAACTCACTCACTCACTCCGGTGACATAATGACTATATAACACTCTAACCATGGATACACATTTTCGCGAACACATTCTCGTGGTGACATTCACTGGATTGTCTGGTTCAGCCTCGATTTGTTTACAAACAACAACGTACAGCTGTAATTCTGCTGAAACAAACATGCTCTTGATACAGTCCCTATTGTACAATCGACTCTGCTTTTAGCAGAGATTTCTTATGAATGTGGAAAGGGTTTTGTCGCTTCTATTTCTATTCTAAAATTTTGCCTCAACAAAATCCCAACGTGAACCTTTTAAATACTACAAAAATTACATTTGTTTAACAGCTTTGTGTTTTTAATACATGTTGCAGTATTGATGACAATTTCCCTCCACGTGCTCTTCTCAAAAAGCATACTTTTGTGAAATGTGTTGTTTTTTGTCCTTTTTTAAATCCACGATACATTAGGAATCCCTGCTTTATACGCATTTTTTTCCGAAATGCTGGGGATGCATTAGAAAGTGACACTAGGCATTATTTATTTTAATCTCAGATCGAAGCTGAGAGTTGCAAGCTCCTCATAACGATATTTTATTGGCAGAACTCTCCTTACTGTTCCACTTGGGAAGGAGAGCTGATGAACTGGTCCAAGGGAAATAACTCATTTTGAGCAAACCCATAAACTCTATACATTGTTAATGTCGTATCTTCAGTGTAAGGAGAATTCAAATGTACTACTTAACAAAACTAATATCGTCTTCAGTCGTTTCAATTACAAGAAGCATATCGCATATCTGTTTTTTTTCGATAAGCTCTTAATTAGGTAATATGTTATGACATTTTATACAAAGTATAGGTAGAATCTTAGAATATGACACAACAGAGAATATATATTTGAACCTTTAACAATCGTCTGTCGTTGGCAAATAGCATCTTGTTCATTAGACAAAATGGCGTCTGTGGCTGAACCTCTCACTTTGGAGAAAGGTGAGTTTCTTATCATTTATTTGTTGTTGGAAAATGCGTAAATGATTCTACACACGGGAATCATTTGTCTGACATTATGTATTGCATATGCATGCCGACTACAGGGCGAATTCGCGCATCATAACTGCCCATGTCGCAATGATTATGCGGAAGAGAAACAAGTTATCCATACTTTGCTGTTGACTTCATGTGGTAGGAATTTACGGAATGTATGGTTTCCCGTTCCTCTGTCACCGTCCCAGTGTAGAAATCGAGATGGTAATTATTTTAATTTACTGCTTGAAACAATCGCTAATGTATATTGGGCGGAAGGAATAACGTTTTGATTTTTGAAATACATATCATCATGATGATCATATCCTCTGGTTAGGAGTTTAAGACAGATATTGAAAATATTAAGCCGCTTTCCTGGATACGGTAAATGTGGACTTAAAACGTGTAGAGTATTTGACAGGTACCAATGCACATGTTTGTCATGGGACAAATCTACATGTATTATAAGCATAACAATTCATGCACTGGAAAACACATCTGCCTGAATATTCTTCAGTGTCATCATGGGAAAGATTTCGGTCCATAATCCCCAATAATCCCCAGTGGGACAGACAGATGTTTGTGATGTCAATCCTGTGTTTGCAATGGGCCTTTGGGAAATGCCCCGATTTTTTAAAAATGGCTAAATATGTGCCATAAATGAATAGTTATTTGTAAACTTTGATTTTTATTCTTCACTGAAAATTATTGTCCTGTCCGCTTCCTCATACTTCATACTGCAGTTGATGGTCATCTTGTCAGTTGGAACGAGTGAATGACTTACCCTTCGTCCAAAATCAATTTATACAAGTTACAACTCAAGTAGTTGTAATGCTCAAACATTCACACACAATAATTGGTATCGCAGTATTTTCTATATATGTATATTCCTTTTGCTCTTATCAGTTTACTATGGAACATTTATCAGAAATATTTCTTTCTACTAACTTTTATATGAAGAATGTAATATCAAAGTTGACAAAAACTATACATTTATGGCATATACATAATTAATTGGGGCATTTTGACAACCAACCCTGGGGCAATTTGACCCAAAACCCAGAGCAATTTGACCAAATATGCTGGGGCATTTTGTAGCTAGAGCAGTTCGACTGGTACTCCGATGCTATGTCTGTTTACCTCCAGATTTTGTCAGGCTATTGTGCGATGTATTTGTGTTTTGTAATTTCTATTGCAAGAGAATATTTCTTCAGCTAAAATGTTTGGACGTTCAGTTTTTCCTCTTAATCTACAGTTTTTTTAAATGTGCTGTCAATATGGTATGTTAAGGCTCTCAGTTTACTGTACAGAGTTTCAGACAGCGTTGGTCACTTGATTTCGTCTTTGTGTTTAGGTCAAGTTGCATGTACTTCTCTTACATACCTCACCCATGAAGGTCCGGGTCCAGACTTGATTATTTACAGACCACCGCCATGTAGCTGGAATATTGCTGAGTACGGCGTAAAACTAAACTCACTCTCTCACTCTTACATACTTTAAATCAAGCCCAGTATACGCTGACACCATCTTCCTTTATTTTTCAGATATCAACAGGGCAATTGAACTTCTGGATGTATTGCAGAGGAGTAAGTGACTACTGTTACTTTATGTTATGTGACATGATATTACATGCAATAACCAGGTTTTCGGAATTACAAAGATAACATACATATTTCATGAATCTGAGTGCTTATCACCGTGAGCACTGCATAGATTTATGATAGTTGATTCCTCTGTGACAGGTGGGGATTTCCCTGCACAGAAGCTGGTGGCTCTACAGAAGATTCTTCAGAGTGATTTCCTGACAGCCGTCAGGGAGGTGTACGAGAATGTGTACGAGACAGTTGACATGTCTGGCAGTCCAGAGATCAGGGCTAATGCTACAGCTAAGGTGGGTTTTGTAACTAACTGCTTGTGATATACATGCTTGTCATACTTGTCAATCACCATCAAGCTGCGACATCAATTTACATGTGCCTGAGTATATGAGCTTAATATTGGGTTGTGATTTTATACAGATATCCAATTGTTTATATCTACACCCCAGTTAGATGATGATTTTCACTTTTAAGACTGTTATTGTCATATTGATAATACTTATCCTACTTATTGTGTAGATCTCAGACTGTCAATTATTGCCCAGTAGTCAAGGATCACACCATTATTGTTTAGGGTCAGTGAAATTATGCATGAGGAAACTGTTTCATTTGCATATTATTCATTTATGAACCCCAAAATTTATCCCTTGGTTTTATCGCACTGAAAAACCTACTCATTATATATTAAATGTTAACATCTTCATATTAGAATAATCAGACATGTGAAAATAGGAATAGGTCCAAAGATATGTAGGTAGGTGCATAGAGCTGTAACAATGCATCGAACTATGGATGGATTGCAATTGTTGAGTCTGATAGCAATTAATCGATGGTAGAAAGGAAAAACTATCGATGTAGTATGTGTGGCTATCCATAGTTTAGTAATTGACTTCTGTTGATAAATGTGCAGCGCAAAATACAGGAAGCACTAGATTTGTTCACTTTGGTTTAGTGTTATCTGCCCATTACAAACATGACTGTTTACTTGATCTGGGTTTCAGGTTTCTTGTCAGTTATTAAAAGAGACAGAAACTACCTCAACTAGTTTTTATTTCGTATAAACTATACATTCATTTGGGAAATGACTTAAAATGAGACAATTCAAGGAGAGAAAAACTATTGAAATAGTATTGCAATATGCATACATGTTCACTGTTACTGAGGATGCAGCACCTGCACAGAGTATAGGTTATCAAGGGTTTAATTCCCATACTCGTCAAGCTGTCTTTGATACAAAATGGCACATGAGTTTACCCTGCACTCTGCACTAAAAGAATAAAACATGCACTAAAAGAATAAAACATGCACTATAGTCTGTTTGCAGTGAAAACGTACCGGTGAATTGCACTTTAAAGAAAAATGTAAATCGAATAAAGTGAAATTAAGATTGCGAATCCTCATAATTCTACCTTGCCAATTGAACATTTAAATCTAGATTTTTATTCAACTTATGAAAAAAGTTGTTTAACAAACGATCATAGTTTCAAATCGCTTATATTGGTTTGTATTACAAAGGGGTAGCTGGAACAGTGAAACAAATGCACGTGCGGTACGTGATGAGCGTTAACTTAGACCAACCCTACTTGATCTCGGTGTTTCATTTTATGTGCATACCCCCTTGTAATACAAACCAATAATACCGATTTGAAACTATGATCGTTTGTTAAACAACTTTCATCCCAAGTTGAATAAAATTCTGAGATTTAAATTTTCAAATGGCAAGGTAAAATTCTGAGGATTCGCAATCTTAATTTCACTTTATTTGATTTACTTTTTTGTTTAAAGTGAAATTCATCGGTACGTTTTCACCACAAAAAGACTATAAAAGAAGAATAATACAAACTCAGCATGATCAGTATCAGTGTACTGTGTCTTAGCGGGGTGTCCATGATAAACTGTGGCATGGTATCTTGGTGAGCTAGCAGGATATATCTATATGATTGGGAATTAGTGCGGACATATTATAAGTTATGATCCTAAGCATGATGTTAAAATTGGGTTCACCTCACCTCTTAAATCCAACTTGATTTGTTCCAGGCCACAGTAGCTGCATTTGCCGCCAGTGAGGGTCACGCTCACCCCCGGGGTCGTGCTTCTTCCCAAGACAGAGGAGGGCTTGGGCTTCAATGTGATGGGGGGCAAGGAACAGAACTCGCCCATCTACATCTCACGCATCATTCCAGGGGGGGTGGCAGATAGGCACCAGGGGCTCAAACGTGGCGATCAACTGCTGTCAGTCAATGGCGTGGTAGGTGTCCGGGCAGTAGGAGTCATGTAGTGATGTCAGGTCCATTTAGCTCAAACCTTGGCACCATTCATCTAACGTCCATATTAAAAGTGTCATTATTACGCTTTACTCTTGTAACTAATTTGAGTATTTAACTTGGCATAACTATACATTTCACTTGCTTCATAAGAGTGTTAGCATCTACACCCGAAATGTTACTTACATTAATAATAACAGCTTCATGCAGTTTCAAACAAAGTGAATGTGTTTCAGTGTAATAACAAACAGGTGTGTGTTCATGTGAGTCAAAAACTGCATATATATTTTTAATCTATGATGAATGAGCTTTCTCAAATGCAAATTTTAATTTTCTGAAAAATATGCACATCAGTGAAATTTGATGTGATAAATTGTCAAATTTTGCTTACATTTTGGTCAAAATTTAAATGTTTCATATACTTTTTACATTTCGAATGACATCATTCAATAACTTGAGCAACATCCCATGACTACACCAAATTTTGTCTTGAAGCGTTTTTGTGTGACATGCAGAATTTCCCTGTCCGGTAGTCACTTGTACATGTAACAGGGGACTGTCTTGCGTACACGGTACGCCATCTACTGATAATGATGAAGTTGTATATCCATAGAACTTTCCCCACTGTTTATACATTTCGAGTTGTCCTGGGATTTTGTGAATATGGCATGTATTCATGGACTTGCATAAAGAAACTTTTCATGGCCTTATTGCTAATTGCTAAAGTTCATTGTTTTATTGGGCTCTGCTCAGTAGCTGATATCCGGCCCTGTATCTGTGGCTTATGTCAGTAAAACATCTCAATGAATGTTAATATGATTGTAATGTGATGGTTTGGATTAAAACAACTCTTTATTTCATATACAACAGGACAGAAAAAGAAAATGTTTATTTAACATGCCAGAAATAGAACTGTTGAAAATATCAGTAACAATCAATTTGCTTTATTTTTGTTGCCAATTTGCCAGGCAGTTGTTTGAATGAAACTGTTTTGCTAATGAAAATAAGGCGATTCCTGTGTTGGTGTCTGCTTAGCCTCCCTTGTTTATTCCAGAGCGTGGAAGGAGAGCACCATGAGAAGGCAGTAGAACTCTTGAAAGAAGCTTCAGGTAAATGTGTACAGTAGTCTGAAGTAGGAAATTACTTCTCCATTTGAAGGGCTTCTTTATTTTGACCATTGACTAATTAATTACCGTTACAAATCCGTGAGATTTAAAAAAAATAATTTATGCATTATTATTTACCGTAGTGGAATTGTCTGTCTCTCTGTGTGTGCCTGTAAATAGGATCAGTCAAGAATTACTCATACACAATTTGAAAAATTTGTAATGTAGAATAATAGTTGTCAGACTTTCATATTGTGGAAGCTGTTATGGCATGGTGGGTCCAGGTCTGTTGTGTGTGCTGGCCATTGGGTGCATCACTCCCAGAATGTAGGTTCAAATGCTGCAATGAAGTCGGCACCAAAAAAGTACTATAGTTTGTACTTCATGAAACAGCAAATCTTACCACATTAATTAAATGGCGACTTGCACACATTTTCCACTGTTTGTTCTTTTCTGAGTTTGTTTTCAGCTTGTTTGCCTTTAGGCCGCAGGATTTAGCATGCTGTAAACATCACATGTTCATCAGCAAATGTTTCTCCATTAGGTACAGTGAGTCTGGTTGTGCGATACACGCCCCGAGTACTGGATGAAATGGAAGCCAGGTTTGACAAGCAGCGTGCAAGAAGACGACAGACTCCTTGAAGACATCAGCATTCAGAGCCTTGTATATCAGTAATAGAAGCCATTATCTAGGATCATTGTCGTATTTGTATATCTTGCACCACATCAAGCAATGAAACAGACAAATTGTATATAGCATAGCCACATGTGTAACCATATTCAGATGTGTCCAACAGATGATAAAAAGATGAATAACCTCAAATACTATGTACCCAGTTTTATTTTGTGGCCTCACATATCTTGTCTATTATTAAAGGATTGAATGCAAGTAGTAGAAGACCAATGGTCGCGTTAAACAACATATACCTTGAGTAAATCTGCGATAAGAAATTATCTTGCAGGGAGGTGTCAATCTTCCTTTATGAAAAAAACGTTACTAATCAATTTAGAATTTGTTTTATTATTTTTTTAACGGGGGTTAACTCGTCCAGGGTCATATGACTTTCAGTGTTCAGCAGCATGCAGATTTTTACTTTTTAGAGGGGTATATGGTTATTTGCCCTCAGCTCAAGTATTTCCCTGATGGGGGAATATATACTTTTGTCAAAGTCATTTGAACCCATAAGATGCAGGATTGTTTCAATAATCAGTTTATGTGTAACCATTCCCAGTTTTCAATAAAAGGTATTTTGTGAAGATTCAGTGTAACTGATTCAATGAAATTGGTATTGTCTTACTGGCAAACAAAGATAAGTTGAGCACAGACCTGACAATTGACCCCTATTAGCATGTATGAGTGCCGCCCACTGGGGCTTGCCATCGTTAGCGAAGGGGCCCCAGGTTGTCCATGATCAAGTTTAGTGCGACTTGCTACACCGACGCGTATCTTATGAGCAAGGCGTGTGCAGCTACGCGTGGAATCAGTTTCATCGTCATATAATGCACGCGCACTAGCCTACATCTGCTATGCCTTTTACAAACCAAATGGGCTTGCTCATTGCCGTGCACGGCCTACTTCTTGTAAACGGGTTCTCTGCGCCGGTCCAACTTATCCTCGTTTGCCAGTAAGACATTAGTAAAAGAATCATTTTCAGATGGTATGACCGAAAGTTTGTGAAGCATTGTAAGCTAGTAGAGCTGGATGTAATTTTAGACTTACTCAAACGGAAATGTTGACATTTACACGATGTTTGGATACCCATGATGTAATGTGCATATGTGTCATTTAAATTTGTAGCTTTTTTATGCAATAAATTCAGTCATTGTCACGTCTCCATCCCAGTTGTGGTTACCATGACAATCGTTTAGGACGTGTTGTAACTGATAAAAGTTGAAGCCAAACAACAATAACTGAGGGTTGCTTTCTCCAGATCTTTCTCCGACTTGAATGGATGCGTATTCAGAAACTGAGTGGATGGTGTTTGCAGTTAGCAATAGGGCCCGTAACTAGGTCATGGCATTGTACGTGACCTTAGTACTTCCGGTGACAAACGTTTCATACCTTTTCGAATGATCTCATGGTTGACAGTAAGGAACCGATAATCCTTGCAGGAATAACTATTTTCGATCTAACCATCCCCAAATTAGCCAACTATTACTCGGCTGCTGTGACAACCAAAGATGGTTGTACACTTGGTCCGGTCTAGTAACGTTATATTTGGCGGTTTGGCAATTTAGTACCAGAACTGGCGCGCTCAAAGAGCCGGGAACCAGTTAGTACCGGAAGTAGCGCCAAGCGAGACTTACATGCCTGATACCACAGCTCTATCTGAACAGATTGTAAAGCCTGGACCTGTCAATATAAGCAGGTTTCCTGGGTATGCTGCGCCGGCGCTTTACTCTATGAAGCGCCGGCGCAGTATACCCAGGGAGCCAGACTGCTTTCAGGACGGAAATCACTTTCAAACCATCCGAATCTTTTTGCTGCCATTTATTACGGTAACGGAACCATTGATCGATCTTGGCATATATTTTCACGTACTTTTATGTGATTCAACGTAAGGTTTTTGGTTTGGTTTGTTGTTTAACACCGTCTTCAGCAATATTCCAGCTGTATGGCGGCGGTCTGTAAATAATCGAATCTGGACCAGGCAATCCAGTGACCAACAGTATGAGCATCGATCTACGCAATTGGGATACGATGACACGTGTCAACCAAGTCAGCGAGCCTGACCACCCGGTTCCGTTAGTCGCCTCTCACGACCAGCATTTCAACGTAAGGACATCAAGATAGTGTCATTACACATGGAGCTGAAGAGCCTTCGTGCAATTCCGTATGTCCTGAGTCATACCAATAATGTCGCTTTCAGTATTATTTAAACTCGACAAAACAGTTCGACCAGAATGAATCTGTTTCTGTATCCCGATTGAAAGTATCGTGGGTTCGAAACAAGTTTGTCTGGATAGATCGCCTTCCCGCGACAACATGCCCATGTTTCATGGATCAGCACATTTGTAGATCTTGATTACAACGGAGACGGGGCCGTCCAGATTACTATGACTGACCGCAAAACCCGTCAATATTACTGCAGAGCACACAAGTGACTGCGATCCCGGTAATTAGAACTGAAACAGTTAAAACCGTATACCACCAGTTTAATTCCGAAAGGAGTCCATCAACACCGAACTTGGAACGTGTTATGGAAGGGCGGATGGACACGGAGGCCGCCGCGAGAGGAATGCGTGGACGTGTCTTCGACATGTTCGTCGTCGTCGTCGGTTGGAGGACGGCTTGATTGTGATGGGAGACATCACGGCGGTGACGGGAAACATCTCTTCTTCCTGTTCTTCGTACTCCGGACCTGCAAGAGAAGTGAATGAATGCCGTTTAAACCCGCAATAGTACGCCGATGTAATGACAGCCTTGACCGGCCAAGCCAGTTGTTGAAACTGCATTACTGATAAGATTATGTATAATTATTATTGTAATATTGGCCATTGTCTGTCACATTGTACACAATAAACCGGTGCAGTTTAATATGTCGTAGGATTGACCAAGGAGGAGACCGGGATTCGAACCAGTACGAGCGACTGAATGTTTGATATCCTTATCAGTACTATTGTAGTTATATCAGTTGGTCTGCAAATACTGGGATCTGGGCCAGACATACCTGACGGCTTGCTGTAATGTCAAATAAAATCATGGCTTACCATCCCCACTCTAATACTCGCATCCATATGGGAGATTCGTTAATAGGTCCCCCGGGCAGTCTGTACTTGTAAAAGGCGAGGAAATGGATCGGATAGTCAACTGACTCTGCGGGCTGGGTGACTCGTTTGACAACCCGTCAATGTGTCGACGTTGCCCTTCATGTCAGATTTACTGATCATTGGTGTGTGAGTTTAGTTTTACGACGCACTCAGCAAAATTCCAGCTACATATCGGCGTCTGTAAATAATGGAGTCTGGACCAGAGAATCCAGTGAGCAACAGCATTAGCATCGATCTACGCAATTGGGATACGATGGCATGTGTCAACCCAGACAGCGAGCCTGAGCACCAGATCCCGTTTGTCGCTTCTTACGACAAGCATGGGCTACTGAAGACCAATTCTAACCCGGATCTTCTTCACGGGTCTTGTTTGTTGTGGGGATGCCTTAAGGGATAGACTGTTACCGAGAGCGGAATTCCGTGCACAGAACAGAACTTTGAAAATACCTGTTTGTAAAGGATACAATGCTGTTCGCTTAGGTCTTTTTCTGTTTTTCTTGTAGCAGGAATTCTGAAACAGGGAGGGCGAACGTTTGTCACGTGGGGGCGTTCACGCACGTCATTTGTAATTAATTTATTCCGGTATCCATCTGGATCAGCTCTAATGTCCCCAATCTGTAGCACGTCAGTAAAAAATACCTAATTCGAATTAAAACGTTCACAATCATGTTAACCGAGTTATATTCTGAATTCATGGCTTGATTCTGTTTATTAGTGAAGCAAGACCAGTACGGGAAGATACTTTATGTACAGCTCAGTTTTACATTTTACTGAATGTTCCTGCCCGTGTGATTACATGAACAGCCTTGCGGTTGAAGGTTAAGAATCTGGGCCAGGTAAACAAGCTGTGGACGGCAACGACACTCACCCCATCACACTTGGCTGCGTTGTGACAGACGGTGAAGTTACACTTGAACCCCATGTGCACGGACCCCTGTAGACGGAAGGCCACGAAGAATGGACTGTCGATGATTCTGCCTCTCACTTTGAAGCCGGATGTCTTTCGGAACACAATGCCATCACCACACCTGAAACCGTCTATCTGGATTGTATTACATGAATATCAGATGTTATACTCGAGTCGTAGGGGCGGTGGGGTAGCCTAGTGGCTAAAGTGTTCGCTCGTCACACCGAAGACCCAGGTTCGATTCTCCACATGGGTACAATGCGCGAAGACCATTTCGGGTATCCCGCGCCGTGAGTAGCTGGTGAAACCCGCCAAGATGGTCATGGTGCTGACAAACCTATAAACAAGACGAGATTCGAACCGCCCAAGGGACGTAACTCTAGACAAATGGATGTAGTATGTCCCTCTATCGAGAGATCTAACAAGGTTGGAGGTTGCGTCAGGCGAACCAACCTAAAGGAAAAATGCATGGGTTCTTGGGTGACCCGATGTCCGCTCTCTGGCACGATTTCATTTCTCTTCTGCCTGTCAAGATCCGGGTTACAATTGGTCTTCAACCAATGCTTGTCGTGAGAGGCGACTAACGGGATCGGGTGGTCGGGAAAGATTACTTGGTTGACACATGTCATCGTATCCCAACTGCGTAGATCGATGCTTACGATGTAAATCACTGGATTGTCTGGTCCAGACTCGATTATTTACAGACCGTCGCCATATAGCTGGAATATTGCTGAGAGCGGCATTAAACAACAAACAATCGCAGTGAGGCTGGAAGAAGCTTACCCGCCAAGTAGAATCCGATACTCCTTGACGCCATTGAAGGCAACACAGCTGACGGGACGAAGGCGCAGTGACCCTGAAAGAGGAAACATCACTTCAGAGTCGTGATATTTTCACAGTGAGCGGTGCTGGCGGTGGTGTAACGGGGCCCATTGCTATGTTCAACATTATTGCATTTAAAACTATGCCGCCTGTGCGTTTGCGTTTGCGTTTGTCCACACTTGGAAACAGATGCCCTGCAACAGGTTAACAGGGATAAACAGTATGCAGACTAAGTATGGTTTTACGCCACTTTTAGCATGTTCCAGCAATATCACGAAGGGGACACTACTGTACCCTGTGTGGAATCAAACCCGGGTTTTTGGCGTGACAAGCGAACGCTTTAACCACTAGGTCATGTCTGAGTCAGGTATCCATGTGGGCGAGCAAGTAATAAAACCGGCTTTAGTATTTACAAAAATCTACAATGCGACCTTAAAGTCCACTCGACCTCCCTTAACATAATATAGAAGGCATGCAATATTAACGTGCCATATTTCGTTACTTTCCTATAGTTCACGATGAAATGTTTTATTTGGTTGACTGTTTCAGAGCCACATTTATAAACGACAGAAGATTACCTATAGCCCGTCACCCACGAAGGAGTAGCAGTTCAGGCCCACTTGCACAAAATGAGTTGTTTTACGTAGCTTATACGGAAAAGTGAGACGTGATGCAAATATCAGACGTTCACAATTTTGGTGAAACCCACGAGCACGGACATCAAACATAGAAACATAGATAAACAACCGAGGCGAACAGATTCGAACCAATCATCAGATTTCTCTGCAATGTCCAAGGGACGCAACTCTGCAAGCGAATTGCGGCGAATTGCAGCGCCTTAAGCGGCTGGTCACTCGTATTTGCCAAGGGACTGTACTGTTCCAACTGCAAGGCCTAACTACATCAGTAGCTATACCTCGAAGTACTAAATAGAAAACTGTCGGAAATAGAAAAAAAATGTTTTAGGCTGTTACTCTGTATCCTTAAAATGTACACAATTGCAAATAACATATGTCGAAATAACCCACTTCGGCCTAACTGGGCGTTCAGTGGGATGCGTAATACGATGTCCAGAAAAGCATGTTTACTCGTAAAATCGGGCAAAACTTAGAAAAAATACGAACAGCTGCTGAAAACAATAGATCAGACTATACATGGGAATTAGGTCGCTCAGCCAGGTATGACGACGGACCGTCAACTCACTTGCCCACAGACACAAGGGGTCATCTCAATTCTTTTATGCTTTTTCATGAATATGTCTCTATCGTTTTTCTAATCTTAGCTTATAGCTCTATCCCCAAGCCCGACCCCAACTACCGTCAGCAACACCCGTCTTGGTGTTGCTTTTGAGACGACCACTCCTACCTGTTTCTTTTTATAGCGATAGTGAGACTCCATGGTATCTACATCCTTAATAGTTTCAGTATTAAAGTTGTTATTTTTTACGTCTGATATCGTTTATTATGAAGCTAAGTCTAATTTCAAAATTGACATCCAAAAAGTGCCATTTGTTATACAATATCATTGCACACTAATTTGCATAAAGCCATGGTCTGCTCCAAATAAGTCTCTTCGGACTGAAAAAACCCGAATTGCTCATTTCTGCACTAATATCTCCTCAGTAAAATCCTTTTTTAACGTTTCCTATCTCCCTACCACTGAGACTGTAGTTAGGCCGAACTTAGTCCAACAGATATTTCACACTTTCACATATTAACTACCTAACTTGTAGATATAAATGTGAAAAGAGGTTTTTTTTCTATTTCCGACAGTACTGTAGGACCAGTTAAGGCAAATGGACCGTAGTTTTCAAGCAAAAACCAATACCTTGTACTCTCGACAGCGTGGGCTGCAGAAGGGTATATACCAAGTACCTTTAACCTTTGCACGGAGCTTCACAATACGCCCGAGTGACGCGTCTTTGACTGGTTTTCCAATTACGTCTACGGCCGCCAGTTCCACTGGAATGCTTTTGAGTCTTGAGCCACTGTTCTTAAAAATCTCCTCGAAAATATAATGTCTGAAAGTACAAGCATCAATATCCGAGTCTATTCATGTCATTTAACGTCATGCTACTTGTACGAGTGAGTGAGTGAGAGTGAATTACGTTTAACACCGCTTTGAGCAATATTCCAGCAATATCACGGCGGGGGACACCAGAAATGGGAGTCACATTGTGCCCATGTGGGGAATCGAACCCGGGTCTTCGGCGTGACGAGCGAAAGCTTTAACCACAAGGCTACCCCACCGCCACGACTTCATGCAAGGGATGATTGTTCTAATTCGATGTTATGCCGTCCATGTGTTTTTCATCTCACAACTCATCTAGCAGCATCGGGAGAGCAAAACTAGATAATCGAATCTGGGCCAGACAATCACGTGAGCAACAGCCCGAGCATCGACCTACGCAACTGGGATACGATGACGTGTCAAGCAAGTAAGCGAGTCTGGCCACCCTATCCCAAGTGAGTGAGTGAGTGAGTTTAGTTTCACGCCGCACTCAGCAATATTCCAGCTATATGGCGGCGGTCTGTAAATAATCGAGTCTGGACCAGACAATCCAGTGATCAACAGCATGAGCATCGATCTGCGCAATTGGGAACCGATGACATGTGTCAACCAAGTCAGCGAAACTGATCACCCGATCCCGTTAGTCGCCTCTTACGACAAGATAGTCGCCTTTTTATGACAAGCACATGGGTTGCTGAAGACCTATTCTACCCCGGATCTTCACGGGTCCCCTATCCCAAGAGCCGCCTCTTACGAAAATCATGGGTTGCTGAAGACCAATTCTAATTCGGATCTTCACTGATGTGTAATGCCCAGACCCAGATACATATTCTCTTCCCACAGAGGTTACTTGTCATATCTTCCTACGAACCTCTGTTCTAATACGGCCAAATTTCCCGGTTCTCGTAAAATCCCCTAGCGGCAAAAAATAGCAAAACGAATTATCTCCCTTCTTTCTATCCAATCAGCACAGATGTTAAATCGACTTAGATCCAACTTGATCTTATACAAGCAAATGTGGGGCCACAAATATCCCTCCTCAGCCGGGGACTTGTGTTGATGTGACACACAAGACTTTTAATGGCTTACTTGTCCGTTGTCCACGAGGGCGATGGAGACGCCATTTATATGACTGAGTTCTGTCTTTTAGAAACGTTTGTGCATCGCGCAGGGGAAGAGGTTCTAGTTTTCCCGAAGCATACGGAAATTACCGAGGCCTTGCGAATGATCACTTTTGAAACAACGTCGCTGATTGCACAACTAAATCTGATTGCAACCAATCACAATTCTGAACACTCGCACCATGAAAGGGCCGTATTAGAACAGAGGTTCGTGGGAAGATATGACAAGTAACCTCTGTAGGAAGAGAAATTGTAGGCCACAGTAATGATTTGTTCTTGATTGTACCCAGTCAAAAAGACAAGTCAGCAACTGAAATTATCCATTGATATCACCAGCTGGGATTCGATAAAGTCTGCGAGCCTGACCTCTCCGTACCGTTACAAGCATGAGTAGCTGAGGATCAAGTCTAAGCCGGATCATTACGGGTGAGCATATAAGAGATGGAATTTGAACCATGCGTATTCTTACCCGAGGTCAATGTATTCCTTAGTGGTACTATTTTTCGATTCAGAGTCATATTTGCATGTGACGAGAAAGATGTTATCGTCATTCACGACGAAAGTTCCCCCTTTCTTTCCTCTGGCGACTTCTACTTTCAGTTTATATACTTGGGCCCTTGCCATTTTCTGGAAAACAAGTTGTACTTATGATTTAAATCTCAAGTCCTCATTTTCACATGTATAGTTGGAAATTCTTCCTTATTTCAACAAAGCCTGAACTTTGGAATCTTGACATGAGAGGCCACTGATAATTGGCCTGAACATGATGGAAAGTTTGATTTTTGGCTGGTTTGTTGTTTCACGCCGCACTTTCCAGCTATATGGCGGCGTTCTGTGAATAATCGAGTCTGGACTAGACATTCCAGTGATCAACAGCATGCTCATCGATCTACAAAATTGGGATACGATGACATGTGTCAACCAAGTAATCTTGCCTGACCACCCGATCTCGTTAGTCGCCTCTTATGACAAGCATGGGTAACTGCATATTTTCATGGGTTACATGATGAAAAGAAGCAGGTTAAAAGGTTTGTTTAACGACTATGTCTGTGGCGTCCATGATGTTAATCACTGGATTGTCTGGTCCAGAGTCAATAAACCATAAATCGCTGTCATACAGCAGGAATATTGCTGAATGCGACGTTTACTAGGAACCTAGAAACGATCATGAATTTCGGTCACACCTAAGGGAGGCAACTCTAATGCGAATATCAGCCCACTAGTAAGTTGCTGAGCATCTTGAATTACCTCAAACAGACAGACAGGTCCTGCACCAGGTACGAAGGCAGCTGTTTGGACGTATGTCACACCGTCTCGTGTTTTCGGCGAAACGACAACGCCGCCTTTGCAAACGAAGTTCACAACAACGGGTTGGTCTGCATAAAGAGTGATGGTCGTGACGCCATTTCTTGTTTTGCTACAGTCGGACTGGACTGGAAGAAAAATATCAAAAACCGAAATAATCTATGAATCTTTTAGGAAACAAACTCCGGTGCCTAATACGCTATGCTAAGTATTATAACAGGAACGGAACATATCTCACACCCTAAGCAGCTTATAAAACTGAGTTGAGATATTTGTATACTGAACAACATTAGAAACGCACCACCCATATAATACGAAATATCCCCGTCAGACTGAAATGTACCCATGATATCTGAGCATCGTCGGTGCATTTTAGTGTGGTGCGTTTCTAATGTTGTTCAATATGTTATAAAGTTTACGATTTCAGTTGAGAAATACTTCTGAATTTAACAAATTAGTGCAGTTTGATCATAATTCTACCTTTCCATTCCCAAAATTAGGGATGTAGAATTATCAAATTGAAATTCAAAGGCACAATTTCACACATTTTCGACATTTTGGCCAGTATTACACATATTGGGGCATGTGCACCGACTTTAGCTTCCTATTGATGCAATAAAAGACATATTATCCCTTACGACTTGCCTAAAATCGATAATTAAAACTTCGTGGCGAACAGCTTTTAAACAGAGAACACTTGCCATATATGGAATGTAAACACTTGCTCCGTACATAGAAAACTGTCGCACGCGGTGTTGTCGGTGTTTGCCGAACTGGTTCCAATCAAGTTTTGCGTTGAATATTCATAAACAACGCTCCAAGGGACATAACTATGGGGTTCGGCCAGTAGAGGGCGCGCGAGTCGATTTAATGCAACGTTGCATTTATCCATTTGAACTTTTTAATTTAATATTGCAATCTAAATACGTATTTTTAAAAAATATATTATATGGTACAAAAGCTTACCTTTTGGCTGATAGTGTTGAGAGAAATGCCTTATTTATGTTTAGAGAAGTATGGTTTGAAGTAGTGCCTTTAATATCTGATGGTGTAAATTCAAGGGCAACTACTAAATGGCTTTTGAAAGAATAATAGTTCTCCGCAAGTTCGTTATGTGTTAAAGAGATTCCTCCACGGATGCCACTTTGAACAGTATTCCGGTTAAATTAGAGGGAACAGATCCACGTTTCCACAGCACTTCCACGCAACTCTGCACAGCAAAGGGAGACCACCGTGGTTCCAGTAGAAGAGTCTATTCCCTTATTGGAATAACCCAAACTTCATTATTCACTTGAGAACATGACTAAGCACGTGCCCGAGAATGCATGTGACGCTTGGAAATATTAAACCTACCTTTGATGAGACTTCCCTCTCCACGGATAACCACGTCTCCGCACTTGGTAGAAGAAAAAACAATTTTAAAAATCAAATTATTATACCGTTAAATCTCATAGCGCGAGTTTAGTTTTACACCGCACGCAACAATATTCTGGCTACATGTATATGTAAATAGTCGAGTCTGGAACAGACAGTACAGTGATCAACAGCATGAGCATCGATCTACGCAATTGGGATACGATGACATGTGTTAACCAAGTCAGCGAGCCTGACCACCCGATCCCGTTAGTCGCCTTTAACGACAAGCCCGGCAGTTCACGGGTTTAATATTGAGCAGTAGCTGCATGATCCTCGCTGGAGTCATTTGTGCTGAGACATCGACTGCTGATTTCAGTTTTCACAAATCAGATTGGATATTTAATTGTGTTAAGAGTGAGCGAGTGAGGTTTTACGCCGCTTTCTGCAATGTTCCAGCAACATCACGGCGGGGGACACCAGAAAGGTGCTTCACACTATGTGTTGAATCGAACCCGGGTCTTCGGCGTGACTAGAGGACACTTTAACCATTTGGCTACTCCACCGCCCCAGATTTGTTGAGTGAGTGAGTTTAGTTTTACGCCGCACTCAGCAATATTCCAGCTATATGGCGGCGGTCTGTAAATAATCGAGTATGGACCAGACAATCCAGTGATCAACAACATGAGCATCGATCTGCGCAATTGGGAACCGATGACATGTGTCAACCAAGTCAGCGAGCCTGACCACCCGATCCCTGTCACGACAAGCATAGTCGCCTTTTGTGGCAAGCATGGGTTTGCTGAAGACCTTTTCTACCCCGGATCTTCACGGGTCCCAGATTTGTTGAGACGTGACGTGACGTGACGTGGCGTGACGTGATGTGACTTACCGAGGCGAGGGTGAAGCACGACAGGACCAACAGGAGAACCTGTAGACAGCATACAGTGAAACAGTAAACCACATTTTATAGACTGAAAATTAAAAAAGGACAATTCTTGTTGGACTCGAGCCACTGGCCTTGAAAACATCCATGAAATACACGATTTAAACCAACTGTATTCAAGCTAAATGACAGCAGTCTGTAAGTAATCGAGTCTTGACCAGGCATGTGATTGACATCATGAGCATACATCCACGCAATTGGGTTACGATGGCATGCATCAGCTGAGTCAGCGAACCTACTCCTCGCCTCTTAGAAGTGAGTGAGTGAGTGAGTGAACGCTGCTTTCAGCCGCTTCAGCAATATTGCAGCTTAACTATAAGGGATATAACACTGGGATGTTTGGGGTTTTTTTTACATTTCAGTAATGACGCGATGCAAGTTATTACTTAACATTAATCTGTGTATTAGTCAGTCAGATACTCTAGTTTCTGGTTTGAAGATATTACAATATTGCCTTGTGTCAAAGTTATTGTCAGTGTCAAATTGAGAAGATATCAAAACGACGGTTTTCTTACCTGAGACCTCATCTTCGCTATCTCACATCAGCAAGTCAATCCTGGCAGAAGCGGCACGTGTTCCACGTGAATTCCCGTCAAGGGTTACAGGTGCGTTTGGGCGAATGATCAAGGCAGCACCCAAGCATCGGTTCTATTTTAACAGAGAGCTGTTAGCTGGTTTGACAAATTGTTGTATAACGCCGCACTCAGCAATATTCCAGCTATATGGCGGCGGTCTGCTAATAATTGAGTCTGGACCAGACAATCCAGTGATCAACAGCATGAACATCGATCTACGCGATTGGGATACGATGACATGTGTCATACAGTCTACCAAGTCGGCAATTCTGATCCCCTTTGTCGCCTCCTATGACAAGCATGGCTTTAACCACAAGGGGCGTGTCACGCTTAGAAATAGCGTTAGAAAGACATATAGGTATATAGACCCTACCCTAGTACTATATACCTATATGTCTTTCTAAGGCTGTTTCTAAGCGTGACACGCCCCTGTAGTGTGCAGCCCACTTCTTGTGTTCCCCGTGGTGATATTGCTCAAAGCGGCGTAAAATCACGCTCACTTGATCACATCGCACATGCATTTACCATTATAGACCGTGGTTCTTAAGCTCTTAAGTGGCGACTAACAGGATCGGGTGGTCAGGCTCGCTGACTTGGTTGACACAAGTCATCGTATCTCAGTTACGCAGATTGATGTCCATGATGGATGTCCATCACTGGATTGTCTGATCCAGACTCGATTATGTACAGACTGCCGCCTTATAGCTGGAATATTGCTATATATCGGTGTTAAAATTAAACAAAAAGTACGTCTGAATGTTTGATCGATCGTCCCTGCATGTATTGGAATCTTTGATAGACAGCCCTAACATGTATTCACATATCTAATTGGCCGTTCCGACAAATATGCGGAAATATGGCTGGTCGTCCTAATCTGATCATGACTCTCTACAAATCACGGGAAGAGTGAGTTGGACAGAAAGGTTTCAAGCCACATTTAGCAATATTCCAGCAAACCACATAAGGGTACACCAGTAATAGGCTTCACGCGTTGTATCCAAATAGAATCGAACCCGGGCCTTGGTGTCACGAGGAAACATTTAACCCACAAGGCCATCAAAGCTTTCCTCGCTAGTTTTATATTCATATCTGTGATTCTCTAGTATTTTTACTGTCCATTGTCGACAGGTTTTAATCTTCCAAATGTTTTCACCTTTTATTGTATAAATTGTTTTCGTCACGATATGGCTGAGATATTGCCGATGTGACGTTAAATATTAACTCACTCACTCACTCAAGGCCATCGCCCCTAATGGTGGGAAGAAGACTCACTTGGCTATGTAACGTGATTACAAGCAGTGTAGTGACTATATTACAATGTAATATTACCGGTGGCATGCCTCACTAATACAATGCAAGTCAAGTCTCACTTGAAATAGGGAAGGGCATCAGACATCAGGTTCATCACCGACTCGTGAAGATCCGGGTTAGAATTGATCTTCAGCAACCCATGGTTGTCGAAAGAGGCGACTAACGGAATCGGGTGGTCAGGCTTGCTGACACATGTCATTATATTCCATTTGTGTAGATCGCTGCTCATGTTGTTGATCACTGGACTGTCTGGTCGAGGCTCGATTATTTACAGACCGAAGCCATATAGCTGGAATATTGCTGAGTGCGGCGTAAAACAACCAACCAAACATTCATCACCGATTCGTTAAATGTCCTCCACATGGCTACCATAAAACATTTTGACAGCTTGGCTTTTAGCGTAGAGTGCTGTAACCCTCATCAGGTTGGATAATATTTCGCTCATTTGACGACGTGCATGCGTGTGTATGTGTATGTGCGGCTGCTGGTACTAGCCCAGACTTAAGCTGGTTTTATAGTGCTAGCCCACTGAGATGCCATGCCGCAGTGAAGCATGAATACCCCACTCAGACACATTATACTGACTCCGAGCCGACCAGTCCTTGTTGTACCCATTAATGCCGAACGCCAGGCAGGGACCAACAAGTACCATATTTTAACGTCTTTTGGTATGACGCGGTCGGGGATCGAACCCGCGACCTTCCGCTCTCCGGGCGGACTCATCAGGTTGGAGCAAGGGTCGAATGGCTTTCTTAGAAATCTTCGCATGAACAGCATACAAGATAGTCTCTCAGAATTTGTGAAATGTAGATATGAAATCGGCTGGAGCAGGAGCTGTTGCCATATTTCTCCTCATGAAGGAAACGTTGACAATGGAACATTTGTCAGAGTCCCGTCGAGAACGTTTCGTCAATCTGAATCTAATGCAAATATCTACATATGAAACAGTCGGCTTCATTTGCATCTTATATTTACTACAGTCCGTTTGAGTCAGAAACGGACCGATGAATTTTATCACTGTACAAAATTGCCACATAAATATAAATAGTACACATGTTTATCATTTACTAATACCCTACAGCTTTCTTATATTTGAAAATTTTCCGGACTCCACCAAAAACGTTCTTTAAGAAAATATCATTAAACTTTAGACACAGTTCACTATTTGTTACGAGGGAGGAGTGCAGAGAAAGGGACAGCCAGGTGTTAGAGAAGCACGTGCACAAGTGCCCACCAAGTTATTGATTCATTAGCCTGTGCTGTGCCGTCTCCATCCTTTCTCGCACACCTGGCTGTGTATAAGAATATAAGAAAGCTGTAGGGTATTAGTAAATGATAAACATGTGTACTATTTATATTTATGTGGCAATTTTGTACAATGATAAAATTTGCAATTCATCGGTCCGTTTCTGACTCAAACGGACTGTAGTTCAGGAAGGAAACATATATAATCGACATTCGGTATGTGTGTGTGTGCGTGTTCGTGTGCGTGCGTGCGTGCGTGCGTGCGATGATCACCGATATATCTAAAACTTTCCATGGTTTGATTATTTGTTTTTACTTTGATGCATACTGTTTATTTAATATCTCTTCAGAACAGCAAGAAGGGGAGCTCAACTGCTACCAAAGGGGATACCATGTCCCCACATTTCAGATATTTTCTCAGTAAATTCAGATGACATTTGCTTTCATTTTTTGTGACGATAGAAACGGACACTATATATTCATATAATGTGTGTTAGATATTTCGAGCAGTCTGAAAATCCTGAGTTAATTTTATTTTCTTCCCATATGTAATTTCATGTTTCACCTTTTTCATTTTAGGACTTCCAACCACCTTGCAAAGTTTTTTCCTAGCTTGTGCGCCTCGAAACTCGTGTATGCTGCCATCTTTGGCACCCTCGTCGCCAGCTGTATTACAATCTGGAGGAATTCATGGTTAGATTTGTCGATTTCTCTAAATCCATTACCAATTGCAATCCTACTTTCGCCTGTTAAATCCCATGGATTGTTTTCAGCCAGGGTTGATAAGTTCCGAGCCCCACACTGAAAGATGCTAAATAGTGAAATCGTTCACAGATGGCATTGGTCTCAAGGGTGTATCCAAATCTGGATTTAGTTGAGCAAATCTCGCTGTGACGTATTTTGTTACGTTATCCAATTACAAAGTAGCATTACAAATGCAGAATAACATTTTGGCACACAATATGTATAACAATACACCGCGTATTAAGCGCTGAAAAGTTCTGTGATGTTGGGAAGGTTTTTGGAAATATGTACTGCTGGTAATTCTTGTAATAATGCCGTGTGTGTGCGGTTTCATGACTGTTCACATTCAGTGAG
This sequence comes from Haliotis rubra, assembly GCF_003918875.1. Lineage (NCBI taxonomy): Eukaryota > Metazoa > Mollusca > Gastropoda > Lepetellida > Haliotidae > Haliotis > Haliotis rubra. The sequence continues at coordinate 2,232,747 of NW_025767546.1, read as the reverse complement.
TTTAGTTTTAACTCATTATTCCAGCAATATTCCAGCTATATGGCGGCGGTCTGTAAATATTCGAGTCTGGACCAGACAATCCAGTGATGATTGGGAAGCGATGACAGTCCACATTCAGCAATACTGTAGCGTTGAAAGTTTTAAGCCAAAGTATTGGTAGAGTAATGATGTGGGCAGTAGGTCTTGCACACAGGTACAACAAACCTTGCGCAAAGAAGGCAACTAAGCAGCCATATTTCTCCGAGGCTATTGTACACTAGCCACATAAAGAAACTGTGCATTGTCAAAATATTATCCCAGTTGATAAGTACGATAACAATGTCAAGGTACATATAAACTTTAATGGAGGGATCATGAGACCATAACAAGTCGGGAGAATTTCAATTGAAAAGTCAATCACAATGACGTCACGAGTCTTCAAGCGGGACAGGGGTCAAACGACCATACCAAAATATTCTCTCCGAGACACGAGGTCTCATTACATACGAATTATACGAAACGAGTGTCCTTCCTATGGTATCTGACCGAGCGAAAGCGAGGTCAGAAACCATAGGAAGGTCACGAGTTTCGTATAATTCGTATGTAATGAGACCGAGTGTGGTATTTTATTTATTACCCACGTCTTACATGCATTGAATTGACAAAATAGCGTATTTTTGTTATTGTTATGGTTTCAAACCGAAACCGGTTTCATAAAGAGGTTGCGGAAGAATTTTGTTCTGAAGTACACTTTTGCATGACGTCACACTGTATTGACGTCACTACGCCATTCTCGTCTGTCCCCTTGGTAACCGACGTCACGATGCATGTCAGTTGTCATCGCCTCTCGTACAGCCTCCTACAGTAAACTACTCCGTAGCACCCCGTTTCTTGGTTTGCAACTGCTTCACTCGGCTAACATCACTGGTGGAAACATTGCGTTTATGTTTTTCGACGGATATAATGTCTCAGTTCGACTCACAATTAAACAGCGACACGGCAACGTTCGCAATGTTTACATTCCCACAATGCATCTAAGTTGTAGAATGAATGAATTCACGTGTTTGTTATGAATGAACAAGTAGTTCCGTCACAACGTGACCTAACTGAGAGGTCATCGGTTATCCAATCAAATCGTTAGAATCTCAGGTCAAGTCGTTACGACACAGGTCAACGCGATACGACACTCGTGTGACGTACGAGATTAGTATGCAACTACCCATACGTTGACCACGTGGGTAATAAATAACGTTATCCCACGCGTCTATAGGCACGTTGACCACGTGGGTAATAAATCCCCACGGACCATCCCAATGGCCTCATGACGTTGTGCAGACGTGAGCCTTGGCATGCTATGCGTTTCAATAGCCGTTTAATTTTTTGAACGATTGCAAGGGCAGGGGTTGAGCTTTCCAAAGTGACAGTATTGTGTAGCATTCATTTGCTCTGTTTCTCTTTCCCGGAATGCACATGCACCAACGTATTGCACGTCTCAAGGACGAACCCACTGACGTCACGGAACGTGGCACGTGCATGCATGTTGGATACATGTCACTAATCTCTGAGTTTAAATCCTTATGTGTCTACACAGGTTTGATAAATTTAGATTTTAAATTTTTGTATGCACAGTTTGTTTATGTGCCTAGTATACATCTACAGGTTATTCCCATCGTGAATTGAGAGGCAGCATAGATCGGCTTTAACAGTAGCACCCATACGGAAGTTCACCTAGATATCGACCTTCCCGTGGCTCTCTAAATCGGCAGACTTACAACTCAGACCACATGCTTGACGGCTTGGACCGCAGTTTTTGACACCGCCATGCTGAACAACATTTTCCACTGTCTTCAGGCCCAGTGGCCATCATTTACGCAGACAATACTTGACTAAAGAGCGAGTTTAGTTTTACGAATTTTATGACGGGGGACATCAGAAATGGGCTTCGGACATTGTACCCGTGTGGGAAACCCGGGTCTTCGGCGTGATGAGCGAGCGCTTTAACCACTAGGCTTCTCCACCGCCCCTCTTGACAAATAGGTGTAGGTGGGTTTGCTACCTTGACCTTGGTGATAAACCGTGACTCCAAAAGAGACGTGTCCACTGAAGTCCTGCTTGAAATGCCACTCGAGTTCAGATGTGCACCAAATGTGTCACTCGGATGTGGCTGCTATTAAACGTTTGGCACAGTCATCTTCCTGTTATGTCTAACTGTCCCAACCCGCGGATAAGAGCTGCGCAGTAAAGTATTTTAAGACAATAACCTCCGTGAAGATCCGGGGTAGAATAGGTCTTCAGCAACCCAAAAGGCGACTATGCTTGTTGTCGGGTGGTCAGGCTCGCTGACTTGGTTTACACATCAGGGTCATCGGTTCCCAGTTGCGCAGATCGATGCTCATGCTGTTGATCACTGGATTGTCTGGTCAAGACTAGACTATATACAGACCACCGCCATATAGCTGGAATATTGCCGAGTGCGGCGTAAAACTAAACTCACTCACTCCTACCGATGACCGATCTTGGAGCAAGATCGTAACTACAATACTTTAACAAGTCGGAGACCTAAGTTTTGTGACCTGTCCTTAACGGATGAGAGTGTATGATTTTAAGCAATATTCCAGTAATATCACTTCGGGGGACACCAGAAATGGGCTTCATCATGTGGGGAATCGAACCTTGGTCTTCTGCATGACGAGCGGACGCTTTAACCATTAGGCTACCCCAACGCCCTGTTACCGAGTTCTGCAAGTACTATTCGGACAGTATGTACAAATATTGCTGTACTATCAGTGAGCGAGTTTAGTTTTACGCCGCCTTTAGCAATATTCCAGCAATATCACGACGCGGAGCCCCAGGAAAAATGTGCTTCACACATTGTACCCATATGGGGAATCGAACCCGGGTCTTCGGTGTGACGAGCGAACGCTTTAACCACTAGGCTACCCCACCGAATCTTGCTGTACTAATCAACATTCAAACACGAAACAGAAGAAAACGACGGTATAGGTTTGTAACATTTACTAGCGCAGTGAGTGAACAGTATCAAGATGGGAACGGGCTTGCCGCAAACACGATACCGGCCTGCAGGGGCTGCAAGATGCGCATCCCGATGTTCAGCCGCCCACGTTCCCGTCACCGGTCGTTCCTGTCCCCACTGCAAGGCATGTTGTCACATCCTGGCAGTCTATGGGCCCAATCGGCTGCTCAACTACGTCTGGTTTGGCCTCGTAGTGAACTCTGTTACGACTATTGGTGATTTCCGCGTTGTGAAATGATCTGCAATAAACAAATATGTTTATAATTTTAAGAGCTTTCATTTATCGTCGCAGTATAAGTAATACTGTCCCAGCGTCACCAGTATTCAGTATTGTGGCAGTATTACCAACATTGTCCGGAGGCGGATACAGGTTTCTTGAGAGGGGGGTGCACAGTTCATTTTTACCTGTTTTCACGAACGTTTCAATGGTCCTTTGATAAACTGTCAAGACAAAAGGCGGCGCACGCCTGCACACCTGACACCAACCCCCACCCCACCACCCTCTGCATCCGCCTATGTTGTCGAACCATTCCAAACTTACTTTGGCTGCATCACAGACCTACTGTAGCTACATCTTATATAGTGGCTGCATCACCAGCCTATATTGGATATATAACCCACTTACCAAAGGAGCAAGTACACTGGACAAAATAAGTTAGGGATATTGGTATTTTTATGATCGATATTTTATCAGAGTGTCAGTGAAGAAATAAATCATTATTCATAATTCCAAATTTACATATATCCCTAACTATTTTTGTCCAGTATATTTCAGCAGCTGTCCCACCACAGCTACCACCGTCACAGACAGCGACACCGTTACCCACCTACGAGACTTTCGTCCTTGAACACTTTCTCCTTGTAGCAGGAACTCTGCAAGGTAAGAATACAGTTATTCAAAGAGGCAGCCAGTCCGACAAAATTTGAAGGAAAAATTAATTACATGTAAATATCGATCGATAATCGATGAATATCGGTAACTGGTGATTTCTTTTTCCAATACCGAAATAGATATTTCATGTCATAGGTGATTATTGATATTTATTTACATGGACTACTAACAAAACAATTCTAAACATAATTTAGGAGTGAACCATGACTTAAGATCTATATTAGTGTATTGTGTGTCTAAGTCATATTTTAATTCCCCAAATAGTTTGAGAGATCGGTTTTCTTATCGATAATCGTTCCGCCACCCCGACCCCGCAAACCCGACCCCGCATGTACCGCCCACGCCAGCCCGATCCCGCAAACCCGACCCCGCATGTACCGCCCACGCAAACCCGACCCCGCATGTACCGCCCACGCCAGCCCGATCCCGCATGTACCGCCCACGCAAACTCGACCCCGCATGTACCGCCCACGCAGCCCGATCCCGCAAACGCGACCCCGCATGTACCGCCCACGCAAACTCGACCCCGCATGTACCGCCCACGCAAACTCGACCCCGCATGTACCGCCCACGCAAACCCGACCCCGCATGTACCGCCCACGCCAGCCCGATCCCGCAAACGCGACCCCGCATGTACCGCCCACGCAAACTCGACCCCGCATGTACCGCCCACGCAAACCCGACCCCGCACCGCCCCGCCACCCGCCCCGCAAACCCGACCCGCATGTACCGCCCACGCAAACTCGACCCCGCATGCACCGCCCACGCAAGCCCGACCCCGTATGTACCGCCCACGCATGCTCGACCACGCCAGCTCGACCACGCAAACCCGACCCCGCAATGTACCGTCCACGCAAACCCGACCCCGCAATGTACCGCCCACGTAAACCCCACCCCGCATTTGCTGCCCAGTTCAAGATACCTACCCCATCACAGGCTCCTGGGTTGCTGCAGGCAGCGAAGATGCACTTGAAGTTCAGGGTCTTCGATCCAGGAAGCCTGAATGCACTGAACAGAGGGCTCCTTATTGTTTTACCCTTGATGTTGAAGCCGACAGTCTTTTTGAAAATGAAACCATCACCGCATCTGGAATCAATGTTAAATACTGCAGCTTGTACGTCTGTACAGACCAGTGCGCCGTGAACGAGATGTTTACCCTGTTCCAGCAATGTCTGCAGAACATTTCAGTCGTCATCGAGGAGTAGCTTTGAACGAAATGCCTTGAATCTGAACGTGCGAGAACCTCACCATCAGGTTACCCTGCTGCTTCGTGCGAGAACCTCGCCATCAGGTTACACTGCTGCTACGTACGAGAACCTCGCAATCAGGTTACCCTGCTGCTACGTATGACTGACTGAGTGAGTTTGGTTTTACGCCGCTTTTAGCAATATTCCAGCCACATCACGGCGGGGGACACCAGAAATGGGCTTCACACATTGTACCCATGTGGGGATTCGAACCCGGGATTTTGGCATGACGAGCCAACGCTTTAACCACTAGGCTACCCCACCGCCCCGCTACGTATGAGAACCTCGCCATCAGGTTACCCTGCTGCCACGTATGAGAACCTCACCATCAGGTTACCCTGCTGCTACTTACGAGAACCTCGCCATCAGGTTACCCTGCTCCTACGTATCAGAACGTCGCCATCAGGTTACCCTGCTCCTACGTATGATAACGTCGCCATCAGTTTACACTGCTGCTACGTATGAGAACATCACTATCAGTTTACCCTGCTGCTACGTATGAGAACGTCGCCATCAGTTTACACTGCTGCTACGTACGAGAACACCACTATCAGTTTACCCTGCTCCTACGTATGAGAACCTCACCATCAGGTTACACTGCTGCTGCGTATGAGAACCTCACCATCAGTTTACGCTGCTCCTACGTACGAGAACATCGCCATCAGGATACACTGCTGCTACGTATGAGAACCTCACCATCAGGTTACACTGCTGCTACGTATGAGAACCTCGCCATCAGGTTACACTGCTGCTACGTATGAGAACCTCGCCATCAGGTTACGCTGCTGCTACGTACGAGAACCTCGCCATCAGGTTACTACGTATGAGAACCTCACCATCAGGTTACACTGCTGCTACGTATGAGAACCTCACCATCAGGTTACACCGCTGCTACGTATGAGAACCTCGCCATCAGGTTACACCGCTGCTACGTATGAGAACCTCGCCATCAGGTTACACTGCTGCTACGTATGAGAACCTCACCATCAGGTTACACTGCTGCTACGTATGAGAACCTCGCCATCAGGTTACACCGCTGCTACGTATGAGAACCTCACCATCAGGTTACACCGCTGCTACGTATGAGAACCTCACCATCAGGTTACACTGCTGCTACGTATGAGAACCTCGCCATCAGGTTACACCGCTGCTACGTATGAGAACCTCGCCATCAGGTTACACTGCTGCTACGTATGAGAACCTCGCCATCAGGTTACACTGCTGCTACGTATGAGAACCTCACCATCAGGTTACCTATACCCTGCTGCTTCTTATCAAAAGTATGTCAACTTAGACCAAAGTCTAGTACATCGTTTTCCTCAACATACTTGAAAAACAAACTCTTGTTTTAACACTAAATGTAAAGTGTCATATTTGGGATTACACTCTCTTTGTAAAATACAATTCCAGTACTTTTGGGGCTGTCCGGAATTCGAACCCTTACTAGCAAAGAGGCATAAAATGACTTTGTATGCTAACAATTTGGTGCCTTACTATTATACCGTCACCATTACTGTACACTTGCACCAGGAAGTGTTCTTTCCTACTTTGTATTGTGAATACTGACAATATTGTGAATAATTTTTGCGATAGAAACATGTCTAATATGCTGTAGAATTGTCATGTGATGTGCACACGATACACGGTAGTTTAGGGACGAGACAATGTAGGACTTTACCTATTCAACCGGTACATAGGACAAGTGGAAGTGACTCACCCTCCAACAAGAATGTGGTATGTTTTATTCCCACTTGCTGCCCAACAACTCACTGGCCGAACGTGCACCTTGCCTGAAAGACAACCCGACAAGATTCAGCTACAAAGTGATCTGCCCTATTGTCTGTTCTACATATTTGTCCCCACACCTCTGCATCACTCCAAACCCACGCCTCTGCAGTGAGCGAAGTAGCCACTGACCCGATTGCCCGTGGCTAGTAAAAATCCAGTCGGGCCAGTAAATCCCCCTTCCCTGGCTAGTTAATTTTCATGGGGTCATTTTGTAAATACATCACTCTCTCCGACTTGTCAAGTTATAACACTTTTAAATCATGCAAGATTATGGCCTGATGAAAATGATAATCATTAACAGCTTAATGATGAAACCCGTGTCTACATTCAAATTTCGGACAAGCGAATTATTCTTTCAAACATAGCTAGCCCGATTGGCTTGCAAAATTTGGAAACTATTTCGCACACTGTGCCTGCCCCCACCCATGCCTCTGCATCTCCCTTCCCCACCCCACCCCCACGCCTCTGCATCTACCCCTCAATCACCACACCACACCACCACCACACCACACCACACCACACCACACCACACCACACCACACCACACCACACCACACCACACCACTAAGAAGCCGCATGTTTCCATCCAAACCCTTTACAATACATGCAAGTTAAGCACCACTGACCGACGTTGATACATACCCATAACCGTTGCCTGTATTCGGAGACGTCTTCCTAAGGCGATCGTGCCGACCATGGGTCTATTCAGTGTGTTCACTAGAATCATGCTGACATCCGACTTCATCGACGACCCCTTGTTCTGGATAACCTCATCCAAAGCTTGGAGGCTGGGGTAAAACAGAAGCAACTCCATTAACTCGACAATCCAGTGATCAACATCTTGAGTATTGATCTACGCAACTGTGATATGACGCCGTGTCAACCAAGTCAGCGAGCCTGACCACCCGATCGTCGCCTCTTGCAAGCATGGGTTGCTGAAGACCAATTATAACCCGGATCTTCACGGGTCGAATCCACTATGACGTTTAGGCTTGATGTTAGAGGATCCAGAAATTAGGGATCGACCTTTGATATTCTGGAGGGCCTAGGATTTTGTGTTGAGGCTAAATACTTTTTAGGTACAGTTGCAAACCCATATTTCAAAACCTAAAACTGAGCCTAATATATTGAAACCACGATATGTCAAGTACCGTTTTACGCTCCTTTTAAGCTCTATTACAGCAAAATCCAGAGGGACACCAGAAAGAGTCGCCACACGTTGTAATCACACGGGCAATCAAACCCGGACTTTATGCTACCTACCTGCTGTCAATTTCAGTACTTTTACTCGAGTTGTACGCTTTGTCGCCATAACTACACGTGACAGTGTAGTAGTTCCCTGAATTTTGTATATTGATGCCCTTCACCCTTGTCTTCCAGGAGACTCTGACCTTCACCTTGTAAATCAGGGAGACCCTTCAATTCCTGTAACAGTGAGTGAATGTTTTACACAGCAAATATTACAGCTGTATTTTGGCAACCGGCAAGTTATACAGTTATTAACTAAAGATGTTTTAGAGTTTCCAAGCCGCTAGCAACAAAAGTTCAACCGACTGTTCAAGCATGGATACTAGGGAGGGCTCAGATCAGTGCGTGAGTGAGTTTAGTTTTACTCCGCTTTTAGCAATATTCCAGCAATATCACAGTGGGGGACACCAGAAATGGGCTATACGCATTGTACCCATGTGGGGAATTGAACCCGGGTCTTCGTAGTGACGAGCGAACGCTTTAACCACTAGACTATAGTACTGTCGGAAATAGAAAAACCTGTATTTTCTCATTTATCTCTACAATTTATGGAGTTGATATGTGCAAGTGTGAAATATCTCTTAAACTAAGTTCGGCCTAACTACAGTCTCAATGGTAGGGACACAAGAAACGTAGAAAAAGGACTTTACTGAAGAGAGATTAGTGCAGAAATGAGCAATGCGATTTTTTTCTAAGTCCAAAACGAATTATTTGGAACAGACCATGGCTGTATGCAAATTAGTGTGCGACGATATTGTATTATAAAGGACACTTTTAAGGACCAATTTGAAATTAGACGTAGCTTCATTATAAACGATAGCTGGCGTAAAAAATAATAACTTTCATGCTGAAACTATTAAGGATGTAGCTACCATGGAGTCTCACTGTCACTATAAAAAGAAACAGATAGGTGGGTTCGTCTCAAAAGCAAAACCTGGTCGGGTGTCGCAGACGATCGTTGGGGTCGGGCTTGGGGATAGAGATATCAGCTAAGATACGATAGGGCAATTATACTGGGGAAGTACACGGCATGTCATAACAATTTACAAATAATATCCAGTCCTGTCGATCTTCGCGATCGGGTGGTCATGCCACGTATATATTTTGAGACATTTAATACGATGCGTTTCTATGGTTATCAGGTATCAAACTCTTTTACATATCTCAACATAAACTTTATGAAAGAAAGACACTTAAGCTGTTAATCAATAGATGAGGCATAGTCAACACACATGAAAAAGCACCAAATATCTTTGAGATGACCCCTTGGGCTCCTGTAGGCAGCACATGCATTTCATGCCAGGTGAGTCGACGGTCCGTCGTCATACCTGGCTGAGCGACCTAATTGCCATCTATAGTCTGATCTATTATTTTCAGCAGCTATTCGTATTTTTCTAAGTTTTGCCCGATTTTTCGAGTAAAAATGCTTTTCTGGATATCCTATTACGCATCCCACTGAATGCCAAGTTAGGCCGAAGTGGGTTATTTCGACATATGCTATTTGCAGTTGTGTAAATTTTAGGGATACAGAGTAAGAGCCTAAAAACATTTTTTTTCTATTTCCGACAGTACTATAACCCACCGCCCCTAAATTGTAAACAAACACATAACGTCAAAATATTCACCTTAAATATGCAGGGTGTCGTTGCATTATTCACGAAAGCGACTTTCTGGACGTACGTCACTCCATCTGTCGTGATGGGTTTGACGACAACGCCGTTCTTGCAGAATACCTCGACATTGACAGGGAAGTCAGACAGGACGTTGATGGTAGAAAGCCCAGTTCTCCCTACGCTGCACTCTGACTTAACTAAAACAGATTATTAAAATATAAGATAAAACTCCAAGTCACGCACAAGTGAGTGAGTGAGTGAATTTAGTTTTACGCCCCACTCAGCAATATTCCAGCTATATGGCGGCTGTTTGTAAATAATCGAGTCTGGACTAGACAATCCAGTGATCAACAGCATGACCATCGATCTACGCAGTTGGGATACGATGTGTCAACCAAGTGAGCGAGCCTGACCACCCGATCCCGTTAGTCGACTCTTACACGCGTGGGTTACTGAAGACCTATTTTACCAGGTCAAAGCATGCATGAATTTCAAATTGACAAGGCATTCTCGAGGGTGTAGGTAGAGAACATTGTATCATTTCACAATGGAATTAAAAATGAATGAACAATTAATAAGCAAAGTTCACGGTGACCTGTCGTCATCTCGTTGGATGGAGGCCACAATGGATGCAAGCTTATTGGAACCCATGTGGATGATAAAACATTTTCTTGAGGAATGTCAATCAGTTCTATACTTGCAAACCATGGGAGGAGATTAACCGATCGTGCATTTGCTATTCTCTCCCTTGTGTGAGTGTGTGAGTTTAGTTTTACGCCGCTTCTAGCAATATTCCAGCAATATCACGGCGGGGTACAGCAGAAATGGGCTTCACACATTGTGCCCATGTGGGGGAACTGAACCCGGGTCTTCGGCGTGACGAGCGAACGCTTTAACCACTAAGCTACCCACCGTCCCCGTGAGTGAGTGAGTGTGTATGAAAATTTTATAAAGTAAGTAGTCCCGATAATACTTGAAAAAAAACCCGCTCTTGCCGTCGTAAAAAAAGCAGACAAAAAAACAACGTCAGCGGGTACTATTTCAATTTGTTTTGGGTAGTCCCTGCAGCCAGCGGACAGGTTGGACATACACAGACTATAATATCACGTTTGGGCTACCACCTGGAGCAGAACACCATGCGAGATGTTGTCAATCATTTTTTGATCAGACAGTAAAACAACAACGTGGCAGCCGCCTTCGCCATCTGTCACGACAAAACCAAACAATACCCTAATCAGAAAGCACACTGAACCAGCACTCAGTATTACCTTTCACAACCCTTCGCAGTGGTTTTGCTGTTGGTTTGACAGTCTGGAAACAAATGAAGCTATTATACATCATGGCATGCAAGTATCTGGCGTTAAATATACGTTATGAACAATCCCTAGAAACAATTGGGTTTGAAATTTAAGTCTCAGTATCAATACTTGTGGCAAAGTGCGAGTTCATATCATGTTAAGGTCTAGAGTTGCGTCCCTTAGACGTGGCGGGAAACAGTAATCACGAGTTTGAATTCCGGCAAGTTCTTACAGTTCTACAGCAGCACAATCGTGCTTGTGATTTTCACAAATGCGGTAAACGACAAATATCTGCTTCTTTACATGTTTTCATCATTGTGAGCACGTGCGGGTTGATACTTATTAATATAATTCAAAGTGTGGAAGAGAAATATACGTAAACGTCTATCAACTTGGGCACCCTTCACGTGCATCACGTGACTCCCACAATGTCCGTGTTTAAACATTTAAGCTGCTCGTTTCTTCAGTGTTTTTCATAACCTGACATACCAAAATATCATGTTTTAAGAACCTATAAACATAACTTTAATCAGACGAGGTCATTGGCTTCTTATAGTACGGAAGCGTAGTAGGGCCACGGTGAAAAATGTTTTTGGTCTTACTATCTCCTACGTAGTACTTACTATCTCCTACGTAGGACTTACTATCTCCTACGTAGGACTTACTATCTCCTACGTAGGACTTACTATCTCCTACGTAGGACTTACTATCTCCTACGTAGGACTTACTATCTCCTACGTAGGACTTACTATCTCCTAAGTGGGTATCTCGTACTTAGGACTTAGTATCTCCTTCGTAGTACTTAATATTTCCTGTAGGAGATGATCGATATACGTTTATATGGATTAATCTGAAACGGTCGACTTAAAGCCCCAGACACGCACACAATCTCCTGTTTCAGATGATCGATATACGTTACCGAATGTTTCCTTCATATGGATTAATCTGAAACGGTCGACTCTACTATTAAGTTAGTTCAGACACGCACACTATTATGCATTGATCCTGTTTCACTGTTTCAATCACTGTAAGAATCTACCGTCATTCGTTTCATTCACTATTAGAGTCTACAGTTATGTGTTTCATTTACTGTTAGAGTCTACTATCATGTGTTTCAATTTACTATTAGCGTCTACTGTTTCCTTCACTATTAGAGTCATGTGTTCAACTAATTGTTGCACATTAGTACTGTGTTGGACCGACTGTTATACTTTACTGCCTTGCGTTCAGTTTGCTCTACTATTACGCGTTGCAGTTAGTTCACTGTTGTATGTTGCACTTTGTTACACTTTACTATTATGCATTGGATATTTCAGAGGTCGTTGCACATGAATCATAATCTGCGTGTACAGACGTGTCTTAGACTATAGGTGGCAATCTATGTGTACGTATCCCCTTATATTTATACAAATAACTAATGACAATTCTTTGCCTTTTTGAATTTCGTAATGTTTTACGCCGCACTCAACACTTGGCCACCCCAGTCAAGTCAACCTGTAAACAATTACGAATAAAACCGCAAACGAGCGTTGCATCCGATCCAACCTAGCCCCATCAAGACAAGCACAACTTGCGGAGGTCGTGTTATAACCCGAGTTTCATATCACAACCTCACCCCAACCATCCCACCCACCTCTGTGTGTGTGTGTGTGTGTGTGTGTTTTTGTGTGTGAATAGATGTATGCATGATAGATTAAACATAACCATACCCAAACCTCCATAATTGCAATTAGAACAGGGTCCACGTCACCCTAACGTAATGCACACACAATAACACTGTACAGTAACACTGCGTTAGTGTCATGAATATTCAATGACTCACATTTCGACTATCCAACGTCCTGCCAAACATTTCTCAACTTAATAACCATCCTTAAAAAGGATATATTAAGTCCTACGTAGGAGATATTAAGTCCTACGTAGGAGATATTAAGTAGGAGATATTAAGTCCTACGTAGGAGATATCAAGTCCTACGTAGGAGATATCAAGTCCTACGTAGGAGATATCAAGTCCTACGTAGGAGATATCAAGTCCTACGTAGGAGATACTAAGTCCTACGTAGGAGATACTAAGTCCTACGTAGGAGATACTAAGTCCTACGTAGGACTGACTGACTGACTGAGTTTGGTTTTACGCCGCTTTTAGCAATATTCCAGCCACATCACGGCGGGGGAACACCAGAAATGGGCTTCACACATTGTACCCATGTAGGGATTCGAACCCGGGTCCTCGGCGTGACGAGAGCCAACGCTTTAACCACTAGGCTACCCCACCGCCCCTCCTACGTAGGAGATAGTGACCCCCCCAAAAAATGTTCACCGTGGCCCTACTACGCTTCCGTATTATAGTGTATAAGAATCAATTTCTATTTTTTTTACAATAGAAAGTTGAGTGGGTGAATGAAGGTTTAAAGTAGACAATATTTCATCAATATTTTGACTTAGGTTAAACATTATTACATTTAGAACACTTTCACCAAGGAAAGTTATAGCATGTTAAATACGGTACGTTGCATCAGCCAAGCACCGCATATTATTACGTCATGTCCTACACTTCAACGCCTGGCAGACCTTAACCCAACGAAACTGTTAGACAAATCACCGCTATTTTTCATCTTCAGCTGGTATTAAAATGGATATTACGTAATGAAGTAAATATGATCACAGTCGTTCACCATCTTCGTGAAACCCTCGAACGTACTAGTAGTATAGAACTGAAGACGATACAAGCGGCGCGAACAAGCTGAGCTTGTATTGCTGAAAATAATACGTCCAAGGTCCAACACTCGGGTCACTGTTAGCCATCGACATATACATATATGTTTACTATCAGTAAACGAGTGTTGGACCTAGGACGTAGGACATATTTTAAGCAATAGGAGCCCCCGTTTGCCCGAATCGGGCCTCGAAACCGCAATCTTTGGTTCCAGACGTGCCAAGGGACGCAACTCTGCTCGGCGTATTCATGTTATTCTATAGAATACATATAGTAGGGTAGATAATGTAAAATCGTTCACTTTGTGATACAAGCAACAATTTGCATACATTCACTTTGGTACACTTACTGAAAAAATAACGTTGGCCACTCAAAATTCCAAGATGGCCGCCATTTTTCCAGATGGCCGCCATTTATATTACACTATCTTTGTTTCAGCTCATAAAATCAGAATTTCTGAGATTTTCAACGTATTTGTGTGTCAATGTGTTCATTAAGATATTGTTTAGACTATGTAGCAAAATATGATTGCTTCCAAAATCCAAGATGGCGGCAGTTTTCCAAAAAGAGCAAAGTTTTAAAAATATTTCTTGCATTTTGAACTCAAAACAAGACAGAACCAAAAGTAGTCTCCATATTTGACTTTCATCATAACATCTCTAGATTGGATGATGTAATAGGCTAGAAAACATTCATTTTGCCGAAGGAAATCCAAGATGGCCGCCACATTATATTAAAAAACAAATGTCAAATTAGGCAAAATACGACAATTTTCAACCAGGTTTCGACCTTTTTGTCTCAGATATGGTTGATGGTATTCATGTTGACCAAACAATAAGGTTGGTTACACCAAGGGAAGAGAGATAGTATTTCAAAGGCAAAATTATACCAACTTAAGATAGGCGCTATTTTTCATTCCACAACTTTGATTATCAGATCATGATCACTTAATACAAGAACATGATTTAGAAGACAATGAATGTTCAATGATAGTTTTATAGCTTTCCAAAGAACCAATTTATTGTAAGGTAGTATAGACATTAAAATCACCTATATTGTAACTTTACCTGGCTCAGTTTCATTTATAACTGCCTCTCTAAATCATCTGATCAGCGCAAGGATCAAGAGTTCCATGTCCAGTGCCAGATTAAGAAAGTGGAAGTGAGGGCTTTGCAACTTACGCTTCTCACTTTTCAGGAAGGTTTAAGCGGATGACTTTGGAAAAGGCTATGCTTGATGCAGCTATGACGTACTTTAAATTTCATCACATGTTTCTTAGAGTTTGTATAACGCAATTTGTTTTCGTTTACTGACATCTGATTTTAACATAGGTCAACAATTTTACTTACCAGGAGATGAGATAAATGTTTCAATATATTTTCGGAAAACATTGTTTATACCATTTATTTACTTACATCAAGTTTGATAACTATGGAAATATATAAAAAACAAAACAAAGTTTGTTTGGGTCCAATGTTATCTAATTTGAATCTATACTACTCAAAAAAGAAACGCATAGGTGAAAATAGTCATATATTTATGCATGTAAGGTTAAGTGGAACAGGACAGTGATAGAGAAAACACTGTTGAACATGTATTGTCCAGTGGAGGTAGAGGTGGGACGTAACAAATGTGCAGAAAGGTCAAAGTCACAGTGCAGTCAATATCTTATGTGAACGCCATCAGCATGTTGGTTGCCTGGCATTGGCGTCCAACAGATTGGATCAGATTCCGGATGAACTGTCAAGGAATGACCTGATATTCTTCGTGCAAAACCAGAAACAAAGCAGCTAAGGTCTGCAGCTGAGGATCACACTGTCTCATACGTCGATTCAGTTCGTTCCACAAACGTTCAACTGGGTTCAGATCTGGTGATCGGAGGGTCATGCAAGAACCTGAACGCTGTGCTGAATCTTGCTGTATGCGGCTGAGCATTGTCATGTTGGAAAATGACGTTCTTAGAGTTCATGAATGGAATGACATGAGGCCTGATGATTTTATGGAACAGTATTGTCGAGTCGTAAGATTGCTTTGGACGTGAATAACATCGGGTCTTCCACTGCCTGCCCAAACCATAACACTCACCACTGAATCTGTCCACTTCCTGTACACAATTGGGAGCACACCGTTCATGACGCCACCTGTACACACATGCTCTTCCGTCAGGCTGAGCATATACCAACCCACGACTCATCACTGAACACGACAGTTCTTCACTTTATAATGGTCACTGGAGATGGTTTCGACACCACTGTCTACGTTGTCGCCGATGATGTGTAAGGATAGGTCCTCGCAAAGGTCTCCTAGGACGAATATCAGCCAAACGGAGGCAGTTCCTGACAGTTTGGTCCGACATTGTTCGGAGTCCTGGCACTGCAGATGTTGTAGAGGATACGAGCGTCAACCTGTTCCGTATGTGTCGAAAACGAATAAACTTGTCCTGGACGGATGTGGTTACTTGCGATCATCCTGACCGAGGACGATGACGTGTCGTTCCATGCAGCTGAGGCGGATGCCAAAGCTTTCCTATGGTACTCTTGAACACATAAAAGTGCCTTGCAACCGTTGACTACGACTCGCCAGCTTCCAAATGACCGATCGCGTTATTGTGCTGAACCTCGGTAAGTCTAAGCATGCCTTCACCTCAAGATTTACGTTTGTCAACTGCCGCTGAAACAATCAGACCCCCGGTTTCTATTGTAAATGTTCCACGGATTGCGCGTGCAAAGGGATGTGTATGAATCGCGTCACATTTTTTTATTACCTTTGCTGAGAGAAAAATTCGGTTGCGTTTTGGCGATATGTTTTCAATGGCAATA
The DNA here is from genome assembly GCF_003918875.1 of Haliotis rubra. NCBI lineage: Eukaryota > Metazoa > Mollusca > Gastropoda > Lepetellida > Haliotidae > Haliotis > Haliotis rubra. The sequence goes on along the minus strand of NW_025767546.1, from coordinate 2,216,113 downwards.
GATTCAAACTCCGAAATGGTTTGAGGGAATGTTCGCCATTTGGGCTGTGTGTTGGCAAAAGAATTGTAATGCAGTATATTGCGATTCAGGTACCCATATTGCCATACGTATTGTGATATATTGGGGACTTGTCAATCCTATTTTCTACATTATAAGTCCCTAAACATATATGTCATGATTCTGATTCCCAAAATTAGTTTGCATAGTCAGGAATTATATTTTCTTTATTATACAATTGATAATATTACAGCATGCCGTTTTGTCATACAATTTATAGTATTACAGTATGCCGTTTTGTCATTGAATAACGAAGGAAACATTTGTAAATTTAATTTAGATAAAGATAATCACAAAAACCTCATATGTTCTTTACCTTTGTGTAAGAATTGTTAACAGTAATACGGACAAGAGATAAACATGAATATTAAATATAAATCTTGATATATTTATTATATTATCTAAATATGTATTATATTACTGCAGTGTTTTCATGTTTGAATAATTATCATATTACTGCAATATTTTCACCAATTTCCTTTAGGTATAAATATCAGTGATGAAAGCCTGCACAGAAAATCTCAAGGAAACCAAAAATCTTGTGTGATCACACGCAGCCATCTTGGAAAATGTTGAGTGGCCAAAGCTGTTTTCTTTTAGATGAATCTTTGTCCTTTAGGGACCACGAACATTTAATATACACACGAGTTACAATTTTTTTTTTTAACAAAATCGTACTTTGATCTTGCTTTATTTAGATAAAACCACCCATATAATTTTATTATTTGTCTTTTTTTTCCATTAAAACATGGTTCTGCAAGCTAAACTAAAGTGGAATTAGACATCTGGATGAAAAACATCTGCCAAAAATGATAGTTAAAAGAAAACGATTATATTTCTGTATAGCCAGTGGCGGCCATCTTGGATGTTTGATTGGCCAACGTTGTTTTCTGAACAGGGGGCCCATGGTGAGCGATCATGCCAAATTTGGTGCTTGTATCACAAAGTGAACGATTCGGCCTATTTTGGTCTGTTATCCGCCCTACTAATAAGACATAATTTGGTTGTCTATTTAAAAACTTGACAAAAAGCCAGTCCTGCGTTTCTTTTGTTGTTCATTATATTAGACAATTCAACATCATCACCCATGAAAATCCGGGTTAGAATTTCAGCAACCCATGCTTGTCCTAAACGACGACAAACGGAATCGGGGGTTAGGCTCGGCGACTTGCTTGACATGTCATGCGTAGATCGATGCTCATGCTGTTGATCACTGGATTGTCTTATCCAGACTCCATTATTTACAGACCACCGCCATATAGCTGGAATATTGCCGAGTGCGGCGTTAAACAATCAATTCAGCATAATCACTATATTTACATTGGTGAGGTATCGCTGTAATTACCATTTAGCGGTTCTATTGTAGTCGAGTGGTTAAAGTGTCCGATGAGAACAGATTGGCTAGGTTCGAGTCCCACCATGTATAAAGCCCAGTTCCCGTTTATTTCAAAACCCTTGGTCACTCACTTACCGTCTGACCAGAAGCCAGTGCAAGCAAAATGGAGATCAGGGCAATCTGAAAATAAAATCACTCCTTTAACATATTTGTGGACAGTTTTGTAAAGCCTATGCTCAACCATAAAACGGTGGACTCGTGAAGATTAAGGCTACAATTGGTCTTCAGTAGCCCATGCTTGTAAGAGGCAATATAACGGGATTAGGTGGTCTTGGTCGACTCATGTCATCGTATTCCAGGTGCGTAGATCTATGCTCATGGTGATGATCACTGGATTGTCTGGCCCAGACTTCTTTACAGACCGCCGCCATATAGCTGGAATATTGCAGAGTGCGGCGTAAAACTAAAATCATTCACACAGATTTCAGCGCCTTTTGTCAGATGTCTCATCAATGTTGGTGCTTAGGCATGGCACAAAAGTGAATAAAAATAATGTCACGAGTGTTGCCATGCTCGGCTGATAACACAAATCCAACTATGGTTCAACAACATTACGTACCTGTAACATTAAGCTAGGTATAAAACAGTATATAAGGCCTTCGTTTTCACAATACAACCACCATTCATTCATCGGCACCACATTGCTACAGTTTAAGCCTGTAAAAGCTCTGTATCAAAGTTGGAATGGCGAAAATGTACATTGGGGTTATCGTGTCTAAAAATCAAATGCTGAGTATAACGTAAGCAGCTTCAAAGGTGAGTGAATTTGGTTTTACGCCGATATTAGCAATATTCCAGCAATATCACGACGGGGGACACCAGAAATGGGTTTCATTGTGGGGAATCGAATCCGGGTATTCGGCGCGACGAGCGAACGCTTTAGCACCACAGCTTCAAAAGCTGAAAAGTTTATTCGCAAAAAATACGAATACATAGAGGCACTTCGATACGGGGATTTACGGTCTGAGCATGTCAGTTACAAACTGTCCTGTCCATCTTTCCGCTGATTAGAAGATATTTGCCTAAATGCGGAAGTAAGAATAGCATCCTAGTTGCTGGTGAGAGTAGCTGATTCGCGCTTACCATACAGGCGACGACCGACTTCCCACAACCTCCAACCCTCATCTCGACCGGACAAACACTGAGTCACGTCAAGTGAGCACATTCTGCACGCGCATGGGGCGTGCTTGCTAAGGTTGAGTTTGAGCGAGTGTTCCTGGTTTTTGAACACTTAGCTGGATTTGGCATTTCAGTGAATACATGTTCGCTTGACATGTGAAAACGTATTTCCAAGCATCTTTGACATAGACTTAATTCTCTATTTATCATCACGTTGTCTTTGCATCACTGGTCATCTCCTCTTCATCAGTAGGAGAACCCAGGGATAGCAGAGTCAGAGTCAGAGTCAGTGTCAAGGTCAAGGTCAGGGTCAGGGTCAAGGTCAAGGGCAAAGTCAGGGTCAGAGACGGGTTCGGGTGGGAGGCAAGTGGTTTAACACTCCAAAATTTAGACACATGTAATATTTAAAGAAATATTGCTGATTTGGATGTCATCTCTACCATTCACCAAAACAAACTCTTCATAAACACATATATAATTCTGAGGAGACGAGATCAAATCTTATGACCCGTGAAGATCCGGTCGAGAATTGATCTTCAACAACCCATGCTTGTCGTAAGAGAGGACTAACGGGATCTGATGGTCAGGCTCGCTGACTTGGTTGACACAATCATGTCATCGTTTCCCAATGGCGTAAATTAATGCTCATGATGTTGATCACTAAATTGTCTGGCCCAGAATCGAATATTAGCGGCGTTAAACAACAAACAACAAACAACAAACAACAATCCAACCTTCGCTAACTACTGATATACCAATACAAGGAGAAGTGAGGACAACCCGCATCAGGCTTTCCAAGGTTGATTTATTCAATATCCGTAGTGATATGTACAAGAGATGAAACATACTTTAAAATAAATGAAATTATATAGCACTTATATCTACTACACACATTTCGAAAATTGTCTACAGCTAGTAGTCGCAGCATCGTTCAGTATGGGATATAGTGTTCAAGACGCTGTTACATTAAGTATAAGGCAAAATATTATGGATGTCAACTTCTTCTTTATTGTATACACAAAGTGTCTGGTCTTTTCCTTGCCCCTTCTTCAAGTGAATGCTAACTAACTGATATACAGTAATGTCCCTCAGTGAGTGAGTTTAGTTTTACGCCGCACTCAGCAATATTCCAGCTATATGGCGGCGGTCTGTAAATAATCGTGTCTGGACCAGACAATCCAATGAACATCGATCTACGCAATTGGGAACCGATGACATGTGTCAACCCAGTCAGCGAGCCTGACCACCCGATCCCGTTAGTCGCCTCTTACGACAAGCATGGGTTACTGAAGATCAATTCTAACCCGAACTTTCACGGGTTAATGTACATGAAACAAGGGTGATTTTAATCATGTATATATAATAAACAGGGGATTGTGAGATGAAAGAGAATTAAATATACAGAAGCAGATATGGTGTTGTTACAGCAGAGTAAGTGGGTAAGTGATAGAAGCCAACGAGTCTAATTGATGTACAAAAGGGTGGATGCTAGTATCATATTATTAGCTATTATATACCATTAAAAAAAGTAGGGGATATTGGATTTACAAGATTGAAAAATGCAAAGGGTGAAGCCAATGAGGAAAGAGATGGTGAAGAGAAATTAAGGGAAAATGTGACAATTTATTCCTTTCCTTTGGAAATGTTTCATCTCTATGGATATACGGATAAGACGCCGGATTCTTTCCTGGGGAATGGCTCTCCACTCCTTCCTGCAGTGCAACGGCGAGCTGTTGCAGCGTCTGTGGCGGCGGCTGACGTTGACGTACGCGTCGATCCAGAGTATCCCACAGGTGTTCAATAGGGTTGAGGTCTGGTGATTTAGAGGGTCAGTGGCAAGACATTGACGTTGGAATTCTGCAGAAAGTTCATTGGTGCACGTGCAGTATGAGGCCGGGCGTTGTCCCGTTGAAAATCTGTGTCTGTTGGTCAATAATCGGGAGAAGGTGAAGCTCTAACACGTGGTTGATGTAACGTTGGGCTGTCAGGTTCCCTGGAACGATCACCAAGTCTGATTTCTGGTTGTATGAGATGGTTCCCCAAACCATGACGCTTTCTCCGCCAAATCTGTCCACCTGTCGGACGCAGATGGGCGCAAACGTTTATGACGTCTCCTATACAGACGCTGTCTTCCGTCGTGACGTTGCAAAAGAAAACGTGATTCATCAGAAAACCAGATGCGCCTCCAGTTTTGTAAAGTCCGTATCCTTACGTTGTTGCACCACCTGAGTCGTCGGCGTCGATGTAGGGGGCGTAGTACAGGTCCAACAACTGGTCTACAGGCACGTAAACCCGCTTCTTTCAGACGGTTCCTAATCGTTTGAGCTGACACTCTCCTCAAACCTGGTATTTGTGTGGCAGTCACGGTTGGTAGGGCATGCCGATTACGCAGGTGATGGACCCGGATGTACCGATCTTGAAGGGGGTCGTGATTCTGGCCTTCCACTTCTCGGGCGATCGTTGGTCAAATTGAAGTTGTTGTAGCGGCTCCAAAGTCGGGATATCGTTGTTTTGTGAACATTTAGGTGCCGTGCAACAGTTCCAAAACTTTCTCCGGCTTGAACACGACCAATGGCGATATTTCGGTCGGCAGCACTCAATCGTGGCATTTTTAACACAGCTTTTCGGCGACAAATGAATGAATATAATACGGAACCACATGGGCTTTCATTCGAATAAAATTTAGTTTGGAAGCAATAACTTCATTCAAACGAATTTTTCATATCTGAGGACAGGGGTTGCGTTTCTTTTTTGACAGAGTTTATATTACTTTTTCTCATATGTATTGGCATTGGCTAGTGGTAGGCTCGCAAAATGGAATATCCTCTACATTTTTTTAACGGTATATTATTTTTCAACGTGGAATAGTTTCCGCATCTTTCTGAAAACGCCCTACAGTCAACAGGTCACTCCTACGAATGGCAAGTGAGAGATAAAACAAAATGGAACACCACCCAACTAAACTTCACAAAGGATGTGCTACATAAATATTCATCTTTTCCTAGAAATGCTCATGACCAATCGGCAACCACTTGCTGACTCAACGGGTTCCCGTTCCGGGTTGAGTATTTCATAACCAGGTCTGAGTGTGGACGACGCGTGCACGAGAACACAGGAATACAAACTCCATGTTCTCCTTCGTCGCTTCGTGTTTGCTGTTGGCGATCTTCATCGCCGGGTGTTCTGGGGAAGGTTAGTGATATACTAGACTTGTTCTTTTCATGTCATGCGTCACTATGTACGATGGCTCTAGTGCATGAATATATTTCATAATGGCTGTCGGATACATTTCAAGGATGACCAGGAAGTTGTTAAATCTCCGTTCCCGTCTGTTCAATGATACAAAATACCGCTAGCTTTTGCGTTGATGTTCATGTCTCGCAACCTCGAATGTCCGGATAAATCGAAGTAACAGAGTCACGCATGGTTCGAGATGATTCATGATGTGAAATTATTTCACAGACTTTATGATGTAAATATTGGTGAACCTGAATTTCATGTTATCGATTACAGCTGTCATTTTCACTGTTGTCAGCCCTTTGATGATAGGAAGTAAAATATATCCATGTGGCAGTGAGTGTGTGAGTGTGAGTGAGTGAGTGAGTGGGATTTTTTCGCCGCTTTAGCAATATTCCAGTAATATCACGGCAGGGGACACCAGAAATCGAACCCGGACCTTCGGCGTGACGGGCGAACGCTTTAACCCCAGGGCTACCCCAACGCCCCTTCATTGGAAGGAGACGATCCACCCCTATGCGTCCCATGGCGTAGACCAGTTGCAATTATATTGGCTTCAATGTGTTGGTTTTGCACACATCAGGAATCTTTTTCATTATGATGTTCCTGTCTTATCCGATCGTTTTAGAACAGTTTGTTACTAGTTAATTGTAGCATATTTAAAAGAAATCAAACTGCAGAATATAATCTAGTAGTTTGCATCTCAGTTAGAATGAATCTTCAGCAACCCATGCTTGTCGTAAGAGGCGACTAACGGCCGGGATCGGGTGGTCAGGCTCGCTGGCTTGGTTGACATTTGTCATCGGTTCCCAGTTGCGGCGATCGATGGTCATGCTGTTGATCACTGGATTGTCCGGTCCAGACTCGATTATTTACAGACCGCCGCCATATAGCTGGAATATTGCTGAGTGCGGCGTAAAACTCAACTCACTCACTTTTACCCTTGCATGTGATATTTGACGGATATCATTTTTAGTGATTGTTAACATCATTGTTATTGTGTTTAATATACTGTAGAACAAAAAACATGACTTGAATCGAATAGCTACTACACAGTACCCACTCACTCACTCACTCATACTCACTCACTTGATACAGTTCTATTGTTTACTCAAGTTCAGTGTTGCAGGGTAGTGTCTTGTATTTCCTGGTTTAGGAATTCACGAATGATGCTAGGACTAACCCAGTGCTTTAAGTGTTCGCTCGCCAGGCCGAAGGCCCAGGTTCGGTTCACTACATGGGTACAATGTGTGAAGCCCATTTCTGGTGACCCTACCGTGACACTGCTGGAATATTGCTAAAAGCGGCGTAAAACTCACCCACTCACCCCAGTGAGGGCTGAGACGGCGAGCCAGATGTACCTCCCAAATGGGAGAAGCAGCACCCCAAGGTTGTTGAAGTTGAAGTGTATCGAGTGAGTGAGTGAGTGATGTTTTACACCGCTTTTAGCAATATTCCAGCAATCCCGGGGGACACCAGAAAAGGGATTCGTACATTACACCCACAAACAAAGCCCGTACTTCTAGCGCGACGAGCGAACGACGCTTTTACCACTTAACCCCGGTAGAGATATTACTGACATACTGTTCATAAACCGACTCACATAGCGCTGGGTTTGAGACAAGGATGCTGGTTTCTAAGTGTCCTGTATTGTTGAGTCGTCGACAGACCGGATGTGACCTACATGGTCCGAGATGATAACAGCAGACAGCATATTTCCTCCCTCGTCGTGTGTCTTTCTCTGAGGCAGATATTCAACTCTCGTGGGAGTTATAGCTTTATACATTCAGTCCAAAAATGCAAAGGTAAATTGTATTTCAAAGATCAACATCGCAACGAATGCCAAATATCCGAGTTTGGTTTTACGCCGCTTTTACCAATATTCCAGCAACATCACGGCGGGGGACACCAGAAATGGGCTTCACACATTGTGCCAATGTGGGGATTCGAACCCGGGTCTTCGGCGTGACCAGCCAATGCTTTAACCACTAGGCTACCCACCGCCCCCCAAATGTCCGAAATGAGGAAGGGCAGAAAAAAAAGCTCTCAGCGTAATGGACAATGGGCACACACGTCTAAAACTGCTGAAATTACTTCTTGTTGTGGTTTATGGTCCTGTGCATAGAGCTCAGGTCACAAAATCAGTTGAAGTTAAGCAACGTTGGGCGCGGAGAATTCTTGGATGGGTGACGGTGTGTGGCCGTTTGACTCCTGAGTTTTTCTAGGACTCCAGTCCTGCCCCACAACAAAGCACATGTGATACATGTGGTCTCGCCTTGGGCAAGTGAGTTTGTTCAAAACCGCCTCTGTTCACCCAGTAGAAAATGGGTACCCGGTGGGATAAGTTATGTGGCTATAACCTTCTTTGGATTATCCGGGGTAATAATGTATCAGCGCTTTGAGTATGTACAAGTGTGTTGAAACAGGCGCTTTATTAATGTCCATTAAACCAGAAGTCACTCTAGCAATGCGGCAATGCATCTTTTCACTTTGTCGCATTTTCTCCAAAACCAAACTTTCTGCATACAGCATTGTTGTGTTTGGACAATGTGTCTTGTATTGATTTAGTTTCAAGATGTGCTTTAAGTCCTTGTGATTATACTTCTAGAGTGGTAAAGTATCTCTCGGTCGCCGGTTTGTAAATGAAACCTCCATACCTTATACGCGTCAATCTCTCTCGAACATCTAACATTCCCCTTGTATTTCTTGCAAGCATAAAGTTAATTCGGATCGTTATATATTTCAGATTGCTATGGTCCAGGCTGTCAGCCTTGTGGTCAGTGTTATAGCGGAACCTGTAACAACAAAACTGGACATTGTTTATCGGGATGCAAAGCTCACTTTAAGTTGCCTTCGTGCAAAGGTAGGTTGTATGCGCTTTTGCATGTCTAACTGTAAGTTATCGCTGGGTCAAGCTACACATATACTCATGCCAATAATGGTTGTCACCCCCTTCAATTTTTTTAATTGGAGAGGGTGTGTGTGTGTGTGGGAGGTTGGGGTGGGGAGGGTGGTGACAACCATTATTGGCATGAGTATATATGGTTTAACCAGATGCAATGATGACTCGTATATATATACACAGATGCAGTGAATACTCATGCAGATACAGGTGTAGTAAAACGTGGACAGATACAGATGCAGTGAAGACTTCAATAGATGCAGATGCAGTGAAGATTTGGATAGATGCAGGTGCAGTGAAGACTTGGATAGATACAGGTGCAGTGAAGACTTGGATAGAGATGCAGTGAAGATTTGAATAGATACAGATGCAGTGAAGACTTGGATAGATACAGGTGCAGTGAAGATTTGGATAGATACAGGTGCAGTGAAGACTTGGATAGATACAGGTGCAGTGAAGACTTGGATAGATACAAGTGCAGTGAAGATTTGAATAGATACAGATGCAGTGAAGACTTGGATAGATAAAGAGTGAAGATCTGATACAAATTCAGAAGACTTGGATAGATACAGGTGCAGTGAAGACTTGATTTGAATAGATACAGATGCAGTGAAGACTTGGATAGATACAGGTGCAGTGAAGATGCAGATAGATACAGGTGCAGTGGAGACTTGGATAGATACAGATGCAGTGAAGACTTGGATAGATACAAATTCAGTAGATACAGGTGCAGTGAAGACTTGGCTAGATAGAGGTGCAGTGAAGACTTGAGTAGATACATAGTGAAGACTTGATAGATACAGGTGCAGTGAAGACTTGGATAGATACAGGTGCAGTAGAGGCGCAGACTTGTAGATACAAATTCAGTGAAGACTTGGATAGATACAGGTGCAGTGAAGACTTGGATAGATACAGGTGCAGTGAAGACTTGGATAGATACAAGTGCAGTGAAGACTTGAATAGATACAGATGCAGTGAAGACTTGGATAGATACAGGTGCAGTGAAGACTTGGATAGATACAAGTGCAGTGAAGATTTGAATAGATACAGATGCAGTGAAGACTTGGATAGATAGAGGTGCAGTGAAGACTTGGATAGATACAAGTGCAGTGAAGATTTGAATAGATACAGATGCAGTGAAGACTTGGATAGATACAGGTGCAGTGAAGACTTGGATAGATACAGGTGCAGTGGAGACTTGGATAGATACAGATGCAGTGAAGACTTGGATAGATACAAATTCAGTAAAGACTTGGATAGATACAGGTGCAGTGAAGACTTGGATAGATAGAGGTGCAGTGAAGACTTGGATAGATACAGGTGCAGTGTGGACTTGAATAGATACAGATTCAGTGAAGACTTGGATAGATAAAGGTGCAGTGAAGATCTGAATAGATACAAATTCAGTAAAGACTTGGATAGATACAGGTGCAGTGAAGACTTGGATAGATAGAGGCAGTGAAGACTTGAGTAGATGCAGATGCAGTGAAGACTTGGATAGATACAGGTACAGTGAAGACTTGGATAGATACAGATGCAGAGAAGACCTGGCTAGATAGAGGTACAGTGAAGACTTGGATAGATACAGGTGCAGTGAAGATTTGGCTAGATACAGGTGCAGTGAAGACTTGGCTATAAAGAGGCGCAGTGAAGTCTTGAGTAGATACAGATGCAGTGAAGACTTGGATAGATACAGGTGCAGTGAAGACTTGGATAGATACAGGTGCAGTGAAGACTTGGATAGATACAGGCGCAGTGAAGACTTGAGTAGATACAAATTCAGTGAAGACTTGACTAGATACAGGTGCAGTGAAGACTTGGATAGATACAGGTGCAGTGAAGACTTGGCTAGATAGAGGCCAAGTGAAGACTTGAGTAGATACAAATTCAGTGAAGACTTGGATAGATACAGGTGCAGTGAAGACTTGGATAGATACAGGTGCAGTGAAGACTTGGCTAGATACAGGTGCAGTGAAGACTTGGCTAGATAGAGGCGAAGTGAAGACTTGAGTAGATACAAATGCAGTGAAGACTTGGATAGATACAGGTGCAGTGAAGACTTGGATAGATACAGATGCAGTGAAGACTTGTATAGATAGAGGTGCAGTGAAGACTTGAATAGATACAGATGCAGTGAAGACTTGGATAGATAGAGGTCCATTGAAGACTTCGATTGATACAGATGCAGTGAAGACTTGGATAGATACAGATGCAGTGAAGACTTGGATAGATAGAGGCAGTGAAGACTTGGATAGATACAAATGCAGTGAAGACTTGGATAGATACAAATGCAGTGAAGACTTGGATAGATACAGATGCAGTGTAGACTTGAATAGATACAGATTCAGTGAAGACTTGGATAGATAGAGGCAGTGAAGACTTGGATAGATACAGGTACAGTGAAGACTTGGCTAGATAGAGGCGCAGTGAAGACTTGAGTAGATACAAATTCAGTGAAGACTTGGATAGATACAGGTGCAGTGAAGACTTGATAGATAGAGGCAGTGAAGACTTGGATAGATACAGATGCAGTGAAGACTTGGATAGATAGAGGTACAGTGAAGACTTGGATAGATACAGATGCAGTGAAGACTTGGATAGATAGAGGTCCATTGAAGACTTGGATTGATACAGATGCAGCGAAAACTTGGATAGATAGATGCGCAGTGAAGCCTTGAATAGATACAAATTCAGTGAAGACTTGGATAGATAGAGGTGCAGTGAAGACTTGGATCGATACAGATGCAGTGAAGACTTGGATAGATACAGGTGCAGTGTAGACTTGAATAGATACAGATTCAGTGAAGACTTGGATAGGTACAAGTGCAGTGAAGACTTGGATAGATAGGGGCAGTGTAGACTTGAACAGAAACAGGTGCAGTAAAGACTTGGATAGATACAGGTGCATTGAAGACTTTGATAGATACAGGTGCAGTGAAGCCTTGAATAGATATAAATTCAGTGAAGACTTGGATAGATAGAGGTGCAGTGAAGACTTGGATAGATACAAATTCAGTGAAGACTTGGATAGATAGAGGTGCAGTGAAGACTTGGATAGATACAAATTCAGTGAAGACTTGAAGAAGAAACAGAATGCCCTTATTGAGTATCATTTCATTGTGGAATTAAATCTCCCATATTAGGGTCATGACCTTTACACAAAATTAAAAATTCTTAGCACAAATATCTTTGCTCAAATCAGTTTGTATGTGTGTACCTCTACTGGATGAAGTAAGCGAGTATGATTTTGCGCCTGTTTAGCAATATTCTTTGCGGTTGGGGACATCGGAAATGGGCTTCATACGTAGTACCGATATCGGGATTCGAACCCGGGTCTTCTTTGTAAACAGCGATCGCGTTAACCACTAGGCTATCCCATCACCCACTACGAGATATTACACATTTGACTTCTGGTGCAGATTTATTCTTCAAAAAGTTAGTGAAGAGATCTCGCATCAGATAGTAATATCCTGAACAAAAAAAGAAACTCCACTCTTAAAGAAATGAAGTATACTGAAAATGGTGAGTATATGGTAATATAGTTAATATCATAATGCATACAGCACGCCCTTTTGTGAAAACGCGACGCTGTACGTGTGCGGGATCGCGTGACCACATGCTCTTGTGCCTAACCACAACGTAGCATGTGCTTGTGAGATGTTGAACGTGAACTGCAATTGACATGCTCCAGGCTTGCCAGTCTAAGTTGTGACTGTTGCAAGTGCCATGCCATGCAGTAGACGGACAATTCACAACCTGAGGATCACATGTGCATCAAACGGGTACGACATCTGATCGCCCCAGGTCAGGATGGCCACATGTGACGTCACATGCCGAGGACAATCAAACTTGGCTTCTTCATTTGCGTTATCGTTTTACGACCGCAACGTCAACCAGTAATGCACTGTTTTGGGGTCGCTAAACTGCCAAGACCAAATGAAACCGCTTGCGCGCTGCCCATCTTCGAATTCGTGCCCCTGTGTTTGGCCGATTCTGACACAGAACAACCTTAATGAACTTCTGCGCAGGGCACAACTGCGTCGGCAGAAGGATAAATATCCTGCAAAATGCTGGTATAGACGTCATTGAGTGGCTATTGTGATCGTCTAATGCTCTTAGAATGTCTTCGTGCTTTGAGACGTCAACCCCAGAATGTTCAAGAACTGGGCGCCATGTTGGTACAGCAATGGCGCAGGTTGCCTAACGCTGTGTTCACGGGTGTCAGGCAGTCAATGAGACAACGTTGCCTTGCTGTTGTGAATGCGAGAGGTACTGAACAAGCTCCAATACTGACTCCTCATGAAATAAAAAATTGACCCCATCCTGTTACTGTGGACTGGTCAGGGTGCCAAGCGCCCCTCAATACCTAATCCTGTTGTTGTGTACGTTCATTACGTCCATAAACCAGGTTTATCCTTTTACTTTTGTTCTATATCGGTATGTTTCGGACATATGAAAAGTACCTCGTTAGGATGAGAAAGCCACAATAACTCGGTGCGCCTAGTTGCTGCAAGAGTTGTATACTCCCCAGGGAGTTGAGATTGATAATGCGATGTGCCGTTGAGATTGACATCCAATCATCGAGGGAAAAAAAATACCAGCGCCATGAGCATGCACTAGTGCGTGGATATGTGCGCTATATAAATATCCTATAATAATAATAATAATAATAAATAGTGAGTCTCACCAAGAAAATAATACTCATGCAGCTGTTTTTATGTTTTATTTTACTACATACATGTATTATCTGTCAACCTGAAGCAAATTGGTTTTGCTATGTTCCAGCCTCAGGGTCCTCATTTTGTTTGACTTGTTATCTTGGTACCCCACAAACCGCAAAATCTGCAATAAACGCATCACAAACTTCGGGAAACAAAATATGCAAGAAACATTTTGTGTGTTTGAGATAGGTAGAAGTCCGCTAGAATCAAACTTAGATATTAAAGTGCCATAAAAAAGCAATTTGAAACTACAATCGCTTGTTAAAGGGACTACCCCCTTCATGTTTACTTAAAGAGCTTGTTTTGGAGACACTGTGAATTTTCACTAATTAATTTTCTACAATTACTTTACAAATATTAGACCCCAATGTGTTGTGATGACTTATATTTCGTTAACCACATTACCCACATATGTGGGCGGTGGAGTAGCCTAGTGGTGAAAGCGTTGGCTCGTCACGCCGAAGACCTGGGTTCGAATCCCCACATTGGTACAGTTTGTGAAGCCCATTTCTGGTGTCCCCCGCCGTGATGTTGCTGGAATATTGCTAAAAGCGGCGTAAAACCATACTCAGTCAGTCAGTACCAACGTGTGTGAAATTTTGGACATAGCTTTGCTAATTGTTGCTTCGTAATAAAATGGGAGGTCTTCAAACATTGGACGCCGAGAATATAGTTAGGCTCATTACTTTTTGATAGCCCTCGTAAAGTCACAGATATTTCATCCAGGGGGTGCATATACACTGTGATTGTGGCTTCACATACATAGGTGAAACATCCCGCCCATTTGACATACGACTGAAGGAGCACAAAACCATGTGTACAAAGAATGGACCAAAAATCAGCTCCCTCAGAACACATCGTCAAAAACCCTACCCACTCCATTGACTGGCAACAATCAACCATATTAACCACAAATGTCCCTGATTGGCGCAAGCGCAAACTATTAGAGTCTTTAAAAATAAGACAGTTACAACCGCAGCTGAACTGGGATCAAGGAGTGTACCTCCGGTGTCCTCCCATTTGTGAGAACTCCCAGTTGTGAGACACATTAATTAATGGTTCAGTGCACATAGGTGGCATTTCCACATCCCTACAATGAAAGTGGGATCAGCCCAGCCCGCTACCCACAGGAGGCATAGTTCATTGATGAGTTGATTAATGAAATAGATTATCAAAGATTATATTTACACAGAAGAAATAGTTCATTGAAATATTTTATTTATTCAGAAGAATATGTAATTATGATAACACATATTTATTGACTATTTCTGAAGTTTGAAAGTCATTTTGGTTTAAACATATTTTATTATTATTTATGAAAATGAATTGGGATTGGTGAACAAGCATTACTGCTAATGTTAACACCGCTCCCATGCAACATAATATACAAAATGAAATGGAGGATGTGACGTCATCGATATTGACTATTGCATAAATATATTTTTAAGTACATATTAATATATACAGATTACATCAAATACAACTATTCTATAAGTAGTCATAATGAGAGAGTTCCAGGTGTGTGTGTCTAACAAGCTATTGTAGGAATATAAATCAATCATGAGAAGGTTGTTGAGTTAATTTCAGTATTTCCTGAGACAATTTGAAGCGTTGTGTCTTGATGATATAATCGTGGATGGATTCAACTATTTTCTGGTTTACACAAGGAGTAAATTCTTTGTTTCCGTTCAAAATGGTATCTAGGTTATATCGGGTAGTGGAAATTACATATTAGTTCTTATCAAGTGAGAAAATAGTGTAGGGCGTTTTCACTATGATATCGACAAGAGCAACATGGACTGTCTATTAAATGTCTGTTATACCTATCGGCGTTTAGGTCGCTATAGATCCGAGCCTGAGGCGGCAGTGAAAGATTTGACAAAAACAAGAGCCATAATTAAGGTCAATATAAATCTTGTTTTCGGTATTTGTAATTAGGTTTTAAAATTCTGTGAGACTACATGACTCTTTGGAATTTGGTAGGGCATTCCATAAATTTATTGTGTCGGTTAAAAAGGATTTCGCATTACAGGCAGTTCGACTGTAAATTCCTTGTATTTCAGAGTTATTTCTTAAACTTTAGCTTGTAGTTTCGGAGACGGAGTAAATCTGAGTAGGTAAATTAATTTCTCTTTCAAATGATCACGAAGTTACCTACACAAAATATTTAATTTTTAAAGACATTTACCTGAGTATGCTAATCAATTTATCTTATAAAGTTTCATTAAGTTACCTCCACAAGATTCAGTTACATAGCAAATCAGTAATTAGCTAGGGTTAATCCATTCTATCAGACAGGGGGAGTATGGTGTGTTTTCGTTGTTAATTACCTACTCCACTGTCTCATAACTGGGAATCTCACAACTGGGAGTTCTCACAAATGGGAGTAGACCGTACCACCCCAGTGCCTGGGAAGTCAATTAGCTCATTACTGGCTTCTACCCACATCTGCTAATCATTTGTATAAACTCTTCTCTTGTAGAAACAATGCCCATCACTCTGTCATCTCCCGTTTCGTATCAAATTTATTGTAAACTCTGTCAAAAAAGAAACGCAACCCCTGTATTTTAGAGATTTTGATCTGAAGTTTTAAGACGACACAGCATTTTTATTATTTAAGACAGAAGTCTGAAATTTGGCAGAATAATAACCAAGATGGGCATGTTTAAAATTGTCATTTCAAAAGTCATCTCACAGACACCAGTTTGTCACCAGGGGGGCGTCTTTCTCAGTATCTCGTATGAGCACCACGAGCTGCAATCACTGCACGGCATCTCCTTGGACAAGAACGGATAAGACGCCGGATTCTTTCCTGGGGAATGGCTCTCCACTCCTCCTGCAGTGCTACGCCGAGCTGTTGCAGCGTCTGTGGCGGCGGCTGACGTTGACGTACGCGTCGACCCAGAGTATCCCACAGGTGTTCAATAGGGTTGAGGTCTGGTGATTTAGAGGGCTATGGCAAGACATTGACGTTGGAATTCTGCAGAAAGTTCATTGTTGCACGTGCAGTATGAGGCCGGGCGTTGTCCCGTTGAAAAATCTGTGTCTGTTGGTCAATAATCGGGAGAAGGTGAGGCTGTAATACGTGGTTGATGTAACGTTGGGCTGTCAGGTTCCCTTCAACGATCACCAAGTCTGATTTCTGGTTGTATGAGATGGATCCCCAAACCATAACGCTTTCTCCGCCAAATCTGTCCCCCTGTCGGACGCAGATGG
Organism: Haliotis rubra; assembly: GCF_003918875.1. Classification (NCBI taxonomy): domain Eukaryota; kingdom Metazoa; phylum Mollusca; class Gastropoda; order Lepetellida; family Haliotidae; genus Haliotis; species Haliotis rubra. The sequence goes on along the minus strand of NW_025767546.1, from coordinate 2,199,465 downwards.
GCGCAAAACGTTCATGACGTCTCCTATACACACGTTTTCTTCCGTCGTGATGTTGCAAAAGAAAACGTGATTCATCAGAAAACCAGATGCGCCTCCAGTTTTGTAAAGTCCATATCCTTACGTTGTTGCACCACCTGAGTCGTCGGCGGAGATGTAGGGGGCGTAGTACAGGTCCAACAACTGGTCTACAGGCACGTAAACCCGCTTCTTTCAGACGGTTCCTAATCGTTTGAGCTGACACTCTCCTCAAACCTGGTATTTGTGTGGCAGTCACGGTTGGTAGGGCATGCCGATTACGCAGGTGATGGACCCGGATGTACCGATCTTGAAGGGGGGGTCGTGATTCTTGGCCTTCCACTTCTCGGGCGATCGTTGGTCAAATTGAAGTTGTTGTAGCGGCTCCAAAGTCGGGATATCGTTGTTTTGTGAACATTTAGGTGCCGTGCAACAGTTCCAAAACTTTCTCCGGCTTGAACACGACCAATGGCGATATTTCGGTCGGCAGCACTCAATCGTGGCATTTTTCACACAGCTTTTCATGCGACAAATGAATGAATATAATACGAAAGCACATGGGCTTTATACACCTCTACATTAACTGCCATTTTCATGATTTGCATGTGTTTTTTTTGTGCGAAGTCACCATGAGGGTCATTTCATGCGTTGTGACGGAATAAGCAATAAAATACACTTATGCGTACAAATGCAGTTGTTTGGATGGTAATCTTCATTAATTACGTGTATAATTTCAATACATTCGAATAACATTTAGTTTGGAAGCAATAACTTCATTCAAACGAATTTTTCATATCTGAGGACAGGGGTTGCGTTTCTTTTTTGACAGAGTTTATATACATGCAACACTGGCTTCTTGTACATGTAGTATATATACTCATAGATGTATCTTGCTTGTTACAATTCACCTGACGAAGGGGCAAGGACTAGACCCAGAAACGTTGTGACATACAATAAAGAATTTGTCATCCATAATATACTCTGCAAAAAAAGAAACGCACAGGTGATAATGAAATTTAAAATTAACTTTATTTTATTTCTATGCAAACAAAACCCGGTTACTTTAACCAAACATAATGTATACTTGTTCATATCCATTAAGTATCGCTCAAACACACCATTTCATGAAATATTGTTGTTTGATGATGGTTTTTGAAAATATCATGAAATTTTCACGTGTAAATGACACTTCGAACGATATGCACGTGAAAGTTGCTTCACCTATGCACCAGTGTGTAGGGTATATGAGGAAGGCAGTTTAACGTGTTCAATTCACTTTCAACGCCAGTTTACTGACGAATTCAACATGCCACGACTTAGCGAAGCTGACCGAACATCGCCATCGGACGTCTTGAGGCTGGCGAATCTCAGTCATCAGTTGCAAGACACTTCAACGTGCATCACACAACAATTTCCCGTTTATGGAGGCGCTACAATCAACTGGGCTCGACCCGCGACCGACCTCGGAGTGGTAGACCACGGGTAACCAATGCTGCACAGGACCGCTACATCCGGGTGTTCCATTTACGTAACCGGGCCGTCCCAGCAACACAAACAGCAGAAAACGTCCCAGGTCTTCGCCGCGTCTCCGCCCAGACCATCAGAAATCGCCTCAGACAGCACGGGATACGCCCTCGACGACCTCACGTAGGATGCACACTACGACCTCATCATCGCCTGGCACGTGTTCGATGGTGCAGGAACGTCCAGAGATGGAATTGGAGACATTGGCAGCGAATTTGGTTCAGCGACGAATCTCGTTTCCAACTTCAAAGACACGATGGTAGGACGAGGGTCTATAGACGGAGAAACGAACGTTACGCCCGTAATTGTGTAGTTGAAGCGGACAGATTTGGAGGGGGAAGTGTGATGGTATGGGGGGCCATTTCTTACAACGGGAGAAGTGACTTGGTGCACGTCCGTGGTAACCTGACTGCAATTCGTTACAGGGATGAAATTCTGCAACGTCATCTTTACCTGTCATCAACCCTCAACGTCACGTTTTCCAACAGGACAACGCCAGACCGCACGTGGCTCGCATCACGATGGACTACCTGACGAATCAGAACATCACAGTTCTTCCCTGGCCTTCAAAATCCCCCGATTTGAACCCAATAGAGCATTTGTGGGACCAGCTTGGGAAACGCGTTCGACGTCGTCAGCCTCAACCCCAAACGTTGCAACAACTGTCTAAAGCCTTGCAGGAGGAATGGAGGAGGATCCCCCAAGCACGGATTCAAAGACTGATCATGTCCATGGACAGGAGGTGCCAAGCTGTGTTGCAAGCTCGAGGTGGTCACAACAGGTACTGACCTCCACGCCATCTGTACGCCCGGTGCAATGGTTTCAGAGACAAATGATAGCTGCATGTTGTAAAGCTGACTCTTGACAACATCCATGTGAAATTTTACGTTCGTGCGATCATTAGTTAAAGTTTTATTTGGAAACAAAATAAAGTGTTTACATTCCTGAGTTTTCACCTGTGCGTTTCTTTTTTTGCAGAGTATATTTGCGTTTTACTAGTTTCACATTTTTGTTCATTACATAGACAATGCCTCGTGGTTTTACAACAAGCAATGTGTTGTTTCAGCACACAATGTCATTGTATTACTGTAGGCCCCACTCAGATAGAAACCTGTGAAGATCCGGGTTAGAACTTATCTTCACCAACCCATACTTGTGATAAGAGGCGGCTTACAGGGTCGGGTCGGTAGGCTTGCCGACTTGTTACTCACATGTCATCGTGACCCAGTTGATGGAAAATCAGTGCACCGTTAAACAACAAACAAACAAACAAACTCAGAGACGATCATAAGCTGATAACTGTATTTTCTAATAATATTAATATGTACATTTATATGTGGGATTCAGGGGCGGATACAGTTTTTTGAGAAAGGGGGTGTGCACACTTCATTTTCACGCGAGTTTCAATGGTCATTTAATAAAATTTCAGGACAAAAGAGAGGGTGCAACTCTGGATCCGCCTATCGGATTTGTTTTCTCATTATGTTTTCCTCATGCTCTCAAACTTATACCGGAAGTACCGGAAGTACCGGAAGTACCGGAAGTGATCCCATCAGACTCGCTAAGAGCAGTTTCAGTCATCAGCGATATGGATACACTGCAATATAGACATTCCAGCGTATTAGATACGAATACACAAAAGTATCGGATCTATAAAAACAGCTGGAGCTATGTCGAATTCAGGCGGACATTGACTTTCATCGCAAACACAAAGCAGCCATACCGACGAGGCTCGCTCTAAAGCAGCGGTCACATCGTACGGACACGCACGTAGTTGACCATAGTGGGGGATGAACCTAGTAGACCGTACTTGACCTTAGTTAAACGTAGTTAGACGTATTCAAACGTACTTCAACGTAGATCACCATAGTTATGACCGTACTTTGAACTTCAGCAAACCAATGATTTGGCCGTGGTTACACCAAAAACATTTCAACATGTTCAGGGGCGTACCTATTATTATGAAAAAAAGCCTGGGCTTACACATGATTGTTGCTAAAAAGGTTAGGCAAGCCCTCAATACTATCTAAATATATATCTTTGCACCCCATCGGGCTTACACGAAAAAAATGGCTTGCGACGCGCCTCATATTCAAAATATCTCTACGTTTAGCTTGAATGACAAGACCATCAGTTTGAACGTGGTTGACCATAGTTCTCCCTAGTAGACCATAATTGGCTCTACTGCATCGTTGGGTTGTGACCGTAGCACACCGTGGTAACATGGCACTACGATAAAACTACGGTTTACTTCTACTTCCAGCCTGCTTCAATCACGGTGAACTACGTTCAAATGAGTGAGTGAGTGAATATGGTTTTGCGACGCATTTAGCAATATTCCAGCAATATCACGGCGGGGGACGGTCCACAACGTTCATGACCGTAAGATGCGACCACGGCTGAAACAAAACGGACTTACTGCCTATTTCATTCAGCATACTACGGATAACAAGCACAATCAACGTCTCCGGGTGACGCAAGCAATTTTGACTGTTAGCTAAACAAAATTAAATCCCAAATCTTCAGCTCTCCTCATAGTCATTTAAACGGATAGTTGAACTATCCATTTCACCCCTTTGTTTCGGTCACAACAGTTATAACACACCATTGCCATGAATGAGTGAGTGAATTTAGTTTTACGCTGCACTCAGGATTATTCCAGTTATATGGCGGCGGTCTGTACATAATCGAGTCTGCACCAGACAATCAAGTGATCAACAAGCATGAGCATTACTCTACGCATTTGGGATACCATAACATGTGTCAACCAAGTCAGCGAGCCTAACCACCGATATCCGCCGTTATATTGTTAAGATAGTGCTATAAGCGGCGTAAAACCATTCACTCACATAGATACCACGTGGAAGTTTAACATGGAGTCCCCTCTCCGACACTGTACACTACGCTATACTGGCTCGGAGATGACCAGGTCTTGGTTTAATTCAAAGTTCCAGGAAGGAAATCAATAGTACCATCGTTTGGTTAGGCACAGATTCAGATTCCTCTTTTTAAAAAGTCTTTCTGGTCTACAGGCCTATAGTACACATACAATTGCTACAATTAAATGTACGTGGCGATGGTAACATTTCTTGCATTGAAAACATATTTTAACTAATTGCAATAGATTTGATAACATCAATATTCTTAGAATTTAACAGACTGGAAATATTTGTTTATCTCTTACGGATGCTGGTATAAATTATGACTGGGCTATTTACTTCGTAACTGAATACTTGGTACACACGACTATTCATTGAATTCACTTTCAATATCACCTGTATTACAATTTTTACAGATTGATTCGTTATCAATCAAAGCTCTGTTGGACTGGCGGAAATAATTAATTCTAAATTCATGAAAACAACTTCTATATTTACACAATGCCCTGTTGTGAACTTATTTTGTAGATTCCTGATCTAAAACTCCGGCTCTAACAAAGATTTATGAGAAGAATAGTGTTCTAAAACCGGTTTAGTTAGGCACTGCCGGATGTGAAAAACGGTGGTCAGTATATTACTTGGACTATGTTCTTTGTTATATCCAGTTATAGTACATGCGTGCAGACCGCCTCCGTGGTGTAGTGGTTAGAGCGCCCGCCCGGAGAGCGGAAGGTCGCGGGGTCGATCCCCGACCGCGTCATACCAAAAGACGTTAAAATATGGTACTTGTTGGTCCCTGCCTGTCGCTCGGCATTAATGGGTACAACAAGGACTGGTCGGCTCGGAGTCAGTATAATGTGTTTGAGTTGGATATTCATGCTTCACTGCGGCATGGTATCTCAGATGGCTAACACTATAAAACCAGCTTCAGTCTGGGCAAGTACAAGCAGCCGCACATACACATACACACGCATGCACGTCGTCATATGACCCAATTTCACCTCACCTCACATGCGTGCAATACGCCTTACGGCGTGTAGTAGCCCAGTGGTTTAAGCGTTCAGTCATCACACCGAAGACCCGGGTTCTATTTTCCGCATGGTTACAATGTGTGAAGCTCATTTCGGGTTTCCCCGACCTTGGTGGAATAATGCTAAAGCTATATTCACTCACTCTCTCTAACGGTGTTTTATTTCCCCAGAGTGCGAAGATGGGTGGTGGAACGACAACTGTTCGGAAAGATGTGGAAGCTGCTCGAATTCAAACAAGTCATGCAATAAGCCGGATGGTCATTGTAAATCATGCATAAGTGGGCTGCAGCCTCCTCTGTGCACAGGTATTTATTATTCTCACACACACACACACACACACACACACACACACACACACACACACACACACACACACACACACACACACACACACACACACACACAGACAGAGAGGCTGTTGGGTTGGAATATATATAACATTGTATTCAGTAGAAAGGCCACAGGCCCATGTACAATGTACAATACAATACAAAGGAATGAAGTGCACAAAAACTAGAACATATTTAAATATTTACAATAACAATTCGCTACGTCGCATAAACGCTTCCTTAAAATATTTTGCATACATATATAAATAACTGCTATTTTCATTTTGAAGAAGGCGAATGAGAGAATTTCTACCTTTACAGACAAAATTACATACATACATACGCACGTACATACACATACACACATACATACGTACCTACACACACACAGAGACACACACACACACACACACACACACACACACACACACACACACACACACACACACACACACACACACACACACACACACACACACACACATACATACATACATACATACATACATACATACATACATACATACTGGAAGTAATGTGTTTGCATTGATGTCCTTCTCTTTGCCAGAGGTTTGCCGTAAGGGCTACTACGGACCAAACTGTAAGATACCCTGTGGCAATTGCTCGAATCCAAACATATCCTGCGACCCTGTTAGCGGAACATGTCCTGGCCGATGTCTTGATGGGTTTATAGGTAGCAACTGCAAAACAAGTAGGTACAAACAGCACGGGATTGTCTGATCCAGACTCGTTTATTTACATACCGCAGAGAGAGAGAGAGAGAGAGAGAGAGAGAGGGGGGAGAGAGAGAGAGACTGGCTTTAAATCCATACAACGGTGGTTGTCCCTAAAGATTGTGTAATAGTCTGAATTTAATTCAATGATATAATTTGCATAGTAATAGTTATTGTTATAAAACTCACTGATACAATCCCACCAATGAAACCATCAGGTATCCTATATTCTGTATGTTCTCAGAGTGTCCCCTTGGAACCGCTGGGCCTAATTGTGACCACCTGTGTCGGAACTGCAAGGACAATGATTGTGATGCCGGGGGGAACTGTACACGAGGGTGCCGAGCTGGCTATTTTGGACACAAGTGCGAAAATGGTAAGATCAATGGCGATGCTGTAATGCTTAATACTTCATTGTATCGCCGTTAGTCCTGAGCAACGAACCATAGAAATCTACTGATAAAACGCCTAACATTATAGAACTATATAACATTTATATAAGACTTTCTCTTGGTGTGCGGAGAAGGTGTTTACTCAGGGACTGATCATAATTTATGACTCGGTTGGGGTCATGATGATTTCAAGGGAGGATCACCCATTTTGTAGGGGGGTCACTTACTTTGTACATGTTTTTGGTTTTTTAAAATCTTTATTTATTTATTTATTCATTATTTATTTATTTATTTTTATTATTATTTATGAGTACAGATCATCTGAAATGCTATTTCACATTGTTATGCTGTATTTTTGCAAACAGGATTTGGTTTAATTGTTGCTTAAACTTCAACGGCGTCGTGTGTATTGTGATCGATACATGACGTAAAATATCATAAGTTCTATCCCGATCTACTAACGGGATCGGCTGGTCAGGCTCGCTCACCTGTTTAATATCATCGTATACCAATTGCGTTGATCGATGCTCATGCTGTTGATCACTGGACTGTCTGGTCCAGACTCGATTATGTACAGACCGCCGCCATATAACTGGAATATTGCTGAGTGCAGCGTAAAACTCAACTCACTCACTGAATAACTGAATTGTGTGGCCCAGGTACGATAATTGAGGGACCGCCGTCATATAGCGAGCAAATTCTGAATACGGCGTTAAACAATAAATAAACAGAAACACATAGCGTAAAGCCTTCGTGTTCACACCTTAGAGTGCTTTGTATTTTGTATTTTCAGGAGGTCACATGATGTTCAAAGAGTATGTGATAGGTAAGCTCCTATTATCTATTAGGGCTGTAACGATGCATCGAACTATCGATGGATTGCAATTGGTGAGTGTCCAATAGCAATTAATCGATGGCAGAAACTAAAAACTACCGATGTACTGATGTTTTATGTGACTATCGATAGTTTAGTAAGTAACTTCCGTTGATAAATGCGCAGCGCAAAATACAGGAAGTACCTGATTCGTTCAATTTGATTTAGGCTTTCCCGCCCCTGTTACCTCTTAAACAAACCTGATCTGGATTTCCAGTTTCTTTTCAGTTATCAAAAGAGACTGAAACTACTTAAGCTCGTTTTTGTTCAATGTAAATTATACATTCATATGGGAAATGACTTCAAATGAGACAATTCAAGGAGAAAAAACACACTATTGCAATAGTATTGCAATAGTTGGTCGAAATAGTATGTTGCAATAGACTATCGCTATCGCAATAGTTGTTTCCCCCTCAATAGTCACCCCTAGTATTTATACCAAATTCCATGTCATTTCCAGTCGACATTTTCCCTAACCTTTCAGAAAAAGCGACCCAAACTCTACCCGGTCCATAACAAGTCAAGAGTTTCGTCCCTTTTCCGAAAGTTGTTCAGTTGTTCAGTGGTTCTGCGTTACTGTTGTTCAGGTGTTCAGTGGTCCTGCGTTACTGTTGTTCAGGTGTTCAGTGGTTCTGCGTTACTGTTGTTCAGGTGTTCAGTGGTCCTGCGTTACTGTTGTTCAGGTGTTCAGTGGTTCTGCGTTACTGTTGTTCAGGTGTTCAGTGGTCCTGCGTTACTGTTCAGGTGTTCAGTGGTTCTGCGTTACTGTTGTTCAGGTGTTCAGTGGTCCTGCGTTACTGTTCAGGTGTTCAGTGGTTCTGCGTTACTGTTGTTCAGGTGTTCAGTGGTCCTGCGTTACTGTTGTTCAGGTGTTCAGTGGTCCTGCGTTACTGTTGTTCAGGTGTTCAGTGGTTCTGCGTTACTGTTGTTCAGGTGTTCAGTGGTTCTGCGTTACTGTTGTTCAGGTGTTCAGTGGTTCTGCGTTACTGTTGTTCAGGTGTTCAGTGGTTCTGCGTTACTGTTGTTCAGGTGTTCAGTGGTTCTGCGTTACTGTTGTTCAGGTGTTCAGTGGTTCTGCGTTACTGTTGTTCAGGTGTTCAGTGGTTCTGCGTTACTGTTGTTCAGGTGTTCAGTGGTTCTGCGTTACTGTTGTTCAGGTGTTCAGTGGTTCTGCGTTTCACTGTTGTTCAGGTGTTCAGTGGTTCTGCGTTACTGTTGTTCAGGTGTTCAGTGGTCCTGCGTTACTGTTGTTCAGGTGTTCAGTGGTCCTGCGTTACTGTTGTTCAGGTGTTCAGTGGTTCTGCGTTACTGTTGTTCAGGTGTTCAGTGGTTCTGCGTTACTGTTGTTCAGGTGTTCAGTGGTCCTTCGTTACTGTTGTTCAGGTGTTCAGTGGTCCTGCGTTACTGTTGTTCAGGTGTTCAGTGGTTCTGCGTTACTGTTGTTCAGGTGTTCAGTGGTTCTGCGTTACTGTTGTTCAGGTGTTCAGTGGTCCTGCGTTACTGTTGTTCAGGTGTTCAGTGGTCCTGCGTTACTGTTGTTCAGGTGTTCAGTGGTCCTTCGTTACTGTTGTTCAGGTGTTCAGTGGTCCTGCGTTACTGTTGTTCAGGTGTTCAGTGGTCCTGCGTCCTGTTCGTTACTGTTGTTCAGGTGTTCAGTGGTCCTGCGTTACTGTTGTTCAGGTGTTCAGTGGTCCTGCGTTACTGTTGTTCAGGTGTTCAGTGGTCCTTCGTTACTGTTGTTCAGGTGTTCAGTGGTCCTGCGTTACTGTTGTTCAGGTGTTCAGTGGTCCTTCGTTACTGTTGTTCATGTGACTCATCAGTTTTATTTCTTTCAGGTCAGTTGGCGATAATGTCCTTTCGTGTAGCGCCGCTACCAAGCTGGCAGCTTGGCACTGTTGTTCTTGCAGGAGTATTGTTTATTTTAGATGGCTTACAACATAATCTTTCAGGTGGCTCGGCAACATGTTGTTTCAGGTGTATCTGTAACATTGTTGTTTTAGATGACTCACAACATAATCCTTCAGGTGACTCAGCTGTATTCATTTTTGTTTTGGTGTCTTGTTGAATATTCTTGTTTCAGAGGGTTGAGCGAGTTAGTCATTCAAATGACTGAGCAAACTTTTTGGTTCAAGTGGGCTGGTAATATTTTGGGTTCAGGGGGCTCGGCAAATAGCAATTGTCCCGGCATGCTTGTTTTCAATTTCCTTTGGAACCACTTGTTTCAACTGCTTCGGCCTCATTCTTTCTACGTCCGACCTCAAGTGTTGTTGTGTCGGATGGGTGGACAGAAGAATTACGTCAGAGGCTTTTCACCATGTTTTGTTGATTGGCTCGACCACATGTTTTCAGGCCTATGAGCATTATTGCTGTTTCAGGTGGCTCTGTCGGTTGTTGTGCACTAATTTTGATCCTCGTTGTCATTTTCCTGATCGTCCGTGCTTGTGGGAAGAACAAGTGAGTTATTGCTATTATTACCTATGAATACCGCAAGCTCATATGAAATACTGTGCCACAGCTAAATGGCTGCAATATTGTGAACTGCAGTGGCTGTAAACAAGCATGTGACATGTGACTACTAGCTGCTGTAACAGGCACGTGTAGCTGTGACGTTGCTGACTACAAACCTGCTGTAACAGGCACGTGTAACTGTGACAGTGCTGACTACAAACCTGCTGTAACAGGCACGTGTAGCTGTGACGTTGCTGACTGCTAGCTGCTGTAACAGGCACGTGTAGCTGTGACAGTGCTGACTACAAACCTGCTGTAACAGGCACGTGTAGCTGTAACGTTGCTGACTACAAACCTGCTGTAACAGGGTCGTGTAGCTGTGACGTTGCTGAATACTAGCTGCTGTAACAGGCACGTGTAGCTGTGACAGTGCTGACTACAAACCTGCTGTAACAGGCACGTGTAGCTGTGACGTTGCTGACTACTAGCTGCTGTAACAGGCACGTGTAGCTGTGACGTTGCTGACTACAAACCTGCTGTAACAGGCACGTGTAGCTGTGACGTTGCTGACTACTAGCTTCTGTAACAGGCACGTGTAGATGTGACGTTGCTGAATACAAACCTGCTGTAACAGGCACGTGTAGCTGTGACGTTGCTGACTACAAACCTGCTGTAACAGGCACGTGTAGCTGTGACGTTGCTGACTACTAGCTGCTGTAACAGGCACGTGTAGATGTGACGTTGCTGAATACAAACCTGCTGTAACAGGCACGTGTAGATGTGACGTTGCTGACTACAAACCTGCTGTAACAGGCACGTGTAGCTTGTACCTTGTTATCTCCCTTGATTGTAAAATATAGTAGAATCAGCATGTCTGTCTGTCTGTCTGTATGTCCGCCCCCGTTTGCGTTTACTGAACAGAACTCCACAATTGCATATTTCGCAGTGGAAGAGGTTTTATAGATCTGTCTGTTGGTGAAGTGGTGCCTTTTGACAATTGAGATATTGAAAAATGCTTATCAGCATTATTTTCTTCTTCACTGAACTGAATGTATCGACTGGCAATGATTAAAAAGAGGGGAATGGAGCCAAACTTTGGGGGAATACTTCATTGACTGGCGATCCTTTTTTAAACATATGTTGGCTGTAAACACTGCAGGACTCACTGGCAGGCTAGGAATGTTGACCCAGCGTAATTTCATCCCACGTTCCATTGTGCGGAAGGTGTTTGGATAGCCTAGTGGTTAAAGCGTTCGCTCGTCCCGCCGACCACCCAGGTTCGATTCTCCACACGGGTACAATATGTGAAGCACATTTCTGGTGTCCCCCGCCATGATATCGCTGAAATATTACTAAAAGCGGCGTAAAAGCATACTCACTTACTCACCCATAGTGCAGAAGGTACTAGGGTTTGCTCATAGGGTTTGATTCACATGTGTAAAATATGGAAAAGTCATTTCTTGGGTTCCCTGTTGTGATATTACTGGAATATTGCTAGAAGCGGGGTAAAACGTCACTCACTAACTCACTTCATGTTTCAGAAGACGGAAACACGCACTGCTGACAATGCATCATATTCAGAAAAAACTTTCGGATCAGGCCCGCTTCGCACAAGTAGACCCGGAAACTGACCTTGACACTGCCTCGATCTGTCCAACCAACCAGGAAGCAGAACCTTCACAGCCTCACTACAGGTCAGTCCATAATGTTACTTTCATAACAGTCTTTCATAGCTCGACTAAACATTAAACTGCATTGTTTCCTGCATTGACAAAGGGGCATAACCATAAGGCGCTATAGAGCTACAGTACCGGGCAAAAGAAAGTATGCTACCATGGTCGGTGGTAGACAGATGTGACGCAAACAAGAAATGGTATTTCGATGTTCATGTGTATGAGACAGGTATCGTCTCTGTAGGGGCGGTGGGGTATCCGAGTGTTTAAACCGTCCGCTCGTCACGCTGAAGACGCGGGTTCGATTCCCCATATGGGTACAATGTGCGAAGCCCATTTCTGGTGTCCGCGCCGTGATATTGCTGGAATATTGCTAAAAGCGGTGTTAAGACATACTCACTCACTCATATTTGTATTTTGAACCGTCAGTTTGAATTGTCTGCATTGATTGACCAATTGCAGCGGAGACAGCAGTTATGACCGTTAATACATATTCAACTATATTTCAGGACCCATTCGAACACATGTCCAGATGTAATGCAAGCCGTCGAAACCTCCTCATCTGGAGATGTAAAGTTGCCCGTTACAGTTACGAAAAGTTATCCTGGGCCCAGCTCGCCAGCAGTACCAGTTTCCCGCTTGCCACCTCCCCCCTTTGCCCGTACAGGACCCCTTCCCCCCCATCACCTCAGAGCATACAAGGATATCCCGTGCTTCGACCAACAGTAACTACGTAATCGCCGTCAGCAGCCCCGACGTCGAACCCTACGATAATATGACGTTTTCCGATAACAGCTACCACCCGCGTGGGTGCTCACAAGCTTCTGAGAAAGAACCTGTATATGTGAATAAGTAAGAGGGAAATCATGAAGGTTAGAGACATGGCGAAAATATTTGAATCGGCAGATGAAAAGTGATGAATGTTGATTGTCTCCATATAAAATGGCGCAGTGATGGTGGTGAAGAAGCTTTCAAAGCTCTAATGGAAAAGAAACAATACCATGAAACAAACCACACCACATTCTCAACGAATGTTGAACCGAATGTGTGTAATCTCGACCAGGGACCTCAGGTGACTTCGCGAATTCTGGGCCCCGTTCAAAACTGTGACTTGAGGGCTAAGCCGTCTCAGTTTATACCGACTTACCACGGTGACAACTGTACAAACCATGCCAAAACCCTGGATTTGTAGGGTCTTGGAAACTAATGCCTGACTTTAGCAGTGAATGTCACAGGAAAAACAGACTGGTGGTGAATTGGAGATACAGCATATCTACATAATGCTCAGTGTTTGAGCAATTTTTGCGATAGGAAATTGTAGTACAATAGTTGTAAATATAGCATATACGCTCCCTCACTCTCTCTCTCCATCGCTCCCTCCATCTCTCCTTCTCCCTCTCTATATCTCCCTCAATCTCTCTCCATCCTTCTCTCTCTCCATCCTTCTCTCTCTTATCTCTCCATCTCCACCCTTCTCTCTCTCCATCCTTCTTTCTCTCTTATCTCTCCATCCTTCTCCCTCTCCACCCTTCTCTCTCTCCATCCTTTTCTCTCTTCTCCCGCTCCATCCTTCTCTCTTCTCCCTCTCCATCTTTCTCTCTCTTCTCCCTCTCCATCTTTCTCTCTCTTCTCTCTCTCCATCCTTCTCTCTCTCCATCCTTCTCTCCCCTCCCTTCTCTCCATCCTTCTCTCTCTCACCCTTCTCTCTCCATCATTCTCTCTCCACCCTTCTCTCTCTCATCATTCTCTCTCTCTCTTCTCTCTCTCAATCATTCTCTCTAAACCCTTCTCTCTCCATCCTTCTCTCTCCACCCTTCTCTCTCCATCATTTTTCTCTCCACCCTTCTCTCTCTCCATCATTCTCTCTCCACCCTTCTCTCCTCCTCCTTCTCTCTCCTCTCTCTCCATCATTCTCTCTCCACCCTTCTCTCTCCATCATTCTGTCTCCACCCTTCTCTCTCTCCATCATTCTCTCTCCATCATTCTCTCTCCACCCTTCTCTCTCATCGTTCTCTCTCTCTTCTCTCCATCATTCTCTCTCCACCCTTCTCTCTCCATCATTCTCTCTCCAGCCTTCTCTCTCTCCATCCTTCTCTCTCTTCTCCCTCTCCATCCTTCTCTCTCTTCTCCCTCTCCATCCTTCTCTCTCTTCTCTCTCCATCCTTCTCTCTCTCTCTCCTCTCCATCCTTCTCTCTCTCTCTCTCTCTCCATCCTCTCTTCTCCCTCTCCATCCTTCTCTCTCTTCTCCTCTCCATCCTTCTCTCTCTCTTCTCTCTCCATCCTGCTCTCTCTCTCCACCCTTCTCTCTTCATCATTATCTCTCCACCCTTCTCTCTCTCTTCTCTCCCCATCCTTCTCTTCCATCCTTCCCTCTTTCCATCATTCTCTCTCCACCCTTCTCTCTCTCTTCTCTCCCCATCCTTCTCTCTCCATCCTTCCCTCTTTCCATCATTCTCTCTCCACCCTTCTCTCTCTCTTCTCTCCCTATCCTTCTCTCTCCATCCTTCCCTCTTTCCATCCTTCTCTCTTTCCCTTCTCTTCTCTCTCTCCATCCTTCTCTCCACCTCTCTCTCTCTCCCCATCCTTCTCTCTCCATCCTTCTCTCTCTCTCTTTCACCCCATCCTTCTCTCTCCCCATCCTTCTCTCACGATCCTTCTCTCTCTCCATCCTCTCTCCACCACACCCTTTCTCCCCGTCCTTCTCTCACCATCCTTCTCTCTCCACCACACCCTTTCTCCCCATCCTTCTCTCCCCATCCGTCTCTCTCCATACACTGATGTGTAGTCGTATGTCAGTGCGTCCGTTTTCTGTCAAATGTCTGTCTGTGTTGCTCGCTAGAACATAGCTGTTACACCCCAACTCACAGATTCGAAAAATTACGTTGTTATTCATGTGAAGTAGAGATTCCTTATTGTGGAAGTACAGTAGCCATGGCCTGATTCAATCAAGATTTGACAGCAAACTGGCCGATTCCAGGCCCGAGTTTAGGCCTGTTTGATTTTCCTGGAAGAAACGTTTAAAAAACGAATGTTTCTGGCTTGGTACATCTTTATAAGTCTTTATTAATATCTAAACAATGTATATATTACCCAGTGTAAAGTAAATTTGTATTTACCAAACTTTATGGTCCTTTTTGTTTCGTTTGAGTGTCAGTTACAGAATGCGTTGGTTGTAGCCCGCACGTGTGTGTGTTATGTAGATTCCCGGGCAGAATACGCCCCTGGAAGCCAGCGAGTGTATACCATTAGAATCCCAGGGAAGAATACGTATCTATCAGCCCGTAGCTCTCACCCATGTAGACATATGGGCAGAATACGCCCCTGGAAGCCAGCGAGTGTATACCATTAGAATCCCGGGAAGAATACGTATATAGAAGCCCGTAGCTCTCACCCATGTAGATATATGGGCAGAATACGCCCCTGAAAGCCAGTCAGTGTCTACCATTAGAATTACGGGAAGATTACGTATCTGTAAACCCGTACCTCTTTCCCATGTAGATTCCCGGGCAGAATACGCACCTGGTAGCCAGTCAATGTCTTCCACTTTAGTTCAGGACTGTCGGCATGGGAATACCTGTGCCTAATACGTACAAAGCTGCCCCGATTGTCTGCCATGTGGATTCATGGGTAGAATACGTATCTAGCTGCACACGAGCGTCTGTCACGCCGATTTCGGGGCAGAATACGTACCTTACAGCCCACGAGTGCCTGCCACGCGGAAACCGGGGCAGAATACGTACTTTACAGCTCACGAGTGCCTGCAAACGCAGAAACAGAGGAAGAATACGTACCTTACAGCCCACGAGTGCCTGCCACGCAGAAACAGAGGAAGAATACGTACCTTACAGCCCACGAGTGCCTGCCACGCAGAAACAGGGGCAGAATACGTACCTTACAGCCCAAGAGTGCCTGCCACTCAGAAACAGGGGCAGAGTACGTACCTTACAGCCCACGAGTGCCTGCCACGCAGAAACAAAGGAAGAATACGTACCTTACAGCCCACGAGTGCCTGCCACGCAGAAACAGGGGCAGAATACGTACCTTACAGCCCACGAGTGCCTGCCACGCAGAAACAGGGGCAGAGCACGTACCTTACAGCCCACGAGTGCCTGCCACGCGGAAACCGGGACAGAATAGGCACTCACATGCTGACGTGTCATAATAAGCGTAAACACGCAGGACACGAATGTGAGGACATGATAAAGCATCCGACACATTTGTTTTCCTTTGACAAACACCATGATTGATCAGGAAGAAAATACCATATTGAAAAGCCTTCCCTCTTTAACATAGGGTAAACAAATTACGGGGGAGAAACAGCAGGCATCAGTATAAGCAAGTGTGTGTCGGTGTGTTAGAAACACACAGACATGTTTGCATGTGGAGGTTCTCGCAAAGTCTTGTCCCTCCCGAGACTGGAATGCCTGGGTGCCGGGTACACAGGTCGAGGGTTAGTATACAGAGCTGTGGTAGTTGGAGGGTTTGTATATAATGAAAGTCAGACCGTGCATATCTAGGAAGATGGCCGCTCTGCAACCAACACGTTCGTCATACCTACTGTACGCTCTTTAGCGGCATCGTCCTAGCTCACGTCCACCGTGTGGTTTCCTTAAGGAGATTGGGCGGTAGGGTAGGTTAGTGGTGAAGGTGATCGCTAGTCAATAGTTCAGCAATAGCATGGCGGAGGACAGGAGAAATGGTCTTCACAAAATGTGCCCATGTACGAAATCGAACCCGGTTCTTCGGCGTGACGAGCGAACACTTTCACCACTCGGCTACCCCACCGTGTGTACCGGTGTGTCTGTGTGGAAAAGGTATGTGTGTGTGTGTTGTGTGGTGTTGGCAAGGAGGTATGCATTTGTGTGTGTGTGTGGGAGGGGGGGGGGTGTTAGCGGTGGTGGGAATCTACGAAGACGCTCTCTGTGTGCAACGAGAAAGAGGCATACCTCTAAAGATGGGGATTGCATTCACAGGCCCTCGTCTCTTTGCGAGGATTGAAGATTTTTAAAAATTGAGATGACCCCCCGACTCGAAATTCTTCATAGTACAATAAATCATGATGTATTGTACTGGGAAGCATTCCGAGTCGGGGGGGGGTCATCTCAATTTTTTAAACATTTTTTAAAAAATCCTTAATCCTCGCAAAAACACGAGGGCCTGTCCTTGCATTGAGAAGGATATGAATTGTGGAGTGGACATGTAACGGGAAGGGCGTATGCTCTGGGATGGGCATATGTAAAGGCAAGGCATATGCAGTGAGGTGGGCAGATACAACGGAAGTGTGTGTATGTACGGGAACTGTTCCTAAAGAAAGTGGGCGGAGTAAAGGCATTAGTAGGCCTATGCATTAGTTGTGTTCCCACTGCGAGATTGCAGTGACTAGTAAGGGTATGTGCTTTAATACCACCGTGCTGCTGTTATTGCTTAAAACACTGAAGTGCTTTCCCGTATTCTTTGTGATCTTTCTGGAACTTAAAGTAACCCTTCAAGTGTGATTTTATTGCTTCATCGCGAGTAGCAAGACTTACCTCCCTTGCATCGTGATGACCGCGCTGATATAACAAACCCGTAAATTTGCTTTCTATAATTACTATTTCTACTAGTCAACGTTTGATGTTCTGGGTATACAGGTGGGGGATAAATCTCGCTTGTAATTTGTGCGAAACAGATATGATTAAAAGTGTGTTAAGCTTTATTTCATAATAAACGAAAGTAAACATTCATATAGTTGTTGTCTCCTGATTTTCGTGAGAGAGTAAGTAGCAAGGTTCCCTGTGAGGAGCTGAGAATTGTTCAGAGAATTGAGTGAACGATGGCATGACTGATGTTGGGGGTTTGAAATAGAGAAATGAAGCAACATGCAACAAAAATAAACGACTTCCTATAGTGTTTTCAACACAAACACCCACTGTTTATGCTATGTAGTACCAACTGCTCTTGAATTGCGGAAATCACGTACACACGCACGCACGCACGCACGCACGTAGACTATAAAG
This sequence comes from Haliotis rubra, assembly GCF_003918875.1. Lineage (NCBI taxonomy): Eukaryota > Metazoa > Mollusca > Gastropoda > Lepetellida > Haliotidae > Haliotis > Haliotis rubra. The sequence continues at coordinate 2,181,569 of NW_025767546.1, read as the reverse complement.
CTTAGCCCTTCTGAAATGTGTAATTTAAACAAAAGCAAGCACCTTTGTGTCTCTAAGTATAAACTTGGTCCCTGCGTATTACTTATTAATAATCAGTTTTGCGATTATGTCGAACATCGGATTACTCGAAGTGTGTACGAAAGTCACAACGGTGTTTGACTGTAACTCGATTTAATTTGACAAGGAGCCCCAGTGAAGGTGGAAACGTTGATGAGAGAGAGAGAGAGAGAGAGAGAGAGAGAGAGAGAGAGAGAGAGAGAGAGAGAGAGAGAGAGAGAGAGAGAGAGAGAGAGAGAGAGAGAGAGAGAGAGGTAACATAACCGGGAGAACAGTGATTCGAATCCATAATCATAAGTTTCTGTCTGCTCTAGGGACGAACATCTGCACAGGTGATTGTGGCGCCTTTCTCGATTTGGCTAACGTCCAAGTACCATAACGCATACCCGTGCGAACGGTGCTCCTAGAGACTGCATTGAAAGTTGATAGTCGTCACGAAAGTGTGATACATGCTGAGAATACCGAGTTGACATCACTTATATTGTGATATGAATACACACATGTGTTTGTTTGTTTGTGTGTTGGCGGTTGTTTACGCCCCACTCAGCAATTTTTCAGCTGTATTTCGACGGTCTGTAAAAAACTGAATCTGGATCAGACAATCTAGTGACCGACATCATGAGCATCGACCTTCGCTACTGGGATACAATGATATCCATCAACCAATTCAGCGGAACTGACCAACCGATCCCGTTAGTCTCCTCTCACGACAAACATGGGTTACTGAAGACTAATCTTCTCGGTTTGCACTGATTATCTTTACCTGACAGCTGGGTATTTAGCTGGGATATTGCTGAGTGCGGCGTTAAACAACAAACCAACCAATAATGGCGGTCGATAAATAATCAATACCGGACCAAACCAGTGAGTGATATCACGAGCATTGTTTTAGATATTTGCGATCCGATGACACACCTCAAACAAGTCAACCACCTTGACTATCTACCATTTTGTCGCCTCTTCGTTACCGGAGATAGATTCCAGTTAGGACCTTTAAGGTCTAAGTGGACACGTGCTCTTATGATGAAAATACTCTAAACTTAAACAAAAATAAAGTGAAAAAATATAACCATTAGCCGCGTAATATGTATGTTGAGATAAAAATTGTTTGTTGGGAATAGTGTTTGGTTCACAAAATTACAAGTTTCAATGCAAGAATGTTGCTGTTTATCACATTTTTCGACAAAACATAAACAACGCTTGATATTCATCACCCACGCAGAACATGCTTACATCTTGAAAGACATTTAAAAACGTGTTTAGTATACAAAAACACATCCCGATGAACAGTTGACTTCCTCTGTAAGTGTGTGTAGTCGCAAGGATTATCACATTAATCCTGTTTCACCGCCGCTGATAATCCCTTATTTTGCAAAGTGGGCGTATATTCATCTTGTCACAATTAATCAAAACTAACAGTCATCTTTATCGCACACTCGTACCACTGCCTAACACAACGGCTCAGGACTATCCTAAACAGGATAACAAGTACAGGCCTTATAGCAGACTGCAGATATTCAGAACTGAGGCCTGATGAACCTTCAGCAGCCAGATGGCTAAAGACACGGAGCTCCTCTTTGATCTGTTGCTTATCGTTGTTGGATTAAAGAAAGTTTACAGGACGCAGAAATAAATTACACAAGGACTGAGATTACCACACGCTGGGAGACACATTCTGTTATTGACTGTTGCGGCCTTTTACAGAAAATAATACGTGTGAAGTCTCTCTTTGTGCTTGTCCTGTTGTGTTGATGGAGGCTTGCATCCCTTCTGAAAACCAATGTCCACAACTTGAATAAAACACTGGCGGCAATCAGTGATCCCGAGATATAAAAGAGCCATGAATATCACCCAACACTTGGTACGTGATACCTTATGAAAAGGGAATGTGACTCTATGTATCCGGAATAAAAACTATGTTTATGCATTAACATGTCTTTGAGGGTCAAATTGAGTCAGCTACTTTACACCCTAGGTGACTGGGGAGGGAATGTTTCACGGGGCACCTTGTGTCATCATTTCACATCAAACAGTACTGTGTGTGACGTGATGCAGTACGTGACTGAGGAGGGAATGTTTCATGGGGCACCTTGTGTCATCATTTCACATCCAACAGTACTGTGTGTGACGTGAGGCAATAGGTGACTGAGGAGGGACCTTGTGTCATCATTTTACACCCTACAGGTGTGCACCTAGGTGACTGGAGGGAATGTTTCATCATTTCATCATTTTACATCCAACAGTACTGTGTGTGACGTGAGGCAATAGGTGACTGGGGAGGGAATGTTTCACGGGGCACCTTGTGTCATCATTTCACATCCAACAGTACTGTGTGTGACGTGATGCAGTACGTGACTGGGGAGGGAATGTTTCACGGGGCACCTTGTGTCATCATTTCACACCCTACAGTACTATGTGTGACGTGATTCAGTACGTGACTGGGGAGGGAATGTTTCATGGGGCACCTTGTGTCATCATTTCACATCCAACAGTACTATGTGTGACGTGATGCAATAGGTGACTGGGGAGGGAATGTTTCACGGGGCACCTTGTGTCATCATTTCACATCCAACAGTACTATGTGTGACGTGATGCAGTACGTGACTGTGGAGGGAATGTTTCATGGGGCACCTTGTGTCATCATTTCACATCCAACAGTACTATGTGTGACGTGATGCAGTAGGTGAATGGGGTTTCAGGGGAATGTTTCATTTCACATCACCTTGTGTCATCATTTTACACAATCCAACAGTACTGTGTGTGACGTGAGGCAATAGGTGACTGAGGACGGCATGTTTCATGGGGCACCTTGTGTCATCATTTTACACCCTACAGTACTGTGTGTGACGTGAGGCAATAGGTGACTGAGGACGGCATGTTTCACGGGTCACCTTGTGTCATCATTTTACACCCTACAGTACTGTGTGTGACGTGAGACAATAGGTGACTGGGGAGGGAATGTTTCACGGGGCACCTTGCGTCATCATTTCACATCCAACAGTACTATGTGTGAAGTGAGGCAATAGGTGAATGAGGACGGCATGTTTCACGGGGCACCTTGTGTCATCATTTTACACCCTACAGTACTGTGTGTGACGTGAGGCAATAGGTGACTGAGGAGGGAATGTCTCCCGGGTCACCTTGTGTCATCATTTCACATCCAACAGCACTATGTGTGACGTGAGGCAATAGGTGACTGAGGAGGGAATGTTTCATGGGGCACCTTGTGTCATCATTTTACACCCTACAGTACTGTGTGTTACGTGAGGCAATAGGTGACTGGGGAGGGAATGTTTCACGGGGCACCTTGTGTCATCATTTTACACCCTACAGTACTGTGTGTGACGTGAGGCATTAGGTGACTGAGGAGGGAATGTTTCATGGGGCACATTGTGTCATCATTTTACACCCTGCAGTACTGTGTTTGACGTGAGGCAATAGGTGACTGAGGAGGGAATGTCTCCCGGGGCACCTTGTGTCATCATTTCACATCCAACAGCACTATGTGTGACGTGAGGCAATAGGTGACTGAGGAGGGAATGTTTCACGGGTCACCTAGTGTCATCACTTTACACCCTACAGTACTGTGTGTGTCGTGATTCAGTAGGTTACTGTGGAGGGAATGTTTCATGGGGCACCTTGCATCACTACTTAACACCCTACGGTGCAACGCTCGTTACTCTGTGACGGGATTGGGGATCCATGTAACAAATAGTGCCGTCGCTTTGCACCTTCCTATGATGTATGTATGACGTTAGGTACGAGGTTATTGGGCAATTGGCGCCAACTGCTTTCAAGCTTTATGAATAGGATGATATAACTAAACATAGACAAAATGTAAAATTATTCATCACATTGTCATAAAACATGTTAGTAAATGAGTTCTCCAGCTTTGTGTCGTCAAATATTTATGGAGCACACCTTTTTCATTCAAAACCTGAAAGTTCTCACCTTCATTCTATTTTGGCAATTTCACATCAAAACTGCATGGTGATATCGAAGACAAGGACGAAATTAAATTCGTTGAGAATGATATTTAAGTAGGTTGCCGATTGAAACTAATCACCAGTAAACATAATATACAGGTTGCAGACCTCAACATTTCAATAAATTATGTTTGTCCGCTCACTGGGTCATGATTTAGTTGTTGTTTATTATAATAATTATCGGTTGTCTAGTAATTATGTCAAAATAATAAAGGGTATTTTAATCCAATGAAATAACATCTTTTTGAAATGTATAAAAAGATTCAATCTATAATTTTGTAAGAACAATATTTAAACAAATACCTACTGTATGCATTTTCATCAAATACCTCTTTGAAGCAATTAAATGATTCTTCACCTCTGGATCTAGCAGTAGTTGACAAATTAGATTCCAAGATCCAAGTTTGACAAAATGACACAGTGTACATATTTACACCATCACATCACTTGAGCGTCCCATCTTTGAAGACTGGACACGAGGATTAAGATAGGTCCCAGCTAAATCCGATAATCTCATTAATGTGTGTGTCCGGGCACAGTGCCAGTGTCCACTGTCAAATTCCTGCGGTCCTGGGAAGAGTAAATTGTTGGACACAGAATAATACGTCACTTTCTATCGAAAAGAGGGTGTTTATGTTCCGACGCATTGATGAGACAGGGTGTCCTGTTGCTTCTTGCATGATAAACATGTTTTAGTATAAACGTAATCTTGGGACATTTCCATGGGATTTGGGGGTGCTTCTTAATTAGAAGAGGATGTTTTTGTTCTGACACATTGGAGAGACAATTCCGAAGGGTGTCCTGTTGGTTCTTACATAATAAACATGTTTTAGTATAAACGTATTCTTGGGACATTTCCATAGGATTTGGGGGTGCTTCTTAATTAGAAGAGGATGTTTGAGTATAAACGTATTGTTGAGATATTTTAATGAAGTCTGAGGGCTACCTTTTACCAAAATGAAGATGTTTCTGTCCATATCTATCGTTGTGATATTCCCCTCTTCTATTTTTCATGTCTGTATTTATGATATTTAATATTTATGTCCTGTGTTTGGCAATTGCTTGTTATTAGGGCGGTTTTTCCTTGTTTGTTGTTTACGCTGCGTGATAAATTCCGTAGCTGTGTGCGGCGATCTGTAGGTAATTGACTCTGGACCAGATAATCCAGTGACTGACATAATGAGCATCGATCTACGATTGGATGCAATTGGGATTTTATGACATGGATCAACCAAGTCAGCGAACCTGACCACCTGATCTTGTTAACCGTCTCTTACGACAGGTATGGATTGCAGAAGACCAATTCTGGCCCGGATCTTCACAGTTTGCACGTGTGTGGATATTTTTATATAACAATGGACGTATGAAGCTTTTACGGCGCTAATCCACTGAGATATCGCTCATTAACTATTTGGTCGAAACCGGATCTTCAAGGGTCTCATGACTTTGTGTTATGTATAAATAGTCAATGAAGGGTATTCTAGTAAAGTTGTCCTTTAATGAGAGATATAGCAAGAATAAAAGCTGCATATACAAACTTCAACAGAAAGATGCTGATGGAAAAAACTTGTAAAACATATGTATGCGATGAAGATAGCGACGTTGGTTGGTTTTATAGTTTAAGGGCGACGTGGGCCAATAAGAGGCCTATTTGCGCCCAACACATTGACTTGATTTAATAAACAATCATATGTAATTTCATTGCCAAAAGGAATCGTTTAGTTAAGATAAAAGAACCGACAACACTATTAATTTGGATAGATGTATACATATATCGAATAACCTCTGCTTTGTGTTACGGATTAAAAACCTTAAGTAATCACTTCCTTTTCTGAAACATGAAATACTCATTCATTAAAAAAGCTGTAGGTTCAGATGACAGAGTGTTAAAATGATTTAAAACCACAGAACTTAATCTGTCTAAGCGATTCGAGAGCCTGTCTAGATTACATCATATTTTTCAGATGACGAGACAAACTCTAAAACTGCCCGTTGCACAGACCCATACATGATATTGGGGCCCAAAACTGTTTCTAATGAAAATACATCATCAACCTCAAGTACAGCACTTCTGAGATTTTGTCTTAAGATAGAGACGTGCAGCAGCATTGAGTTAGCTCCCCATCACAATTACGACAATAATTCGAGACAACACAATGTGTGATGTTGGTTTGGTTGTATTTAAAAACAGTCTAGCTACCGCTATAGGAGTGCACTGCTTAATCTTAGCAAAAACAAATGATCAACTTCAGCAACAATTTGTTTAAATGGTAAAAGTGATACAGAACAGCAAACAAGATATATATGTCCCCGCAGCCATCTTCTGAGCATCTAAACATTAAAGCAACGTTTTCTTGTAAAAAGTCCAAAAGTTGAAAAGCACACTATTGCCTATTTAATTCCAGAATCTCTCAAAAAATTAATTAACGGGAAAATGTGAAATAGATTTTCCTGAAAAGTTTTGACGGTTTCATGCATAAAATCAAACACTTTTGTGTCAAAGTTGTAGGGGGGCGGTGGGGTAGCCTAGTGGTTAAGGCGTTCGCTCGTCACGCCGAGGACCCGGGTTCGATTCCCCACATGGGCACAATGTGTGAAGCCCATTTCTGGTGTCCCCCGCCGTGATATTGCTGAAATATTGCTACAAGCGACGTAAAACTAAACTCACTCACTCACTCAAAGGTGTAGAGACCTAGGGACCTGTGGAAATACTTCGAGCTATCCGAGTTTCGACAAAACACAACACAACACTTATGACTAAATTAGGAATACGAAGAGATCAACGGTAAGTTCGAGACAACAAGGTTCGACACAACGGTGTTCGAGACAACAAGGTTCGACACAACGGTGTTCGAGACAACAAGGTTCGACACAACGGTGTTCGAGTGTATGTGAGTGATAAGTGGATGTTTGTTACTGCCTGTTTAATCTGGTCCGAATGCCGTATATTGTGTATCTTTGTGATATTTGTGACTGAGCTGGTATTTCGAGTTAGAAGGACGAAACACTCTGCACGGACTCAGAAGTCACAGTCTTCAGTTTTAGTTGGCTAGATAAATAATAAATAGAAAATGGTATCTGTTTACATCTAACAGACAAAATACAGTTTAGAATAAACTTTCAAATTTCTGGCAAAGCCTGCAGTGGAAGTACATGGAACAGGTGCTGATAATATAATGTCTTTTTGACCAACTAGATCTGTATAATCTAAATTCATACGGAAAACGTTAAGAAAGGAGTACGAACTTGGATGGTTGTAAATCCTACATGCTTTTGTCTTACATCAATGCCAGATGTAAACCTGACAAGTTTAGTGGAAAACGCGAAATGTGAACCTTGTTTGTTTTGATATGATAAACAAATTATCTCACGTCTAGGATTTGCTCATAGATCTTCTCGAGTAGCCAAGTGTATATGCTAAGGTGACCATCTATACTCAGCAGAAAAAACCCGCCAGTACAAATTCAGAATTAGATAGGCACTGTAATCAAATCATTACAGAAATTGACATAATAAGCAGATCAAAAACATTTTTTGTGTACAATATCTTGACACATCAATGAATAACCCAGCAGAATTTCAAGACATTACGTGAACGTTAGCAGTCCATTCAGACTCTTGACTTCAGTATCTAGTGTGACCACCACGAGCGGCAATAATTGCAGCACAGCGTCTATGCATTGAGCGCACCGATCGATTGATGAAGGCCATTGGGACCTGGAACCACACTCTGAGAAAGCCGATTTATTGCACCAGGCCTGTGTTCGGCCTTGGTTTGTCATTATTCAGTCTCCTCTGAATTTCATCCCAAAGATATTCAGTTGGGCTTAAATCAGGACTAAGGGCTGGCCACTGCATAATGTTGACACCGTTCTGCTGTAGGAAGTCCCGTGTAGCTCTGGCAGTATGGGCCCGGCAGTTATCATGCTGGAAAATGTTGTTCCGGTGACGTGCGTTGGTATCATGCCTGAGAGCTGGTCCTTTCCTTTCCTTGGACCAAGGTTCTGGAACACCACATGACCCACTCTCTGGTTCAGGCCTAATCCACTCCATACCATGATGCTTGCACCTCCCCATGAGCCTCTTTCCATAACACACTGGTCTGAGTAACGCTGGCCACGTCGTCGCCATATTGTTGTTCTGCCATCAGCAGTTGATACGCAGTACCGACTCTCATCTGTGAACAGAACAGTTCTCCATTGCCTGTATCGCCAGTTTTGGTATTGTAGGGCAAACGGTAGACGTTCACGCCGATGACGAGAGGTGAGGATAGGTCCACGGTAAGGTCTACGGCAATGGAGGTTACCGCTGTTAAGACGTCGGCGTACTGTATCAGTACTGATTGGTCTTCCGTGTGTTCCCATTGTCTGGCGTGCTGATTCGGATGCCTGCATGGAGGGATTCTGTACATGCTGCCGCACAACATGGCGGTCTTGTCGTCTTGTCTGACCCATGGTCTGCCAGTACGGGGATGATCATTTGTGGTGTTGGTGGCTCGGATACGTTGCTGCAGACTGTAGATGGTCCGAACGTTGACCTGGAAGTGATTGGCAACGGCTTGTGCAGTGTGGCCAGCTTCAAGTCTTCCTAGCGCCTGGTTCCTCTGAGCTGTCGTGAGTCGCGGCATCCTGCTGATGTTGTAATGTGAATGTTTCAACCAGGCTTTGGGGTGCATTTTATAGGGCTGGTCCTTGTGAACAGCACGTGCAGCATGGGTTGCATGAGAAACATGGAGAACACCGTACAATCTCCGAGATCAGGTTGCGTTTTTGAGACCATTTCCTGGGTTCGATTCTGAGTTTGGGAAGGAATGTCTTTGCTCAGGTAAAGCTGGAGATGTTGTCAAAAATATACAATCAAAACATTAAATGAGTTTACAGTTATCCGTTTCTGCGAAGGAAAATTCCAAACTGACGTTTCCTTTGCTGCTTTGTATATTTTGAACCGGCACCTAATAATACCGTAAAACCAAATTTGTTATAGTGAACGAATATTGTTTTAAGCAATTTTAGCAATATTTCAGCAATGTCAAGGCGTGGACACCAGAAATTGTCTTCACACATTGTATCCATGTGGGGAATCGAGCCAGGTCTTCGGCGTGATGGGCGAACGCTTTAACCGCGAGACTACCCATCCGCTCTCAAGCTTGTTACAGAGAGAAGGGATGGTCAATTAATTATTGAAATGAGTGGTCCGACTTGACGATTTGGTTGATGCATGTCGTAGTGCTACCGACTGCTCAGATTGATGCTCACATCAGTCCCTGCATTGTCTGGTCCAGATCCTACAGTTTACATATGACAGCCGTTATATCACTGGAATATTACTGCGTGGGGCGTTAAAAAGAGGGGCGGTGGGGTAGCCTAGTGGTTAAAGCGAAAGACAAGCACTACATGGGTACAATGTGTGAAGCCCATTTCTGGTGTCCCCGCCGTGATGTTGCTGGAATATTGCTAAAAGCGGCGTAAAACCAAAACTCAGTCAGTCAGTCAGTATTAAAATAGATCCGCGTTAGAATTGATCTTCAGTAACTATTGCTTGTTGTAAGAAGCGACTAACTGGATCGGGTGGTCATGCTCGCTGACTTGGTTGACACATGTCATCGTATCCCAATATTGTAGCTTTATGACAATTGCGTAGATGGATGCTCATGATGATGTTGATCACTGGATTGTCTGGTCCACACTCGAATATTTACAGACCGCCGCCATATAGCTGGAATATAGCTGAGTGCGGCGTAAAAACAACAACCCAAACCAAACCTATCAAAGTAAAAATAAAACATTCGCCGTCTCTATGCCACCTATAATTACTGTTTTGACATTGAGATGTATACTCATTTGAATAATTTTAATTACACTGAATGGTCTTCTTTGAAAATCCCATGTATCCTTTTCACATACGCAATTGCAGTCACTCGTGGGTTAAACCTATTAAATAAAAAGTGCAAACATAAAAAAGTCGATTAAAATTTGAATGTGCTAAAAATATTCATAATAGTCTGACGACAAGAAGCCACGCAGAGCAGATCATATGAACAAAACGAACAGATAGCCGTGTTGCCTGTCTCTGGCGGAATCCACGCGTGCCGAGACATACTGCATGTACGAAGCACACCCCAAATGAAGCGAGAACATGCTGGCTTATTTACCAAAGGCGGGGTGAAGACTTCAATTGATGTGTTTTTCAAATAAAATTTAATAACACGCTTCTGTTATAATATGATTATCACACATCTGGAACCAAATGCTTGAGGTGAGAAGATTTAATTTAAACTTTTGTTCTATTGTACATTGTTGATACCAATAAGTGTCTCATTCGACCTGATTAAATGGAAAGTATGTGAGTTTGTGAGGTTTTAGGACCTTTCAGGGCGTCGTACAGGATAAATAAATATATATACACATGGAAAAAGATATTGCAACACCACATAGTATCATTATGTTGCCATTACGATAGCAAAGGAAGTCATCCAAACTTCAATTTAACTTCTTTGAGCGGCATTTTAGAAGTTGGGAAGTACAATACAGACAGACCTAATGGATTACAACTTCTTTATGTCGTGAGAGCGACGTTTCGATACAGATTCTCGTACCGTTGTCAAGATGGAAGGAGCTTGAACAACGTTACAAGAATCTGTATCGAAACGTCGCTCTCTCACGAAAATAAAGAAGTTGTAATCCAGAATGTCTGTCTGTATTGTGCTCAATGGAACGTACTATCTGGATAAATAATGATGAAGTCTTGTGAGTCTGATAAATGCTGAACCTTCGACCTGAATGTTGACGGTCCTTAAGGTCATTAGTTGATTGATGACAACCAGCATCTCTTGCAATAGCCCTCGATGACATGCCAGCATTCCTCTTACCAGTTGAGGAGGCAAATATACTGAGAGAAACAAATAAAGGAACACAGGAAAATTCAAGCGTTCCTTTAATATTTTCCAGTTTTCATCCATAGGCGCTTGACTCTGATATGTTTATAAGTATGACCTATATATATAAGATATAAGAAAGGTGTGTCAGTAAATCGAAACAAAATGGCGGCCCGGCTCGGCTCGGCTTGGTTTCGGTCTGACAAACGCTTCCATCGCTTTGACCATTGAATAAACTGCACAACTTATGCTCAGTTGACCTCTGTAAAGTACCTTGCGTATCACTAACCTGGTGATTTTATTCTCATTTAAAGCTTTCAATAATTTTGCCGTCCATTCTCGCACGAAGTCAGGACATATGCCCGGAAGTAAACAAATCTTAGGCTACAGACCCGCACCGAATAGTAGAGCGAGTCTCTGATTGGATAATATAGTTGCACGTTAAAAGAGGTGGGGATAATAGAAGACGCTATCCAATCAGAGACTCGCTCTGCAGTGCAGTTTATTCAACGGTCAAAGCGATGGAAGCGTTTGTCAGACCGAAACCAAGCCGAGCCGAGCCGGGCCGCCATTTTGTTTCGATTTACTGACACACCTTTCTTATATCTTATATATATAGGTCATACTTATAAACATATCAGAGTCAAGCGCCTATGTTTTCATCATCAGCATTGAATAGCACTGTAGGAGGAAATCTGAGAAATAAGTAAAAGAACACTGCCATGAAGTGGTGTTCCTTAGTTTGTTTCCCCAGTATATATGTGCTTAACGACAACGAAATCAATTGATTTTCCAAGTTAACGAGCTGTAAGGACAGTTTACTGAAACTTGATACTGGCTTAATAACGGGAACAGGTATTGCCCGTGATGATCTCCTTATGTGCATATCTAAGATCAATGGCCGGTGGATCAAAATAACCATGCAAACAAGCATGATTTATGAACATAAATGGCTTATGAACATAAATGGCTTATGAACATAAATGGCTATATGGGGTAAAAATCTTAGGTGTTGCGATACTTTTTTCAATGTGTATAACAATATTTTTTTAAGTGGACTGTTAGAAGATGTGTTGACAGACTAAGAGACAAGTGATCAAGGATAATCCTGGGTTCGATTCCCCAAGCGCATCCTGAAACGATGAACTTCACGCCACGCTCCGAGATTCGTGACAAAATGTGCTTAAGACCGCTGGGAAATGAGGTATCGGACAGGGAGAAAGTATCTTTGTTCGAACAAATCGAGTATAGGCAAGTCCCTCAGACAGACGACAAACGGGAAACAACGAAAATCGGATGTGGTGGCTTAATATTTAGACAACAAAAACGATTAGGACAATTACTTAAACGTAAAGGTGTAAAGCGTTACTTGATGCCAAAATGCATTACATATTTCACAGACTGTATTCAGTAAACAAGAATAGGTACTGATTTTATGTTTGTTTGTTTCAAAAAAGAGATGACGTTCTGCCAAAAATAAGTATTGTTATTTTGTCAGGGATGCAGTTTTGCTATGAATAGCATATCATTTATATATTTGAAAGTAGGTTTTCAGGCCAGGTGACGCAGTGCGCGGTATCAGAAACTTTTAAATTTGGATGGAGGGTTCAAATTCGAGATTCGACCTGATTATGTTTATGTTTATCGGTGGGTAGACAAGCTTCTTGTATCATCAGGAGGTGAAGATGCATAAGATAAAAGGGACACGTATTGAGAAAGCCGCAACTGGCTGTGCAAATGAGCATCATCTGGGCACGCCAGAAACCTACGATTTTGGGTTCGATTCCTGATCCTGTCCGAATGTTTCTCGGTTTTGTCATCACTATACTCGAGCAAATCATTCATGATCCTTAACTATGTGTTCTGTTCAGATGTGGTAACCATATAATTTGATCTGTAGAATCCATACAACGAGGAAGAACAGTAAACTACGGTCATAGGGAACTAAGGGGCGGTGAGGTAGCCTAGTGGTTATTGCGTTCACTCGTCACGCCGAAGACCCGGGTTCGATTCTCCACATGGGTACAATGTGTGAAATCCCATTTCTGGTGTCCCCGGCGTGATATAGCTGGAATATTGCTAAAAGCGGCGTAAAACCATACTCACCCACTCATAGCGAACTAATATTGATCACTAATGATAATTCGACATACCCGCCAGTTCGATATAAGCGTGCTCGTTATAAACGTAGGTTACCGAGAATGTTTATTGGACATCTGAATTCTTGACTGATGAAATTATAAAAGGGACATTCTCGGACAAATACTTAACATGACATGGTTAAATGTGTACAGTACACAACCCTGTGCACTTAAAAGAAACCACGAATCCGTTGGTATATACCAGATGGTGGCCACATGAATACGTGCAAACACCTAGTTGCGGGTACAGCAACGTGCATTAAGCTTGGACAAAGTACTGTATCTTATGTGTCCCAGTCCACCCAGCTGTGAATGGGTACCTCGTTAGGATGGGAAAGCCGCAATAACTAGGTGCGCCTTGTGGCAGCAAGAGTTGTATACTCCCCAGGGAGTTGAGATTGATAATAAGACGTGCCTTTGAGATTGACCTCCAATGATCGAGGGGAAAAATACCAGTGCCTTGAGCATGCACTAGTGCGTGGATATGTGCGCTATATAATTATCCAATAATAAATGAATGTTTAAGTAATAAGTTAAGGAATGCTCATTCTCATGGTTTTCACCAAAGTGGTAAACGTTCAGACCTACAAACACCACAGACTTGCTCTCACACTGCGCTAACAAGCCGTGACATAACTGTATAGAAACACACGTACGCATTATATCTATGAAGTAATGTTTAACACTGCATCAAAGCCCTTTTCATCTATAGTATTCAAACGCATGGTGTGACTGGCTCTGCAGTGAACCAATAAACTTGACTCAGTAGAATACACAATACCATTTCTTTGCTCCACAAGACAGCTCATCATAAAATATAATATTGATTACAAAAAGGGTATCGTAGGAACAATTAATTCTCTGAATAGACAAGCGAACCTCCTTAGGTATGACAGGACCATCGTTTTATAGTGTGCTGCAAAAATGTATCCGTTTGTGAAGTAAATGGTTCTGTACAGAAGCCACTCGACATGTCTCTAGAGACGAAATCACTCACACCTTTGTGATTTTTACTTGCTCTCTAACAATGGACACGTCTCCGAAATTCAGTATGGTCAGTGACATCTTGGTTCAGAAACAACTGCAGCTACAAGAGCATATTTGCCACCACAATGAAGCTGAAGGGAGTTCCATTACAAGACCCTCCAGTATGTCACGCCAAGGTTAAATCTATCATGAATGAAAATCAACTTCACATAGCAAAGTCGACCTTTCTGACATTTTCTGATATAAACCAAAGGATCATGTCTATACAGGGATCATTGTGAACGTAGGTTAGTGCCAATATGTCATCAAAGGATTGAACCTGACGAAACGGACGCATTCTAACCGTTGTGCCGTTGCACCGTTATTTCATTGTGCAAAACAGATCGATATAATTTATGATGGTACACAAAGATGCCAAAATAGACGTTACGTCTCTGAAAATAGTGCATCTCCGCACAACGTCTTCAATAAACCAATAAATTGATCTAGCTCCATTATTTTAAAAATCTCAATTTGAAAGCGTCCAACTTACAATTCCGACTATATCACAATCATTTGCTTTTACCAAGTATATGGTAATGTTCCCTAACGAACACATGCAAGGACAAGTCAGCTATCCTCCTAAAGAAACATCGGAACATATAGAACATTTCTAAACAGAGAATTGCTTCTGACATTGCTTTGGGTACTGTTGTGTCTTCCACATGGCTACCAATAAACCCTATGAACGTTTCACAGAGGTCTTAAATATTTAGCTGTTGTCACAAACAACTATAGACTAACAACTATTCTCTGAAATGAAAATATTTTACAGAGAAAAAGCTCAAAATAAAAAAAATAAAATATAATGAAAAGGACTCCTAGACTTGCCACATTTTCTAGACTTGCGTGGGCTTTCTTGGATATATTTGCTTCAGGGTCTGTATGACAGACTAAATATTGCTCAATATTTAGGTTTTGTAATTACTGACCTGTAATAAACAGAAATATTGTCTCACCAACCATAGTAAACATTTACTGCTGATTTGAAATACGTAAACCATACGTCATTGCAAGCTAATAAACCTCGACTGCCCACAAGAAAGCCGAGATCCTGGTGATGCACCCCGTCACTGTGTAGTCTTCACACGCGGCCCCCGGTCCTCCTCTGAGAAACCACAATATATCACTAACATTTAGGCAGAGAATAGGATATGCAAATGAGATGTAAATATTTACATCTTGATTAGGTTGCATTGTGATCCATACTAACTTTGAAAAATGATGGCGGTAGAAGGAAAACGGCATCAGGTGGGTAGAGCGGCGGAAATTAAGACAGATCTCGTACACAGCTTCTGAATCAACCAGGAAAATTCTCCACTTCAGCGGGGCTGGGTGGTAACCTCAGAATGGAGACGGTGTGTGGACGGCTTCATCACGTGGTGAGGGTAGAATTTTATGGGTAAACTGTCTGTACAGTTTGCCCTGTCCCCGAGATAGCAGATTGATGTGGGTGATGCACAGGACGGCTGTTTCTGGTGTTCCTCTCACCATGTTAGCAGGGAGGCAACTTTTACCTGTGATGAGGAAACTATTTGGTTTCTTACCTAAAGTTGGTGAGTTATGTCAATATTCTCAAAGAGCTTCCACAACATATGCGTGTTCCTTGGTCCATGTATTTTAGTATACTAATCGTTAACTTCAGTTGTAGAACTGTAAATATTTCAAAGCACATCGCACATCAGGTTTTCTTTTAACACAAATTGTGTTTAATGACTCCGATTTCCATAGACTACACAGAAATCTTTTTCATTCAAATTTAAATTAAATTCAGTTCAAATTTAAACCACATCTAATTCAAATAAACAATATTCAATTGAATTTCATAAATATAAGTTGTCAATGACATTTTTGCTCCCTATAGCTCGGCTTTGTGGATAAATAACAGTTTGGATGTCAGGGACGATATAGAGTAGTACCATCAGATGGAACCCCCATCCCACCCTCTCCCTAACTATAGATTAAGGTGACACCACCCTGGTCTACAGCAATCTGTAATATAGAATATAAATAATAGTCATCCGCTATTAATTATTTTCCTGTTATCTATGAATTCAAATGGTCACAGTACCTTTTGTTTATAGACGTGACATATCTGCTTTCAAACGTCTTGATATTGATATGAGCATCTAACGTGGATTTAGCGTTATGTCTTTCATTGCAATTGTACTATTTATTATACAATTGTTACAAAACAACGCAGGTAGGTCATTTATAAAATGAGTTGGGCAATACTTTGGTTGAATTTTGTCTGGAATATGTTGCCCTATAGCACAGCTGAGCCAACCATGACTTTAGATATTTATGTATATGTATAAGAACAAAACGCCATGGGTATATGACAATTGTGGTTACAGGCAATTTGCAGTTTCAAATTTGGTCTTTTTCTATATGGAAGGTTCTTGATCATTCTATTCTTAAACGACAACCCTAATCACAAAAATGCAGTATAACGATATCACATGTAACACAAATTACGTTGTCGATACCTTTTGTAGACATTGACAACACATGGGCCATGTACAATGTATCTTCTGGTCAATTTTCATCACACCTTTATTTCAGTTTCGTCCCAATATCACATACAAAAAAACGCAATAAACACTGTTACTGTATTTGGACATCTGGCCAACAGGGGAGGTGGGGTAGCCTAATGGTTAAAGCGTTGGCTCGTCACGCCGAAAACCCGGGTTCGAATCCCAAAATGGGCACAATGTGTGAAGCCCATTTCTGGTGCCCCCCGCCGTGATGTTGCTGGAATATTGCTAAAAGCGGCGTAAAACCAAACTCAGTCAGTCAGTCAGTCAGTCTGGCCAACATCATCGAGAGCAAACAGTAGCAGACATCATCAGCTCGTGAAGCGGTGTAAACCTGGAGCCCGATCCACAAAGCGTTCGTATCACTATGCCATTCGTTAGCTATTAAATGATAATGTATGGAGATGCGATAGGTCGTAACGTTACGAACGCTTTGTGAGATCGGAACCCAGATTGATAATTGTCTTCTGATCTTTCAGTAACTTGCCTAATCTAATAATTTAACAAATTCACCATGCCACAGAGCGCGCGTGTGTACGTGCGTTGGTCGTGCGTGCGAGCGTGCGCGCGTGTGTGTATTTGTCAAGCCCCTTGAGATACCACAGTATGATGACGCCGAACCGAGCAACCCGGGATGTTTAAATTCCCCTTAATGCTGACCAGGGTATCAACAAAAAGCACCATATTTTTACATCCCTATTATCTAGGGATTGAATCAGCGACCATTTGCTCTCTGGCCAGTGTCTTTGTTCACTGAACCATGGACGCCTTGAACTAAGTGAAATACACAGCGAAACCTGTTTATTCCCACCGAGTTATGGCCGTGTAATTATATGTTACGAAACTGACTATTGCTACCCAAGTTGTTCGTAATTAGTTAAGTAAACTACGGTTATAACGAACTCAAAGTGACCACTTATTATATTTCGTTATATCCGGTGTTCGTTATATGCATTTCTACTAATATTACAGCAGGTGGTTGTAACAGTCATAAGTCGTTAAAATCATCCGTTCCTTATAAGACAGGGTCCCGCTCCACAAAACGTTCGTAGCGCTACAACATTCGTAAGCTTATGATGATCTACATGTATAGCGTTACGACAAGTCGTAACGTTACGAACGATTTGTGGATCGGGACTAGGGCTGGGACGATTCACCGATGTATCGATGCATCGCGATACATTTAAGTTTGATACAGCTATCGTATCGTCGACTGGTGTATCGATACAAAACGTATTATCTTAAACATGTTACAGTACATATATTTAGAGAAAGATACGCAAGTATGTTGGAGTTACTTGTTTGTTTATTACAATAGTGTTATTGTCAAACACAAATACCTTGAAATATATCATTTTAAATCTTGATACCGTGTCATTCTTCAAGGGTTATGTATTGTGATACGTATCCTATCGCAGGTAAAATATCGCGATATGTATCGTATCGTGACATAGTGTATCGTCCCAGCCCTAATCGGGACCATGTTCGTTAACAAAGGGAATTTACTGTCTATAAGTAATGGTTATATCCTACTGTTGGCCTTGCCACAGGATATCCTACAGTGCTGATCAATAACAGGTAAAGCGAACGCACATGTGAATCAAAATCCCAAGAATCCTGATTGCTAGACCACGAGGGAGCTTGAACACACTTAGGATAGTTGCGACTGTTAGGCGTGCCTGTCGTCGAAGGTTCAAATCCTAAATTCTCTACGACCTTTTTTCTCTTTTTTTACACCATATGTGTTGGTTAATTTTAACTAAATTGGGAACGTCTATGAGACTTGCATCATTTCGGGCTTGTCTCCCACCGAGATGATCTATGACCCTAATATAGGACTTCAAATCGGCGTTAAACCAAATCACGCAATGTCTCTATATCTTAAAGCACCCCAATCTCAGTGGGGGATCAACATTCATGTTGAAACAATGCTTGAATACCACAATATCTGGATTAATATAATTCATAACGTGTTTATTGCGGGTGTTCTAACCAGGAAGGTCGGGTCTATATATGATGTAATTGTATGTAGTATAATAAGCACATGTCACCTCAATGTCAATGTTATAAAAAAACATCAACAAACGATCACAGTACATCTGTTATAATTCATTACAATCAGTTCGGATGGAAACTTAGGCGAGACTTCTTAAAGCAGGTCACGGGGCGGTGGGGTAGCCTAGTGGTTAATACATTTGCAAGTCGCGCCGGTTCGATTCTCCATGTGTGAAGCCTAGTTTTGGTGTCCCCCCGCCGTGATATTGCTGGAATATTGCTAAAAGAGGCGTAAAGCTAGAGCTGGTTTTATAGTGTTAGCTCACTGAGATACCATGCCGCAGTGAAGCATGAATACCCCACTCAGACACATTATACTGACTCCGAGCCGACCAGTCCTTGTTGTACCCATTAATGCCGAGCGCCAGGCAGGGACCAACAAGTACCATATTTTAACGTCTTTTGGTATGACGCGGTCGGGGATCGAACCCGCGACCTTCCGCTCTCCGGGCGGACGCTCTAACCACTGCACCACGGAGGCGGTTATGGGTGGCTGTGGCAGAGTCGTACGTGTGTATTGTAGAAAGGTGTCTGCATCAGACTGTTTAGATTTTGTCTAAAGCTTCAATAAGTTAGCTGTGTGATGCATAAATAATCGACACTCAACCTAACAAACTAGTGACTGATATTAGGAACAACGCACCATACCTATCGGGATACGATGACACTCAGTCAGTCAGGTAACCAATCCTGACCAACCGCTCTATTTAGTCGCCACACTGACAAGCATTAGTACCAGGGACCAATTCTATCGGGATTCCTCTCTGGCTGAGATAATCGTATCTCCCTGTTTGATTGTTGACAATACATAGGGTAAAGTTTGCGAAGGGGTGTTGCGTACAAAAGATTTAATTAACCACGTCTTAGCTACTTTCCACATTTATTGCTGTCAGTTAATGTTGGGATTTTCTTGAAATATAATCGAGAATAGTGTACAGCAGAATGGATCAATGTACTATAGTACAGAGAAAATATTTTTTTAATATCTTGAAGCAGTGGCTGAAATTAGAAAATATCAGTTGCGAGCCTCCGACATCCACCTTGAAAATGACATTGTCAATCATTTATAATGTCCTGATTGCAGGGTTCGAAATTAACACAAATCTGCTAGTCTAAAGCTAGGTGTAGTAAAAGTCAGGACGCAATAGTGCATTTCTTTGTAGACCACCAGTTTCATCGAGGTGTGGCAGATTATTTTGCGGACAGCTTAAAATAAACACGTATATATCCGTATCCTATGGGATGTGGGTAAATTTGGTTTGTGAGAGATAGGATCATCTGAAAGGGTTTTGTGGCAACCACGGGTATGATTCTGTGAATTATTTCACATAGGTGATAGGGGTTTGGGTTTTGTATGTTTAAATTATTTGTTTCCTTGCTTGTGTGTTGTTGGTGTTTTTTGGGTTTTTTTTGTTAGTTTGTTTGGGTTTTGTTTTGTTTTTTGTTGTTGTTTTTGTTGTTGTTGTTGTTTTTTGTTGTTGGTTATGGTGTTTGGTTGGGGGGGGTACGGGTTGATGGGGAGAAGGAGGTACGAAGCTGGAGGGTGACTGCGTTTTTTTATAAGAAATTGTATGTGAGAAGGTTGTGCGTTAAGTTTCCCTTTGGTATATTTTCGCTAATAGTATTGCATTTAATGTACAATTGACAATGTCACTGTCACCAACAGTACCAGGTCTGTCACTTCAAAGGTATATAAATAATCCATTTGTATCCGTATGTCGGTGAGATCTGGAAGTCAATAATGTACCAAAGCGCACCGTGAAATATAAAAATACTACAACCCTTTACCTCGGCCTCAGCTCCTTGGTTTCAGAACAATATTAAAGACCGAACCTAAAGCCAAGTGATTCCCTATGTAGTTTTCAACCAGTTTTTCCGATGAGAGATAGCACATACTTTAGTCATAAAAACCATTAGACTGTGCCATCCCGACATGGTTAAACCACTGCTCGTGAATCATATAACAGGCGGCAGGCAAGGATCCGTTCTCTAACCCCCCTTGTCTGGCGAAAACACGTTCACGATTAATTATGATTAATAAACTCTCGCTAGCTTAGGTTTGGGGGACGGAACATGAGTCATGCTGTACATATGTTTACTCCTACCCGGAATAAGCAGGGTTGATGGGTAAAGCCACCGTAAGGCACGGCATTAGCAGGGATTCCGTTATCTTAAACTTGGGCTTGTTTATAACACTGATCCCTCTACCTCAAGGGTTGTTTCTTTGCAAGTCCTCAACATACCCCAAGGAAACCAGTATTTAAGGCACGCTTGGTCAAATGCACTGTCTCAGTACTTCATAGCTTCATTTTTATGTCAATTGAACTTTGTTACCAGAGCAGCATGGGGTAAGGAAGTGAACATGACATCAATAAACTCAAAATTAACATGTTTTTGAAAATGCCACTGTCATATGAATACACAAAATCCTTAACCTGAAATTTAAAACTACAAACTGATTAATTACGGCGTAAATTTCAAAATACAGTAAACAGCAGTCTACGGTTGTAACGAGGTCAAACACTAAGCTTAGTTCGATATAACCGTCGTTCGTTATACGCATTGTATATATGCCACAAGTGGCCGGGAACAAACCCAGTTCGTTTTAGTCGCCAGTTCGTTATAAGCGTGTTTGCTATTAAATTAGTTTAAGTCCCTAAAACGATCAGTGACGACACAACGCGTTCCAGAAAAGCGTGGGCAGTTTCTCCTCCACGGGTAGCACCAGTTTTTATTGAAAGTAAGCCCCAGTTATTAAGGCTGTGCCAAATCTTCCCAAAGCCCATACTACGGGGCAGCATTGCACGTCATGTTCACAAGTGGCATATTTGGCAAATGTTACACAAATGCCTGCATGAATTCAGTTGTCAAACTAACATTGTAATACCTTCTTAATGTAACAAAATAACCAAATTATTCAAATGTCAGTTATATCAAAATGCAAGTTTGTAAAAAGAGTTTTCAGATAAATATCAGGTTAATAACTTGCACATAATACAAGTTGACTACTCTTTCTGCTTCTAATCACCGTTTCATCCCTCATCTGAGCGGCATATTATAGGAAAATATCGTAGGTGTCATGGATTGTAAAAGGTTTATCACCATAAATCATATCTTAGTAAAACGTTTTATCTTATGGCCATTTAAGGTGTAGCATCTACGTCAGTGTATTCTTATCGTTAGAACGCGCTCGTCAGGAAGATAAAAGACACCGCCTTACCTGGCTGCGGTGCGTTAGACAGAGAGGCACACCTTCACCATACTGTTAGTATTTCAAATTTGCCAGGTAAATAAAAGAATTTTGGCGTTGTCACACAGTAAGCTGATAAATGGATACAATCATTGAATTATAGCACGCGGAGCGGGGATTGGCTTCTTTCATCTGAATGGAAACACAACATAAAAATGAGAAGATAGGGAGTATCAAGGAACACATTAGTATAATAGCTTTTGGTAATGGCTTAGATTATTCCGATAATAAACATGAAGTGGCTTGTAGCACTGAATAGATAATGGCTTAACAACAATGACGTGGTAAATTTATAATTTGTTGTTTGTTAGGTTCCAAATATTTGGTTCCAGTTTTCATAGATATTAAACAATATTCTTAAAAATTATAATGTAAAATGCATGTTAATGTATATGTTAATAAAAATCAATGTAAAGTTATGTGTCAAAATTATACTTTATCTCATTATTCCTGTAGAGAAACAGCAACATGAAGTTAGAAACGGATTCGGGATTGGGGATTGGGGATTCGAATCCCGAATGTGAAAAAAAATTTCAGATTCGAGATTCGAATCCCCAATCCCCCCAATCCCCAATCCGTTTCTAACTTCATGTTCCCTAGAGAAACCTGGTTAGGGAGCGTTCATAATTAATGGCCAGGGGATGATGATGATGTTAAGGAGGTCACCTATTTCAATGCAGATTTTTGTACCGTTGTCCTCTTTGACAACGATACAATAATCTGTATGGCAACGTCGCACTCACGAAATAAAGAAGTTATGCATACAGTTTGTCTATATTGTACTTTCCAACTTCTAAAATGCCACTGTGATATATGTACGCGTAACAACACATAGAGAAACAGGATTTAGTTCTGTGTCATATCAACATGGGTTCTGATACCGTGGACCCGTGAAGATCCGGGCAAAAATTAGTCTTCAGTAACCCATGCTTGTCGTCATCGTAATTACTTTGATTCGATGCCCATGATGTTGATCACTGGATTGTCTGGTCCAGATTCAATTATGGACAAACTGGAATATTGCTGAATATTGCTTGTTAAAGGTCACATGCAACCAAAAAATCAAACATAATTAAAACACAATTATCACTTATTCATGACATATAATATACATTGCTGATTATGAAAAAACATATAAACAAAATTATAAGCGTAAAATCGCAAATCAAAGGTGCAATATTTTGTACTTGGGTTTACATCCCAAGAAACGAAGCAGCCGGGATACCGAAGCCAGTCAGAGCGGGTGGGTGAGCACTCAAGTGTAACGGCTGGTTCATTTGCTGATGCCCTCACGGCTCATTGTGTGTGTATATATAGAGATGTTGGGTTTTGTAAATACATGCTCATTTTGGTGTCCTCCCAAATGTTAGACGTCCCAAACGTTAGACGCGTTAAAACAGCAAAGGTTATGGTTGCTTGCACTGAGGTTCACTACACTGTTACCTTCGTTAATTAATGGACTAGTCCAAATGTACTAATCCAAACAAAAAGAGAAGAGATTGTGGATAATGAAAATGACCTTATGTTATATTGTTTGTTTTGTTTTTGTTTTTGTTTTGTTTTGTTTTTTTTGTATATTTATTGTTCCCAATACGATGAATACAAGCATATAGAGGAATATGTGTACAAAACAGCTTGTAGGATCAAATGAGATGTAGAACATCAAACATCATATGCCAATCAAAATCAATTTATCAATATCAAAATAACAATTTATCATAAGAAATCTTGAACCTTTATTTTTTATTGTTTATGTTGGAAAAACAATGTTAGGAAGGAAGTTACTACATTAGGTTAATGAAAACTCAAAAACATAAAAAATCTATAATCCTGTTTGGGTCAAAGGTAACATCGTAAAAACAAGCATACACAATCTCTGACCCTGGTAAGATTATTTCTGTGTTTCTTCTTTGTTAACAAAGTTAAATATTGTTCTGGGTGTAAAAGGCTTTTAAATTGTCTGTACAGCTTATACCTTGAACTTTCTTCAATTGTACTATTCCATGCCATATACATGTCAACTGCAACTTGTTTAAACATTTGAAGAAACTGGGATTCATTACCAACACTTTGAAATAACCAAACATAACCAAATCCATATAAAAACTATAACTTACGCACAGATGAAACATAGTTATCAGAACCACAATTATCGTAATACATTATCATAGTTGTGTTTTACGTTGCATGTGACCTTTAAACAACAAACGAAACCAAGCAATCGGATATCGTAATGGCGCATACTCATCCAACCGCACGTAAAATCTGCATTACATCTGAATCGACTTATTTGAATTAAAACGTCAGCCCGGCAATTTTTAAACCTTATAACTTCTGTCATGATTGGATAAACACATGCATCATTTTTTGCACTCATGTAACACTTCATAAGTTCAAGCTGGGGGAAATTTTCAGCTCATAGTGACACGAGGGGTAAACCTTTCATCCCTTGGTGAAAGTCCAAAGCACAGATCTGCACTGTGGATAGACATAAACGACAAGAACAAAATAGAGGAACTATTTTTATGGGGCATAAATTGACGCATTTTATAAATATGAACATAAATATTTAAGATAACACTTATATACTAAATAGGAAATACAAAGAAACCCCGTTCCCTCAAACCCCTTTAACACGATAACCATTTATCTGCGTATGGTACGTAAATCCTACTGATGTAGCAGCTCTGATTTGTGAATCTAGAACTATGGCGATCATGGATGCATGTCTTTTTTCCGTATGCCATTTCTTGGTTTGTAATATCTGAAAGAAATACTTGCTTTCTTATAACACACGTATTTCTTCAGATAAATGTGTTACATAATTATGTGTTTTATGTAGAATTTGTTTGCATGTACCATTATTTCTAAATGAACAAGTACTCTATTCTTTACATTTTCTTTGTTTTCTGTTTCCTCTTTCTACAATTCCAATCCGGGGTTTTATGTGTTAGATATCTGTTTCGTCTTTCTACCATTCCTCTGCATTCTTTCATCTACTTGTTCCCTGAGTTATCTTAGTACTTGTGTTCTGATTCGTTTCTTCTATCTTCCAGTTCTCTATTAATTTTATCTAGAAGTTCTCTGATTCTTCTTTCTTCCAGGACTTAGCCTCTACTTACTTACTTGCTTGCATGCTTGCTTTTCTACCAGTTCTCTGATTCTTTTGGCTATAACGTCTTTGTGTCCTCAGCCTATTAGCTCTCTGATTCACCAATCTACTACCTCTCTGATTCTTCTATGTACCAGCTCATTGTTTCTTCTATGTACCAGCACATTGTTTCTTCTATGTACCAGCACATGGTTTCTTCTATGTACCAGCACAAAGTTTCTTTTATGTACTAGCTCATTGTTTCTTCTATGTACAAGCACATTGTTTCTTCTATGTACCAGCACATGGTTTCTTCTATGTACCAGCACATTGTTTCTTCTATGCAACAGCTCATTGTTTCTTCTATGTACCAGCACATTGTTTCTTCTATGTACCAGCTCATTGTTTCTTCTATGTACCAGCTCATTGTTTCTTCTATGTACCAGCTCATTGTTTCTTCTATGTACCAGTTCATTGTTTCTTCTATGTACCAGCTCATTGTTTCTTCTATGTACAAGCACATTGTTTCTTCTATGTACCAGCTCATTGTTTCTTCTATGTCCAAGCTCATTGTTTCTTCTATGTACTAGCTCATTGTTTCTTCTGTGTACTAGCTCATTGTTTCTTCTATGTATCAGCTAATCGTTTCTTCTATGTACCAGCTCATTGTTTCTTCTATGTACCAGCACATTGTTGCTTCTATGTACTAGCACATTGTTTCTTCTATGTACCAGTTCATTGTTTCTTCTATGTACCAGCTCATTGTTTCTTCTATGTACCAGCTCATTGTTTCTTCTATGCACTAGCTCATTGTTTCTTCTATGTACCAGCTCACTGTTTCTTCTATGTACCAGCACATTGTTTCTTCTATGCACTAGCTCATTGTTTCTTCTATGTACCAGCTCATAATTTCTTGTATGTACCAGCACATTGTTTCTTCTATGTATTAGCTCATTGTTTCTTCTATGTACCAGCATATTGTTTCTTTTATGTACAAGCACATTGTTTCTTCTATGTACTAGCTCATTGTTTCTTCTACGTACCAGCACATTGTTTCTTCTATGTCCCAGCTCATTGTTTCTTCTATGTACCAGCTCATTGTTTCTTCTATGTACCAGCTCATTGTTTCTTCTATGTACCAGCTCATTGTTTCTTCTATGCACTAGTTCATTGTTTCTTCTATGTACCAGCTCATTGTTTCTTCTATGTACCAGCACATTGTTTCTTCTATGTCCCAGCACATTGTTTCTTCTATGTACCAGCTCATTGTTTCTTCTATGTACCAGCTCATTATTTCTTCTATGTACCAGCTCATTGTTTCTTCTATGTACCAGTTCATTGTTCCTTCAGTGTACCAGCTCATTGTTTCTTCTATGTACCAGCTCATTGTTTTTTCTATGTACTAGCTCATTGTTTCTTCTATGTACCAGCACATTGTTTCTTCTATGTACTAGCACATTGTTTCTTCTATGTACCAGTTCATTGTTTCTTCTATGTACCAGCTCATTGTTTCTCTTCTATGTACCAGCTCATTGTTTCTTCTATGCACTAGCTCATTGTTTCTTCTATGTACCAGCTCATTGTTTCTTCTATGTACCAGCACATTGTTTCTTCTATGCACTAGCTCATTGTTTCTTCTATGTACCAGCTCATAATTTCTTCTATGTACCAGCACATTGTTTCTTCTATTTATTAGCTCATTGTTTCTTCTATGTACCAGCATATTGTTTCTTTTATGTACCAGCACATTGTTTCTTCTATGTACCAGCTCATTGTTTCTTCTGTGTACAAGCTCATTGTTTCTTCTGTGTACTAGCTCATTGTTTCTTCTGTGTACCAGCACATTGTTTCTTCTATGTCCCAGCTCATTGTTTCTTCTATGTACCAGCTCATTGTTTCTTCTATGTACCAGCACATTGTTTCTTCTATGTACCAGCTCATTCTTTCTTCTATGCACTAGTTCATTGTTTCTTCTATGTACCAGCTCATTGTTTCTTCTATGCCACCAGCACATTGTTTCTTCTATGTCCTCAGCTCATTGTTTGTTTCTTCTATGTAGCAGCTCATTGTTTCTTCTATGTACCAGCACATTGTTTCTTCTATGTACTAGCTCATTGTTTCTTCTATGTACCAGCACATTGTTTCTTCTATGTACCAGCTCATTATTTCTTCTATGTACCAGCACATTGTTTCTTCTATGTACCAGTTCATTGTTCCTTCAGTGTACCAGCTCATTGTTTCTTCTATGTACCAGCTCATTGTTTTTTCTATGTACTAGCTCATTGTTTCTTCTATGTACCAGTTCATTGTTTCTTCTATGTACCAGCTCATTGTTTCTTCTATGTACCAGCATATTGTTTCTTTTATGTACAAGCACATTGTTTCTTCTATGTCCAAGCTCATTGTTTCTTCTATGTACCAGCACATTGTTTCTTCTATGTACCAGCTCATTGTTTCTTCTGTGTACCAGCTCATTGTTTCTTCTGTGTACTAGCTCATTGTTTCTTCTATGTACTAGCTCATTGTTTCTTCTGTGTACCAGCACATTGTTTCTTCTATGTCCCAGCTCATTGTTTCTTCTATGTACTAGCTCATTGTTTCTTCTATGTACCAGCTCATTGTTTCTTCTATGTACCAGCTCATTGTTTCTTCTATGCACTAGTTCATTGTTTCTTCTATGTACCAGCTCATTGTTTCTTCTATGTACCAGCACATTGTTTCTTCTATGTCCCAGCTCATTGTTTCTTCTATGTACCAGCTCATTGTTTCTTCTATGTACCAGCACATTGTTTCTTCTATGTACTAGCTCATTGTTTCTTCTATGTACCAGCACATTGTTCTTCTATGTACCAGCTCATTATTTCTTCTATGTACCAGCACATTGTTTCTTCTATGTACCAGTTCATTGTTTCTTCTATGTACCAGGTCATTGTTTCTTCTATGTACCAGCTCATTGTTTCTTCTATGTACTAGCTCATTGTTTCTTCTATGTACCAGTTCATTGTTTCTTCTATGTACCAGCTCATTGTTTCTTCTATGTACCAGCTCATTGTTTCTTCTATGTACTAGCTTATTGTTTCTTCTATGCACCAGCTCATTCATTCTTCTATGTACCAGCTCATTGTTTCTTCTATGTACTAGATCGCTCATTCTTCTATGTACTAGCTTATTGTTTCTTCTATGCACCAGATCTCTCATTCTTCTATGTACCAGTTTTCTGTTTCGCTCCTTACATCTTCTAGTTTTAAATTGTCGTTTATGTTTTCTTCAGTTGTTCTATGTTGTGTCTATCTCTCTATTTCATCGCTATACCCGGTCTCCGTTTATTCTCCAAATAACATCTCTGATTCGTCTAAGAACCCCTGTTTTTTTCTGGCTATTACTTGTCTGTCTGCCTGAAGCTTTTTGTTTCTTCTGTATACCAATTTTCTGTTTATTCTGCGTACTTCTTCTTGGTCGCTTTTATGTAATTATGTTTACCTAACTATACAATTAGCCGAGTTAAGTGCAAAATGGTTCCCAACAAGGTCTGATGCAAGGTGAGAAGGGGTTGACAAAGAACAATGGAAATCTTCATCTTTTTGTGGTCTCGAATTAGATCGTTTTATGTGTTTTATGTCGATTCATTGATAATTCATTGATTGATTACCTGTTCAAGGATCCATACTTCTATAAATGTACTTACTAATGCGGACTTGGTGTTACAATTCATTTTCCATGCTATGAATCTTGGAATGTATGCTCTTACATAACGACTTGATTTAATGTAGTTTTGAAAATCACGGTTATTATGTAAAGTATAATGCTTTCATGTTCCTATATCCCTTTTCAGCATGGAGTAAAGATTGGTGGAATTCTACATATATTATGGCCATGTAAACTTAAATTGGTGTTATCCCTCCTTAAGGGAGCTTGTTGTATATCTGTCCCCTCCTTGAGGTCTCTATAGCGCCCTGCTGTATTACTCTAAGACACAGTTATTAGGTACACTAACACCGTTATAACGCCTCATATATGTCAGCAGAGGGGGTGGGGGTGGAGACTGAGCGACTAACAGTTAGTGAGAGAAAAGAGAAAGAGAGGGAAAAGGTGGCAAAAAGAGAGACCGAGAGGATGCTTTTAATATGAGTGATATGCTTCACACTCTGTATCTATTAAACTTGGGCTTTGTATGGTGATTAACGCTTACGTTCTGGCTATCCCGTCCCCTCTTCAGAAGTCATTGTGAAAATGTTCGCCAATGTCAGAGAAACTCAAATTTCCCTTAATGTCCACATCAGGTGTTCTGAATAATGAGGAACATTTCTAGTGGATGTCCTTCTATCATACAATGACTGTTGGTTTGCGTCATTATGTAATGCAGAATATGCCCCCTGTAGCTTATGCTTGTCGTAAGAGGCGACTACATGGATCGAATGGGAAGACTCGGTGACATCGTATCCTGACTTTGTTGATCGATGACTTCAATCATTGGATTGTCTCGTCCACTCTGGATGACTTTAAGGCCGCAGTCACATTGCTAGATTGTTTAATGTTGTGTAACTGCTGGGTCAAGCATGGAAATGTCAGTCACATGGCAACCAATACACTTTTTAAAGTGAGCATTCTTGGCCTTTAACAATTCAACCCTGTTCCAAAACTTTTTTAGCAAAAGTTGCATGACGCTCTTTGATATCTTAGAAATAGGGGAGGTGAAATTGGGTTTAACGTCGTGCTTGAGAATATTTCGCCCATATGACGACGTGCATGCGTGTGTGTGTGTGTATGTGCGGCTGCTTGTACTAGCCCAGACTTAAGCTGGTTTTATAGTGCTAGCCCACTGAGATACCATGCCGCAGTGAAGTATGAATACCCCTCTCAAACACATTATACTGACTCCGAGTCGACCAGTCCTTGTTGTACCCATTAATGCCGAGCGCCAGGCAGGGACCAACAACTACCATATTTTAATGTCTTTTGGTATGACGCGGCCGGGGATCGAACCCGCGACCTTCCGCTCTCCGGGCGGACGCTCTAAACATCTTAGAAATAGTATGCTTTATTGTGCCTCAAAAGATAAATGCAATATAATTTGTACACAAACGTGAAAACCCCGTTGTGTTTTATAACAAAATGTTATCTCCCTGTATGCAATGGAAACTAGCAGTCACATGTGATGTTGGATGTAAATCTAGAGCCATAACAAGTCCTAACACAACATGAAGAAAAACAATATTCTTCACATTTTGCATTGTATTTTTGCTGAAACAAACATCTGGCTATGAAGTCTTTTAATACGTTCACTGAGAATGTTAGGAAACTATGACCTCATCACAATAAACTTAAACGACAAAACTGTTACCATACTCACAAGAAATATCTGCACAAACCGGAGTCGATTTTCGACTCCGTCTATATCAGGGTCCTATGATGAACACCAGGTGTTCACGAAATATTGTCCTTCTCGTGGCATAATTCACAAACACATGCTAAGGTTCATCAAATGTCCATCTATAAAAAATCCCCAGAAACATGGAGCAAGTCCATTTGCATCGGATGTCATTTTTCCAAAAATGTCTTCCGCATTTCTACCGCAATATGAATTGCAAGGCTGGCTGAGACCAATCCAAATAAACTTAAAACTCACTTATAAGGATTTAAACATCCTCAATATGATCATGGACGGTTATGTTGAAGTTACTGAGGGGAGGACTTATTTGCAGCCTAAGTCCAACATTTGAGTAATGCTGGGTGGGAAACTGAAACTTTGTCTCATTGTTTTGTTTAACTTAGACTTCAGCATAGCATTGTATACTTAGACAAACAAAATGTTGTAATGCCTTGAAAGATGCCCAACACAGCCGCCCTTAAAATATGCCCGGCACGATACATTTCAAAACTTACTATAGATCCATATATACCTATAGATCGGCCGAAACATACCATATGCTTGTGTATCACATACACAAGCATACTATATGTTTACACGCAAACTAAATGGTAAAAATGTATGCCCTCGTAAACCATTTGTCCACGCATAATACATACCCAAGTAAATGGCATGCCCAAGAATGACATGTACATATGCTCTGGACATTTTTATTTCTAATTAAACTACATGTTGAAAAACTATGTGTTCAAATTTAATATATACCCAAGTATACTGAAAGTAAATTATATACCCAATCCTAATATATGTCCAAGAAATATTTACACAATAAACTTTATGTCCAGGTTTTATATATGCCCCAAAAACTATATGTCCAAGCGTAATATATGTAGAATACTAAATAACAGTATTGACTATAGACAAGCGCGTTAAAATACTTAAAATATTACCATGCCTGCTTGTCATGGGTTAATTAAGCAGCAGGGGATCTCAAGACTTCCTCAATATGGAGCAAGTTTCCTTCATCTGATAAAGATTTTCCTTCCGGGAAATAACAGTCAATGTTAAGGTGCTTTCTTCAAACATTCCCAATACATTGTTCAAAAAACTATCATAAACTTTGTCCTTATGAGGAAGTAGATATTAAGATTCAATTAATTCACATTTAAAAACACATATGGCATGTTATATATAAATCTAATTCAATTGGCTAACCCTTAAGAAGATGTTGATATAGATAATCCATTTTAATCATTTAACTGAAACTGTCACAGTAATACAAAAAAATTGCAAATTCGTGTTGTTATGTTTTGTTTTTCTGAACATGTCTTCGCTACAGCACGGATAGGGCTGAATGTAACAAACAAAAGTTTCCTTTCCAGATGACTGCGACTTCTGTTTCTTATTAGATGTTTTATACTTGTTCAACGTGTGTGACAATTATTTGCAGTGCTAATGATCATTTAAACTCACAGCACACATCTTTTCTTTATTTGCTCTTTTATTGTTATGAACGATAAACAATCCAATATTTTTGTCGCATATGATTGAATCTACTCTGAATAATATTCACTGTTTTTGTACTGGTGAGTAGGTTTTTAAATAAATGTCAGCTACTTAAATTAGCTGTCAAAATTGTGACAAAGCATGGAATGAATTCTGTTCTAAGCTTCACCGTCATGAGGGTAATGGGAAAGTACATTGTTTCAACATCCATCGCATGTTCATATCAACACACCCACATGCCTAATATTTGACAGGCACATTACGACATATTCAATATATTGCTGGCATGTTCTACTGATCCTCTGTATTATTACGGCGCATGTAATCAGTGTTTGCCGACTTTACTGGTTAATTAACATGGAGCTGGGCACAATGTTATCATTCTGTGATAACTATGACGATATCCTAGCGCATTTATAACCTTTAAGCAATAAAATTGCCACAATATGCCTCGATCTGATACTACTGACAGGGTCCCCTATATTTCACCAATCTTCAAAATTACAAATTTGTACTTGCGAACATGAAAAATATCAAAACATACAATGTTCGTTTGTTTTTGTAAGCAGGTGAACAGGTAGATTTACGATGGGTGGTGTTCTCTGTGTGGGGAGTGTTTCAACAAACTTCCTATACAACCACTGTTCATGTTGATAAACGTCAAACCGTTTGAACCGTAGACAGTTTCCACCTGGGGTGAGAGGTGACTCACGTGACTCATCCCCGAAAATCGAACCCTAATGTACCCGTTTTCATCCGCTTAATGACTTAATCGTCCAATCTCGGACCCAAACAAAGGATTTATCATTCCGCTCCCTTCAAAGCACCAAACTTTTGATTCCGTCATTCGACAATGAATCTTCCTTAAAGATCAAAACGACTAGCCAAAAAGTTGTGCCTTATGTGTTTATTTGCTTTTCATCAATATATTATCAGCGAGGGACGGGTAGATCTGCCACTAAAACTCCGAGACTATTATTAACTCTCTTATCTCCTTACATCGGCCATTTATACCAGGTCACGTGACTAGACCATACAGCCAATCAGAATCCATGTTAGGCGACAGAATCTCTTATCATGTATTTTGCTAAACTGTATCCCTCCACGATCGTGGAAACTGCAATACCAGTATTCCGGGTGTTTCATGGACTAGTGGCCGAATATCCGGGTATAGAGTAGCTAACTATACATCGTGTTTCCCCGTGAGACAACGCTGTGTAAACAACGACTCCCACCTACAACCGACACAGCCGTAGCAGACGAGAGTCGTGTGGTGACCGGGTACGCCGATCTCCGACCTCATCTACCCCACACGACATCAACACTCCAGGATCGGGTGCAGTTTCAAGTGCACATATTGGGTGCCCGAGTTTTGTACAAGGTGTGTTTCGTTACTCATTCGGTGCTGCGACACCCGGGATATTGTCAACACTTCCCATCCACCCTTTCACAACAACAGCGTTTGTTTTTCCCCGGATCCAAGAGCAGTACCTAACGTCTGTGAAATTCCAGGTCCTGTGTACCGGGTGTAGCACCATCACTGCCACCGCGTCCCTCCCATCCTCGAGGCAGGCACATGTGCGCGACCCCCTGGACTAACACTGTTATCACCCCTGTCTGATGCCCCCGGCCCCGATGTTAGGGGTTGACTTGTCTCTCGGGATGCCCACCCCAGCCAAACGTTTGTGTCGCGATGGAAGCTTGGATACTCTACGGGGATCTTCTACGGACACTTCGCCAGACAACACAAGATTCAGGAAGTGTGCAAAGCCGGGAGTTAAAGCAGGTTTGTGTCAACACGGGGTAGGCGCTTGTTTTCGGGTATTTTTGTCTCTTTAAATGCCATTTTTTATTTTCTCACTTAGAAATTTATCAACAATTTCTTAGATTTCTAACAAAACCTTTATTATCCGTATACTGGGCATTGTCATCAGGCTTACAATGAGAATCGAATAGAATTCAACATTTCATTCGTGGGAGAAATATGTATGTTGAGAGTATATTGCCAAGTTACTAGGTAACATCGTCTCGCATTTAAAAATAAATAAACCACTCTTGAGTACATTTTAATCGTACTGCGGACATTTATACATTTGTATTATTTAATCCTGACTGAATGTTGAACTTCAAGATTTATCAGGATAAAAATGATCTACCTCCAATTCTATTATGGCCCAAAAAACAATTAAAAAATGCTGTTAACAACTGCTGTTCTTAAACATATACTATACATCTGCCTCTATATAAAACGCATACATGATTGTGTCATCACCATTCAAACAATTTCAAACTGTTTACAATATATTCTGGTATCAATACATATAATCATGAAATTACATTAAAGATTTATGTCGATTTAACACACTGTTTCATTTATCTGACAGTGTCTTCGCGTAACAACAAAGCCGTGAAATGCAATCAGAAATCCGTTTTATTGACATGGAGGTAGCTGTAAATCTTTACATTTTGTATATTGTTACGGGAACTAAAGGACGAGATAGACTGAACCAGAAATGACGGCTTGTTGGACTCAGAAGGAAGTACAGTGTGGCTCTCGTAATACTCGACTGTAAATCACTCGTGTGTACTAATACCCTTATGAAGACTGCTATTCCGCCTTGTAAGGGGATGGGAAATGGATTAAATTGTCTGAATATACAAATATGTCAACAAATCATAAAAGCTGCGATGACTTAGTCCCTCGAGTCTTGAGTGTAAACACGCCGAGGACTGTAGACGTCCGGTGCGTGTGAAGATCTACCACTTTCGTCCAACACTTGGTGGCAGAGTGATCTGGTTTGACGCTGAAATCCGTTTTATTATGGTAAATCTTTATTTGCTAAATAGCTGTCTCAGTTGACATACATTATGTGTCACTTCAAGTCTGGACATCATGTCTGATGACATCTGATCGCCATGTCCAGTTCACGTATCCTTTAAAATGAAATGGAAAAACGAACATTATACTCGGAAACATGTTTTATCTTATTTGCATTTGAACCTATGATATTTAAATACAAAATACCAACGGAATCACATACGTTTCCGGGTCATCGTATTTGTGAAATCAAAATTATTATGCAAATTGTCAGAGGTGATTGTCTTGGGTATATTTTCCATCGCTAATGATATTTCGTCAGGTAACATATTTTGACTTCAGATACATTCTTTTATCATCAGCAACGATCACGTTTCTTTGATGACTTATCCTGTAAAACAACATTAATACAAGCACACAAATAAAATTACAATACTCGTCTAAAGTATGGGAAGGAGTATTCCACATGTATTCATGTAATTAAAATGCAAGCACTTAATGAACAATAAGGCTCCTACTGAGTGACAAACATTCGCATTGTGGAACATCAATTGGTTTGCCATTACGATTGGAATACGCATAAATTATATTTCATGCTTGCACTTAAACAAGTTTTCTTTTTTTTATAGTTTTTATTTTTTGTATGAAGAACCATCGAACAAAATGCATAAGACAATGAACTAACATTGTCTCAATCAAGTTCATGTTATTTTGACATGAAGTAGTGCTTAATGCTTTATGAACTTCTATCAATTCTGTCCCCAATCCCATAAACAAATATTTAATCCCCAAAACCTAAACCTTGTTTTTTGTTCAGAATTTAACCTTAAATAAATCGGGTAAAGTAGGACAAATTATGGAAGGGCAATATATGTACCCAGTTAGATAACTGGCGAAGTTAGATAAGCCAAATATGTATTTTCTTTCAAGTTATCTTTTTTAAAAAGTCACCATTTTTTCCAATATATTCAATATACTGAAACTGCTATTCAATCTGGACTTTGTTCCCGGATGAGTTACGGAGAGTTTCAGCGTTAAGAGTGCCCCCTCGAAGTCCGCCACGCGCTGACTATTATCAACTGAGACTTGTCACAGGTCACTTGTGGGGGCAGGCTTCCTGCACGAACCCAGCCCCTCCAGCTAAGATGTGGTACCCCTCAAACTGACACACTCACAGAAAACTGGCTAGATTTTCAGAATTGCTCTCGAAACACTATGATGTTAAAAGCCGTCTTTACCCATATAGAACTCATAAAAGATATGAAGTTGTAAACGTTGCGTTTTTAAGACAGTTTTATTCAATTTAAAATATTCCTCACTGATTTTCGTAATAGAGATGGGGTTTTAATGTCACGCTTTTTAGTAAAATTTTAGTAAAATACAAATAATTATTATTTATACGTAAGTATGATTTACATGAAAACGACTTAAAGCGTATTTTGTGTGAAAGAGGACGAAATGGACACAAGCTGAAACTCTACAACACACAAGACAACATGAATATTTTCTTAATGGTGTAATTAAATATCATTTACATATAACATTGCTTTAAATGAAAGGTCTATACTTTCTGTTTTTATTTGTGTTGTTACCTCTGTTAAGATTTAGGTAAAAGTAATATCCATATATCTATTGGTAATGGGGCGGTGGGGTAGCCTAGTGGTTAAAGCGTTGGCTCGTCACGCCGAAGACCCGGGTTCGATTCCCCACATGGGCACAATGTGTTAAGCCCATTTCTGGTGTCCCCCGCCGTGATATTGCTGGAATATTGCTAAAAGCGGCGTAAAACTAAACTCAGTCAGTCAGTCTATTGGTAATGACATATGTCAAGATAGAAAGATGACAAATGAAACCTTGGAGAGTTACATTCATTTAGATCTGGTTTTAGTAGGCAACAGAAATGCATATACACATCCTACACAGTAGGTACCACACACAGATATCCATGTTAGCTTGGTTTGTGTCACGAACTTTCATAGTCATATTACATCGTAGAACTATCTCCTGCGTTCACGGGTAACTTACATATTCAGATTTGACGCCCCGAAGAGCTACATTTGTCCAATGACTTGCCCAAATATTGACTTAAATCACTGATTTGGCTTCATACTTGAAACCACTTACCCGCTATCATGCTCCAAACATCGACCTAAGACAGTCGTTTCCTCTGCGGTTGTGTGTGTTTATACAAGCTTGAAGACCTGTCCGTCTGTGCTCACCTGTACTCACCTGTTACAGGTACTGTGTCCTCCACGATCAGACTACATGGCTCACGGTAATTGCATTTTTATGCTGTCTGTGTTTTAAGTTGGAGATGTTCTTGCGTTTCAAGATTGCCTCTCTATCTTCCAGTGATGTCTCAAGTTGACGGGCATTTGTCTATGGGTTTGACATAGACGGTATTTTCCCTGTACTTGACTTTATCCCTTTGAGTTTTTAAATGTCTACTGTACGTAGAGTATTCATGTTGTGAGGGATAGTTTATAATTTATTTATACTGATTGAATTAATTATGAATACAGTAAATTTTTAATTAAATGATGCAATGGTGTAAAGATATTTTAATCATTCGCGTTTATTAAAAGTATTCATATATATCTTATCTAATAAAAACAAAATAATTTTCATTTATCCAAAATACAAGTCTATTTGTGATTTTTCAAAAATATCTCCGGAGCTATATGTGAGTATTACAGAAAATATATTGAAAATACGTAATTCAAAAAGTTACAAAACTCCTATTATACAACAGTGTAAAACTGACCGCACTTATTTGTGTAATATCTTGTAATGTGATGTGATATCGATGGACTAGTGACAGAATGAAGTGTTCCTTCATTGCAGCTGTCACTGTTCACTCAATTTAAAGCAAATGATAAGCTGAAAATCAAAACAATCAAATTATATGGCAGAGATGACTATATCTGGACACAGGTTTGGTTAACCAGCTGACAGATCATGTAATTATTTCAAGTTATTATTGTCGGTGACGGATAAATTATTCTTTTAGTCTGCGAAAACGAAATAAAAAAATTGAAAATAACTTTCCCCAAAAATGATATTGTAAATCAAAATGTAAATGCATGGTGAGAAAAGTGATAAAGTTCTGCTTAAATTGAACAAAATACATGTCCGCTGATATACAACAAATAAAACGCCCCTTATTAACATAGTCTAATGTTCGTCGTGGCGTCATGGGACGCATTTAAGACCGTATTTGCCTTAATATGCCTTTAATTGTTTCCTGAAAGTCCTGCAATGTCCCATAAAAGAACCGCGGTGATGCCGCTGACACCATCATGTCAATGTGTTTAACACATAGATCTAAATGTACAGGTACAGTCAGGTACAGATTTTGATATTCCCATGAACACAAACATTGCCTAATCCTGGAGCTAATTTTAATAGCAGTGGTCGAAGGAGAAACCTTGGCACAGAACCTAAACATGCAATCAGAGACCATATAATAGATAGGTCATAATTAGAAGTAAACATGTCCATCTTTCTCCATGAAACTCGATTCCAGTTTTGTTTACATTGAGTAATTGACTTTTGTCCCGTTTTGTAAATAGCATTACCTTTTAGACTCATGTTTACAGGTATATATCGACATGAATCGAAAGACTGTCAATAATACAAAAATATTTTAAAATAACTGGATAGATGTACTGAGCTACCGTACATGTAATACATGTCTTTGTTTTGTCAAAAAGTGTGGAATTATACATATTACATGTAGCAAACGGTTAAGCTGCAGGAATACCCAGAACCAGGCTTCCCTGGCGTACACATGCTCTACTCCATACAGGGTTTACGCAGCAGAGATCATATAGGATAACTTAACACAGTGGTATTTGGAGTAACTGTGATAAATTCCCTCAAGTCGTTTTCAAACGTGAATTGGAATACTATCTGGTATGATGTTGGGACCTTGTTTGAATTTTCCCAGCTAGTTTTAGCTCTACTCCATACAGGGTTTACGCAGCAGAGATCATATAGGATAACTCAACACAGTGGTATTTGGAGTAACTGTGATAAATTCCCTCAAGTCGTTTTCAAACGTGAATTGGAATACAATCTGGTATGATGTTGGGACCTTGTTTGAATTTTCCCAGCTAGTTTTAGTTTGTACCTTTTACTTATGTTTATTGATTAAATAATTGTAACGTGTTAACAGCAGCGGAAATGCGTCTTCCATAATTCATATAGACAGTAATGTGTATTATCAGTATGGAGTCAGTATCTTCATTCACATCTCGGTAATGTATGCTGTACAACTTCTGTTGTTTATCTTTTATTCAGGAAATTATTGTGTAACGTGTTTTCGTTTCACTAGTGAAAGAGCTATTTTTATTAGGTTTTTTTACCAACTTGTCCTCACGCTCGTTTTGCGTTTTTATGTAAAACACGGACGTTCGGGGTTTTTTAATAAAATATATATTATATTTAGCCTCTTACTAATATTTTTTTATTGAAAATCGTTAAAGTTAAGAAGTAATGTTTCCGACCATTATTTCCAAACAAAGGCATTATTATCGCTAGAGGAAAGCACCTGCCTCTATAAACTGCTCAGTGTGCTTGTTGGAGCTCTATGAAAATTTGGAATGGCATTAAACGAACAATCTGAATCCTCTTCAGTCGGACTTGTGCCAACATTCGGATTTTAGTACCTCCATAGGAAAGTCCGCCTGTTTTATAATCACTGTTTTATTACCAGTGCCCCGTGCACGCGTCCGAAGCAAACGAACTTAAGCATGTAAATGTGGCATCTTAGATCGTCATAAAGTAGTAATAGCACAACGCGTTGTATACCTTGTGAGGCGAGTTGTGTCGCCTGCAGCAGATGTTATGACAGCGTTCATGAGATCAATGCTCGACTAACTATGACGCGGGTTAGATTATGAATGTACATACTTTAAATAATATAAGTTATTATCCAACATCTACGATAAGGAATGTATATTTTATGCAGGGAATTTTATCTCGTTTACACGAGTCCTTGAATGTATCGATATTTAATGTTTGCAGTGGTTGCGGTTGTTGTGACAGTTTGGTACAAACATCACGCAATTTCGCATTGTTGTAGATTTATTGTTGAATGTTCGTGTATCAAAAGGTAATAATATTATAAAATGAATAAATTTTAGATATTTTAACATTGATTTGGTGAAAGGTACCTTTCACGGGGATACATATGTGTATATTATAATTGTCAGTATCGTCGTCATCATCATCATCATCATTGGACATTATGTACAAAATGTTAGAACGCTATAACCAACATGTACAGTATATACAACGATATTACCAATTCAAGACAATGTCTTCATTAAAGGATGTTTCTTTCTGTAGAAGAACATTAACGTCAGCATGTGCCGTCCGAGTGCAAATGATAAGAATTTGGTAAATGTTTATGGCACCATAAATAATTTGAAAGGAACAGAATAATTTTAAAACTTAAAAACAAAAATATAAAGTATGACGTATTGAAATAAATAAAATAAGATGGCTTTGGTGAATGAATGAAAATTTAATTTTATGAATTATGACCAAAATGTTTTACATGATGAATTATAATTTAGTAGTATAGAAATTGTTAATAGTATAGTGTCAGGGGAAGATAACAATTCAGGCAGGAGGGAGTAAGGCAGGAATCTGTTCAAAACACCCGAAATATATATGCCTTTCGTATCTCAGGATAACCTGTCCCACGCCTAGATGTGATCTCAAAATGTTCGAATTCTGTCCTCTGTATAACAGATCCAAAATTTACATGAATAAAGTAATTTATAATTATATTATATTTGTATAGCGCCAATATCCAGCTCATCTCAGCTGCTCAAAGGCGCTTTGTTTTTCTCAGGCGTTTGCTTTTTTCGTCTTGTTATTTTGGGTCCTGATATACAACCCCTATTTGATACAGAATTACAATGTCGACCTCACATAATTAAAGGTAGCAATACGTTTTTAAACCCCAAGCCTTACATTTCTGCCCTTGCCAAACATACATCATCCACACAACCATACATAATATTGTATTCTCGTCTTAATGTCAAGTGGTGGTAAATCCCAGTTGCGACACGTGTCTGCGATAGATGTAATTCGAATATAGAAACTAGACTGCAATGCCATGTCAGTGAAAGATAACATAAGCTTAATGATTAAGATGAACTGTGATTTACGAAGTGTTGATTGACTTAAGGAGGTTTTATCGGGTGTAAAACAAGGCACTCAATGGGTAATTAACACCTGCGTGAAATACAACAAGGTGTCATAAAGCAATAAATCCGCCGACTCGTGGAGTCCCTGTAGGTCGTGTTGGTTTGCACTACGTGACTATTAGCGGGATGTAAGCTCAAAGCTCCTGAATGTAACTTTTGTTTCGGTTTCGACTTGAGTCTCATTATATGGCATAACGTTGATGGCAAATTAGAGATATATATAGTAAGAGAGAGAAAAAAAGAGAGAGCGAGAGGGAAAGAGAGAGACTGAGTGAGGGACAGTGAGTGTGCGAGATGAGGGAGAGAGAGACAGCGAAAGAAAGAGCGACTGAGTGTGGGGCAGTGGGTGAGTGAGTGCGATATGAGGGAGAGAGAGAAAGAAAGAACGACTGAGTGAGGGACAGTGGGTGAGTGAGTGCGAGATGAGGGAGAGAGAAAGAAAGAACGACTGAGTGAGGGACAGTGGGTGAGTGAGTGCGAGATGGGGAGAGAGAATGGGAGAGAAACATATATAGAACGAGAGAGAGGTTTTTAATGTAAGACAATGGTTAACAATAACGCGAGGGAGGGAGAGAGACGGAGAGAGAAAGAGAGCGATAACGGAAGGGGAAAGGTTACAATGATAATCACGATGACGATGAGCAGGAGGATGCTGTAGAGGATGTGGGTGGTGACAACAACACGACTCCCACCAATACAACATCTCCAACAGTATACCTGAAATGCCACAATGATTGAAAATCTTATGAACCAATTGTTTTAACTTCTTTGAGGGGCGTTTAGAAGTTGGATCAATAACGGTGTTAGAACCTACACCGAAACATCGCTCTCTTTCTGTTATAAAGAAGGTTTTCATCCATATATTGTCTCTCTCTCTGTTATAAAGAAGGTGTTCATCCATTTATTGTCATCTTTCCTTGCCTATTATTATATTCACACCTTTCACTTTTACAATTTCCGCCATATTATGCCTAAGTACAATGTGACATATATCTCGCTACCTGTATATCAATGCAGATAAAACTCCTTGCAACATGCCCTGTGCCATAAATTCGGCTTTACAAAAAACGAATGTCATTTTATCACACAGCAGATGTATCTGTCCAAAGTGCACAGTTTACACCGTGAGTCATCGATTTGAAGCCTGTCGTAGTTTACATGTGACCGCTGTGAGTAACCCAAAACGCAAACTAAAAGGCGAATAATCCTCCAAAACTGATAAATTCCTTTATCAACTTTTTCAAAGTGCTCAAAGATAACCTGAAGCAAAATATGTGACCTCGCCCATGGAAAAGTTGCAAAATTAGAATAAAAAAGAAGAGCACAATGACTACCTGAAATAAAACAATATAAGAATGCATAATAAATTAAAATTAAAAGGAATGTGTAACGATTATTGGAGTAAAATACAGGTTCACGTCGTTATAATGATTCTTATATCAAAGGAAAAAATATTCAACGACTCTCTGGAAACTAAACTGGGTTTTACGTGCATTACAAAATTCACGTATTAAAATTAATAAGGCCCAAATGGAATTTTCAAACAAAACATAGGTTTCCATCCATGATACAAATGCAGTATGAACTTAAAGAAGTTTAACCACATATTTGAGCCAAAGCCTTGATTCAGGGGTTAAGACACAGATATGAGCATATTCAACGTTAAAACATGCCATCCCTCCTTCACAAGTACATCATGCTCAGTTAAACGTGAAGAGGAACCATTTGTGATTTCAGAAACATAAATGATGTGCAAATATTAAATAGAAACTGATAATGCGTTAATGTGCAGTAATTAATGTGCGTTATTGTGCAGTAATTAATGCGTGTTAATTGTCTAAATCATTTCCTTATATAACATGGGAATAAAATAACACATTAAAACAAGACAACATCTTCATAATATATGACAAACAAATTGAGGTTCGTTTAAGCTGACCAATATATAGTAAGAATATACTCCGTTTCAATTTTAATGTTAGATGCACTTGATAACTCCATAATTCCCCAACAAACACATAAATCATGTTGTCTTGGGTCAAAGATTTCAAGTTTAATAAACACACACCTTCATCTAATTTGCCCAACTCCTGCCTCATGTATATCAAGTCTTGTCAGAAATATATGTGCCTGTAATCGAGCCAGCGGACACTGCTGTATATTGACATGGGTAGACGTATGGTGACATCTGCCAGAATGTTTGAACAGACACTGCGAGATAAGGTTCCGATGATAGGGGATGTCTTAACCCAATGTGTCCATTGAAACTATTTGTCAATAACTAGCTTAGTTATCGAACAGATTGCAGTGATATTTCAGATTTTGGTTTAACCATGTTTT
The DNA here is from genome assembly GCF_003918875.1 of Haliotis rubra. Lineage (NCBI taxonomy): Eukaryota > Metazoa > Mollusca > Gastropoda > Lepetellida > Haliotidae > Haliotis > Haliotis rubra. Next base: position 2,138,299 of record NW_025767546.1, on the reverse strand, counting down.
GTAGTGGCAGCATGTAGAAAGTAATGGATTAAGGTAAAGGAATGTAAAGTCATACTGCACATCATTTGAAAAGTTAGAGATGTCGGAAATTTCTTTTTTTTTCGATAAAACGACACGTTTTAAAAATAGTAAGTAATTGTCTGCATTTCTTTTTAAAAACATATGCCAGATAGTACATTAGTATAGTATTAGTATTGTTTGACTGATGGGAAGAACAGGGAAGGAAGAAGAAGAAGGAACATCGTGATTTTGACCTTACTTAGCTTTAGGTTTTTTTAGTAATTTATCTAGAGAAATTGTCAGGTAAAATATCACTTCCCCTTACTAGAAAACAACAAGTCACGACTTAGACTGCGTAGATCCCTTTCCGAAATGATCACAATACACCAGGGGTGGAAATAACCCATTGCCCAACGTGCGAGTCCAGTGTTTTTTTTCTGCCGGGCAAGCGAATTTGTATATCACACTGTACCGGTGTCCAGTTGACTTTCCAATGTTAATTATGTTGTTTATTTAACAAATCAGCAAGAAAACGGTCGGTATAGTGGAAAATTATCAGGGCAAGTGACTTTACATGTGCCACTGTACCGGAGTACACTATCAATTTTAAAGTTATTTCCACCCATGTACACACACTTATAGCTCGGCATGTATTTTCCTGTTGGGTATTTGATGCAATCCTAGCACAGATCTCGCAGCAAACGAGATGAACAATTTGAGTTTACAAATGATATGATCAGACCATATGGTAAATATACCCTTCTACCAAGCACACTTTTCAATTTCTCGCATTCGTTCCAGGAAGGAAAGATTGGGTGAGACCTACGACTTGTTGTTTATACCAGTACGTTCCTGACGTAGTCAGAATGATACGGCGGAGACAACAGAGATTTCTTGTTAAAATGTGTGAAGGCGTTTGACGTTCCCGATCAAATAATTATTGTTAAACGAAAATTCTGCATCATCAAGCCGTTTTGTCTTCCTTTTATGAATCATATCCGAATGATGGTCAGTTTCAAATGCAAAATACAGGTTTCAAATCTCTGAACAGCAGCTTTTTGTATTTCATGTCTTATTCTAGTTTTACCTCTTGGTAGTTTCATTTACTGTAACACTTGTTGGAGATCTAACTCATATAAGACGGGATGAAGGTCCATAAGTAACACGTGTAGGTACAAAGGTCAACGCTTTACCAACATTTCTTCGTCAAACATTCGTTCAAGATTCGATTCTGTGTACTGTACCGTAAATTAGCAATGCTGATGTGGTATTTATCAATCATCAGATATAGAACAGAGGAAAATGCATGTAAACACATTAAGGAAGATGGAAGTAAATAAATTATCATTATTGGGGCCAGCCAAGGCTGCCTATTTCCCTGAACTATACTGGAATGAGGAAAAAAGCCCACAAAGGCCCCAGCAGTGGCGACCTTGTAGCAACAATACTCATGATGTAAAGTCATGCACAAATGTTGAAATACCCAAAACTGTTCTTCATATATATTGTGCATCGAAGACAGGTCAAATGCCCATCAAAGAATGCCATTCGCAGTTTGAAGACTGTAACTGTGAAAGAGCACTGATCAAACCCTAATGAAGGTAAAGGCATTCTCATTTCAAGGTTTGGAGATGTCCGTTTGGTCAGGTGGATACTTGACCTGCCTTTGTAAGTGTTTGTGATGGATGTCGCCAATGAGGCAGGATACGCTTACCTCTACGCGAAACACTTCGTATCGTTACTGAGTCATTTTCTTTAAGAAACAACGCATGTACATCGGTTGTATATCGCCTGTCGCTTTGTGTGAATATTGTGGCATTTGAGCATTTGGGCTTTGCGATACCAAGTAAGGTTTGTTTTGGTTTGTTGTTTAACGCCGTGCTCAGCAATATTCCAGCTATATGGCGGCGATCTGTAAAAATCGAGTCTGAAAAAGACAATCAAGTGATCAACATGATGAGCGTCTACGTGACTGGGATACGATGGGTCGTGTCAACCACGTCACCGAGCCTGACACCCGATCTTACGACAATCATGGGTTACTGCAGACCAATTCTAACCCGGGTCTACACGGGTAACATAGTCAGGGCAATGCCGTAGTGATAGTGTGTGTTTTATTGGTTTTGATTCTGTTACAAATGATGGGTTTAAACCCATGTTTGTTGGTGGAGAGAATTGAAAAACAAATTTTCGTGCAATGTCAAGGTTTCTTGATACCGGTGCCACTGCTGTTTGCAGTGTTTTAGCTACTATTTTCAGCCCAGTAACACGTGTAAGTGAGTGAGTTTGGTTTTACACCACTTTTACAAATATTCCAGCAATATCACGGCGGGGGACACCAGAAATGGGCTTCACAGATTGTACCAATGTTGGGAATCGAACCCGCGTGCAATCTTACAGAAGTGTATATGTAACTGTCTTTACTATCCGGTATTTACTATACTTGTAGCACGGTTTGACCTGAATTGTTCCTTTGATGGGAGAACTGGGATGGGGTTTGTGATCATAATTGACATGAACTGGCGTCGAACACATGATCAGTAAATGTTTCTGATGTAGTCAAAGAACGCTGGTTTGTACCGCAAACTGCGCCACCGTCGACCACTGTATCGCCCAGACACTCTGTCACCCGAAACAGACCCTAACTTAATCCATATAAACGTCATCTTGAGATATTAACTTTCATAATCTCTTTCAGTTTGACACAAAGTCTTTCACGCCAAAACATGAATAAATTGTTTTATCGCCAAACTGACAGACATCTCTAACACATTAAAATATCTTGACATTAATTTTATCAACTGGTCACAAGCTGGTGAGATAAGCTTCGTAATCTACCGTTATCATTACCGTGAATCAGGCTTTTGTCTGCCGTAGAGAGAACATGGATACGGCATGGAGTTTAGGGTCGGGGGCATGGGAAGGGGTTTTGGGGATGATGGCATGGCATGGGGTTTAGGGTCGGGGGCATGGGAAGGGTTTGGGGGTTGATGGCAGGGCATGGGGTTTAGGGTCGGGGGCTTGGGAAGGGGTTTGGGGTTGATGGCATGGCATGGGGTTAGGATCAGGGGCATGGCAAGGGGTTTGGGGGTTGAGGGCATGGCATGGTGTTTCGGGGAGGGGACATGGGAAGGGGTTTTGGGGTTGATGACATGCATGGAGTTTAGGGTCGAGGGTCAAGGAACGGGGTTTGGGGTTAAGATCATAGGGTTAAGGGGCATGGAGTGGGGTTTGGGGTTTGATGGCATGGCATGGGTTTAGGGTCAGGGGCATGGGAATTTTGGGGGTTCATGTTCATGTCATGGCATGGGTTTTGTCTTGTATAGTGAGGTTCGAGGTTCAGGGTCTGTGTACTTGTGTTGCAGAGACACATTGTTTTGTTAGAAATATTGATTTAGGAAACATCAATACTATCTATGATTCAAATACGTGCATTATGTCAATACTACATGACACTTATCCTTTGCAATGAAGGTAGGACAGGCGCAGATACTCGTCAGATCCTCAGGTGCTCATATAAGCCACAGTACGGCGACTATACTCATTTTACCCTCGTACATGTATATTCATTAAGACCCCAGATATCCTTTAACTATCAAGGAAATGCTTGTTTACCACACAAGTACTTATTTATACATCAGTGCGATAAATATATAAATATACCCAACTTAACCTCATTGCCTTAAAAATAGTCATTTTAACCTCATCGCCTGGAAAATATCCATTTCAACCTCATCGCCCTGAAAATACCCATTTTAACTTCATTGCCTAGAAGATACCCAATTTAACCTCTTCGCCTTGAGGATACCCATTTTAACCTGTGTGGTAAAGAAACCCATTTTAACCTCAGTACGGCCATGCTATTTAATCACAAGTCATTTCGGAGAAGCTACACACCAGCAACTTCAATGCGGTGAACGTGCTCGTTTTAACCTCAGATTAAGTTTGATAATAATAAACAGTTCAGTAAAGATATGCGTACAAATAGTTGTGTGACTGTATTTCCATTTACTTCGCAGTAATCAGAATAGCACCAGGTGTTATAGCCCTGCTCTTAACAAATAGCGGCATAGCATGCCCGTGTGATTCAAGAAAACTTACACGATATCTCGCACAGCACTGCGAAGGATATCTGTAGTGTTTGGGCAACACGATCACAAATTTGTGATTTTTAATTCACAATGAGTTTTCAAAATATTTATGCTGTTTTCTTTTGGATTTTGTGTAGGTGGGGTTATTTTATTATTTTGTTGCTGTTGTTGTTGTTGTCGTCGTTTTGGGTATTTTTTCTTGTGGTGTTTTCTATATTTATAATTATTTATTTCATTATATTGTAACGTATTGCCCAAACACCGGGACTGTAGTTGCTTTGGTTTGTACATCGGTTTACCAGTCTTTACAAAGGAACCTGGTAGGACACGTGTTCTGACACTGAAGTCTCTGATTCCAGAGCCTGACACAGATGACAGCCAGGTGTTCTCAGACGACGACAGTATGATGGAGGATGAAGAGAAGCCCGGGGGTCACGAGAACAGTTGCCAGGACAACAGCATCTCACAACAACAGCAGAAGAAGACAGTGGCCCAGATCATGAGGGACAAGAAGAAGCAGACCAACTTGACCTTGCAGTGGTGAGTTCTACTCCTCTCACTCTTTAAACGATAACCTTTCTGATCGGGGTCCGGATTATAAAGGTTATATATTTCTTCTCAACGTTTACAACAGAATCTGTTTGTTATCATCATTCCTGATGAACTAGTTTCCTTCATGACGTTACTGTTAAAGATGGCACTGATGTGGTAAGATCAGGTGTGGCCATTGACAGTATCAGGTATGATGGAATCGTTACATGTCCACTTGGTAATGTGATCGGATCTGTGGTCATTTGAATACTTGTACTGCATGTGATGTTTTAAATGCAATTTGAGTTGCTGCATTAGGTGATGATGATGACCTCTGAAATTGTTACCAGAAAAAGAATCTTTTAGTTCAAAGTTAAACGTTGTGGCTCTGTTTTCTATCTAATTTACAGGTTTAAAGTGAATAAAGGCAACTGAAAGTTTAATCCTTTTACGAAGGAATTGGCAGAACACTTAAACATATAAGAAAAACACGTGCAATAATACATAACCTCTATTCACAAAATATTAGTGAGTGAGTTTAGTCTTACGCCGCACTCAGCAATATTCCAGCTAAATGGCGGCGGTCTGTAAATAATTGAGTCTGGACCAGACACTCCAGTGATCAACTGCATGAGCATCGATCTGCGCAATTGGGAACCGATGACATGTGTCAACCAAGTCAGAGAGCCTGACCACCCGATCCCGTTAGTCGCCTCTTACGACAAGCATGGGTTACTGAAGACTCATTCACAGAATATTAGTACAGTCACTAGTGTTCAATGTTCTGTTTGAAAGCTACAGTTCAGTAGCTGCCTGTGTTGTACTTGTCCTGCAAAGATGTCTCGAAATGTTGCAAACGCAAAACACAATCCCAGCACCCAGCATGGTGGTTTTGCTTTGAGGTCAAGGACATAGTGATGTATTATATAATGATGACGTCATCTCCGTTATCCTCTAAGCTTTATGATGCTAATAAGTTCAGTACCATAGTGACCATTGTTTGATATGAATAATATAATATATACAAATATATTTTCTCCCAAGCTCATGCTTCTCAGCATGGAAATTTATAAAGGTCATTTCGCAAGTCTGATCCCCTTTTGATAAAACATCACAGATGAGTCGGCTAAAAGACATACAAATAACTTGATTCAGATTGACTAATGTTATTCGTTAATATGTGTATGACATAAAGGTCTTAAAACTTTGGCTATAATTATTGTTCGAGACTTCTACTATGTAAATAATTGAGCAGAAGCTTGTCATTTCTTTCAGATATTTTCTCAAGCATAAATTATTTGTATTCCTTAATATGTGTATAGCATAAAGGTCTTAAAACTTTGTCACTTTACTTTGGTGTGACGATGAGAAGTGTTGCAGTAGTACCTAGCATCGACTGTCACAATGCTGTTGCAACATCTCTATCGCTATTGTAATATGTTGCGATATTATGATGAGCAACTTTGTCGCCTTGACTTAGTTTCATGTGATGCCAAACTCATACGGCCGTCTCCTAGGTTGCGCTGATTGTTACGGGCGTCGTCAGGGAGTCAAGGGAGATAACTGATTACTAGTTGTGTCAATGCCAACTAAATAATTGGTATTGCCATCAATGTAATTGAGCACAGGGTGGGCAAGGATGGGATAGGGGTGGTTGAGGAGCGTGGTGGGGTCGGGAGACGTCCCCAAAGTCAACGACATTCGCTGTGCGAAGTTTTATCCCTTTATGCTACAGAAGAGACAAAAAAATATTATTGTTGTTGTTATGAATCATAGATTTCACGTGCCGGTAATTGTCAACACCACATCCGTACTCGTGTGTCTGTTTGTTTTGTTTGTTATTGTTTGTTTGTTTGGGTTTATTTTAGGGTTTTGTACCGAGGACGATCCGGGTTGGAATTCATCTTCAGTAACCCATGTTTGTCGTCATAAGAGGCGACTAACGGGATTGGGTGGTCAGGCTCGCTGACTTGGTTTACACATGTCATCGTATCCCAATTGCGCAGATCGATGCCCATGCTGTTGATTACTATTGTCTGGTCGAGATTCAGTCATTTACAGACCGGTGCTATATAGCTGGAATATTGCTGAGTGCGGCGTAAAACTAAACTCACTCACTTGTACCGAGGATGCGTATTGCTACCTACTGGCTTGCGTAATTATCAAGCACTTTGTTGGTTTGGTGAATTCGATCTTGGGTGCAAGGAACCTGTGTTCGAGGGTTCGAATTCTAGATTCGCAAAGATTGTGTTTAGGTTCGTCAGTTTCATACTCGTAATGGCGGGTTTTACAAAAGTGGTTCATGTTTATAGCCTCATCAAGTTGACAGAATGTGATACTGCGTGAATACTGTTCCACTAGGGAAATAATCGAGCATCATCTTGGCAATTTTTGAAGATATCTTTTTATTTTCATAACTGAATCAAAGGTATATATGTACCTGTGCTAAAAACTATAACTCCTAATACAAAATTTGGTATTTCAATGTCGAAGAATGCTGTTGTAAAGAAACTTAATATATGTAAAATTTATATATATAGGTAAAATGAATACGAACATTCCGTCACAGTGAAATCCCGGACATCGCAGTTTAAAATGCAGTCATTTACAAAATGTAAGATTAGTGAAAAAAGAACCGCGAAATGAACTTTAATCATGTTCTACGGGAGTGTTGTGGGAGGTAAGATTTTCGGAACAACGGAATCGCTGATCTCACTGTACATTGTGATCAATAAACACCAAGATCAATAAACACCAAGATCAATAAAACAGCTACCAACCAGAATCAGCTGACTAAGCTTTGAAAAAAACGCTGATTTAGCTGAAATTGCCTTTTCCATCGAATGGAATCTATTTCGGCAGAAAACCAAGACAAGTTATTCTCTTTTATTTATTTCAATAATAAGTCAAATCTTTTTCTCAAGTAATACTTAAATCGCCCTATGCAACCCTAGATACATCTGGCGGAGACGGTTTCATTGGTTGTAGAGCCTATGCTGGTATATCTTACTCTGACAGTCTTACAACCAATCATTGCCGTCTGGAGGACATTTACGACATCCAGATACGTCACAGATGAGAAGAACCCACTGCTCCTAAATCAACTTATATATATGTTACATTATCAAACCCCGTTTTAACAAAGAAAAGGTACAGTGTTTACACATCACAATAGTTTAAAGTCTTGTTCGAATGTTTAATGCAAACAGTGCCGCTTTCGCCGAGGGGTAATTTTCATGTCACCCGATTGTATTTAGAGTGAAATATGGAGTGCTTGAAACGCAGTAGGAGGGAGAATCAGAATGGGTATCAGCCATCACTAGGAACACCTCGAGACCTGCACGGGCTTATTACAACGTGTTCCGGTAGACCTGGAATCGCCTGAGAGTGGTTACTAGTTGCCAAGTTGTCAGAGATGTTTTCTTTTCGCTTAAGAGTTCGGCTTTTTGTGGAAACCCTTGGTGACGTGCCTCAGAAAGCTGGTCATTAAAATGGTCGGATTGAGAGGTGCGAAATTCTACAGTGGTGTTGGGGAGAAATGAAGCTTAACTGTCTATTTTATTATCTTATTTATAAGCACCATCGAGAGAAGGCTTTATGAAATATTACAACAAAAATTGATAAATTTGTTTTTGGAAGTTTAAACGATTTTTAGTCAAACTGATCACATGTGTTCGCCCATATTCCTTTAATATGTGAATATATAGTACAAACATGCCTCGTAATTTGTTTCAAATTCCCCAAAGACTCCAGAAGTATATTTACTGATCATGATTTTGGTTGAAAATTCATGGAAATATGGTGTTGATGAACTATTCCGGTATTATTGACATAGTTCATTTGTAAAATGGTCACAACTTTTATTTTATTCGGATCCACGAGTGATGGTTTCACTAAAAAAACTTATAACGACTGGCTCTTCCTCAAACTACTCATACAACGTGACATGCGATTCTGAGAAATGTTTTTCTTTCTTTCTTCGTGTCATTAATTAAAAGTTTAGAAATATATAATAGTGACGTTAACGAGTGAAACTAGACAATACAATATTTACTTATGTGATGGATCAGCTGTCGCGTCATATATTATTGCAAGAAGTATAAGCATCCATATAATGCACGTCATAATTTTATTATTCCCTATTTTGTAAACTTTTCTGCTTCGATCATCTCACGTTGACATTACAGAATGCATGTTGCCAAATTGTGGTCGAACGGCTCATCATCATACATTACAAGTTCACCCTTTAATTTTTGTACTATACATGTATGTCAGTGTTTCCGGTGCACCTATATGCCTGCATAAGTTTATTATTTGCAACAGTAGGGCGCATTTAATCTGAATTGGTTTAAACATATTTTATTCAAATCAGAAGAAATGAAAAGGATTGGCAAGCAAGCCTACATGTCTCTATATTAACGCCGCTCCATAATACATGTGAAGGCTGTGAAAATAAAAACACGTAATTTACACATTAGTTTTATTAAATGCTCAATTTCCTTGTAGGTAGAGGTATCCAAATACGCCTTGCTTCTCACCAAATAATCCAATTTCGTTTTGACAATGAATTTTGTTTAAATCACGTTGATAATGCCCGAATTGTGCTATATGCGTCATTTAAGATTTTTCCCTAGTAGGGGGCATTCGTGCACCTATATGTACACGTGAGGTAAACAACAAGTCACAATGTCACATCAACCGTCAGTCAGCGACAGCGCTGAACGTGAACTCAATTTCCAACCGTTACAAACCCACCCGTGTGGTAGCATTGATTTTTAATTTATCTTGTCAAGAAACGACCGAGGGGTTAGACGTATGCACAGTTTTCTTAGCCGCTTGATTTAGAGGGCTAGAAGTTTATCTGCCTGATCAGGGGTGGGGAATGAGGGGAGAGGGAAGGGTGGGTGAGGGAGTGGGGGTAGGGTGCTCTTGACGAGAGGGTATGAGTCGGAGCTTGTCCGAATTATGTTCTTAAAGTTAAACCAATTGTTGTGTTTTATCCCATACCGTGTTAACGTATTGTGAACACTTACTGTGTCTACCGGTATGCGGGCGTGCTATTTGTTTAGCATTTTATGAATAGATGTTCAGAATAATTCTTTAAAAATTACAATATTGTAAATTTTCTTTATTCCAAATTGGTTTTAGCATTGCTGCATCCATACTTTTACATCGCAGATTATGTTTGCAAAATTATGCATGACTTCGTTCGTTTACCGAAAAAGTAGATTTTGTGTAATACGTCTCCTGATTTTGTGTAATACGTCTCTGATCTTGTGTAATACGTCTCCTAATTTTGTATAATACGTCATTACATTTTGTGAAATACATTTCCTCATTTAGTGTAATACACCTAATTCTGTGTAACACATCTCATTTTTTGGTAACAAACTAAACTACAGATACTCGAAGGGCTGATAATAGTACTTCGCTATAACGGTAGTTCGTTGTATGTATTTCAACTAAAACATACAGCAAGTGCTTTTGACCACATTTCGTTATATTCGTCAGTTCGATATAAACGTGTTTGTTATAAACATAGTTTTCAGTACATCTCCTCATTTTGTGTAATGCATCACGTCACCAAATCCAAGCGCCTCATACGTCAAACATCAGATTTCAAATATGACTAGAAACACCTCCTGGTTTCTTAGCAGTAGTCATACCTGTGACCCATTGTTTACACTTTAAGGTAAACAAACTCATTTTATACAAAGTAAATGAAATAAATTCCTAGTTTGAAGAGAGCGGCATCCCTGGTAGTATTGTGTAACTCTAATCTCCTTTCGATATGTACATAGCACCACGCTGGAAAGTGAAATTGACAGGCTAAACAGTAAAAATCGTTGTCAATTACACGAGGAGACGAGTGTTGATAGCGCTACTTATGGGTTAGGTGAAATAATGTGGTTAAAACCGTCATAGCTCGACCCCCAGGAAGAGGGTGGAGGTTGGTGAGTGGTGAGGATTTTTTGTCAGTTTCTTAAGTCTAGTCTAACACTCGGATTATTGGTGATTATAGGTATGAGGTGAGAAAATGAAGTAAGGAATTATACCCGTGGGGATATTCCCTCACGATATGATGAAATGTACACCGCATGTCACCGAACTGTATTGTAATATATACAAGGAGACTTCAGATGACAACTCTCGTCGCAACTCCTAGCTGTTTTTTGTTTGTTTGTTAGTGTGTTTTTTTGTTGTTGTTGTTTGTTTTTTGTGTTGTATTTTACCTTCTTCTTTTGTCTTTTCATTTCATAATGGTACAAAACATACATACCCCTACAACTTACTGTCTGCGTTCATATTCTTGCATAAGTGTCAGTTGTTTATATAAGATAGTATATAACAAGATATTTACACCACGTCATTTTGTAATATGAATATATGTAAATTTGAAAAAAATATCTTTATGCCCAATCAAGATTTTGTGATTCAAATAAGGTGATTTTTCCCCTTGTTATGTAATATTCGGAAATGAACAGGAGTATGAAAGCGGGAGATACCGATATAATAATGAAGGGCAACATAGCCCACATATTACTCTGTACTAGTACGTGATATTGACATGCTATTGACATTGGTACATGTGCCTGGTCATGTTGCAGTTGTGAAATGTACATGACATAAACAGCAAAGCATTGCGAAATGTTTTATTATCTCAGTATTTCCCATGATAACAACTGTTTAGATGATGAATCAGAAAATTAATTAATGTATATTTCCCCAGACGTTTTATTTTTACGTAATATATGTATGTATAGCGGTTCGTTGTATTTTTTCTGGAACAGGAACGGCCGTCACGTTTAAACTGAACGATCTATTTGAAACTGACATTCATCTCTGAAAACGATAATTGTGTAAATGTTTCCTTACATCTGTGGACCGTCGTGCTAGGTAAGCACCACAGCAATTCCTGTGTGTCATAACGTCAGCAAACAGAATTTTGTCAGAGTTAACTTGATTCATACTATTTATTTCCTGCAAAGTAATTACCAAAACAAATATCTAATCCGCACAAGGACAAATTAAAGTCAACAATAACGTCAATATATATTTGAACAAAATAAACACACTAAGTGTTTCCGTGTCAGAAACTCAATTGATTTTTAAAAGCTAACAAAAACAAAGACAACTAGATCAGAAACTGTAACGCGGGACTATCGTATTGTTGCCATGGAATTTGAACAATAAGAAGTGGCTGTAATCAACAGAGTTAATAATTGAGTAAAATCTAAAACTGAAATATTATGAGCCTTATTGGACATTTTGGGATAAGTTATTGGTTTATATTTTCTTGAACCAGTTCAGTATTAGTCTCCTTAGTCTTATAAGTCCTCCAGTACAGATCTACACATGATGTGAGTGTGAGCGAGTGTTGTTGAACGCCGCAGTCAGCCATATGCTGTAGTGTTTTACACTGTATGACGAATTTTCATGTCTAGGTTCGATTGCTTACAGGCCCCAATCACATGACAAGAATATTACTTAATGAGTCGATATAAAAGAAACAGACAAATTTTATCAGATAAGATACTAGAAAGTGTATTATGACATTTGTTAATTAAACTCTCATTATTTCACAGAATAATTTTGTAATATATCAAAATCCTACTGCTTTGAAACCGCCAATTAGTCGATGAAAAAAGAAACAAACAAATTTCATCTGATTAGATAGAAAGTGTACATATCCTAGTCAAACTTTCATTATTTTACAGAATGATTTTTTAATGAACCAAAGTCTTACTGCTTTGAAATAAAGATAAATATAATTCAATCGTTGTTTTTTTTCAAAAGACAGTTCATCTAACAGTTATTGAAAATTGCCATCATATGTTAGTACAAATTATCAGAAAATACGTGTATATCTAAATACGTAAATTAGGCAGCTATGACCAATTGCATAACATAGGCTCTTCACTACGGTAGCATCGCCTTTAATCTCTGACAACAAAATTCAGTGGTGTGATGTAAATATTAACACCTAACTGTAACGAACATGGATCCCAAGCCATTCGGATCGATCTCTACCCTGACTGAGCTGGTGAATACCCTTGCGGCGAGGATAGTCGACTGTAGCAATGTGTGTGATATTTCAAACGAGTTACAATGGAGGATATTTGTCAACGGCAAGTTTTCGTATCCTGGAACAGGTCGAAGTTGTCGAGCTGGCTATAGTCACAGCGAATGAATGGACGAGATTATATTACACCAACAACATACACTGCCTAACCAGTGTTGCTACTGAACGTTGAAATTAACACCGACTTCCGTATTTGAGGTGTAGTTGTGAATGACTGGAATACTATAAACGCAACACTGATGTTTGCTCGAAGAACGTTGTAGTTGTTGAAGAATCACAGTGCTTCATGTTTTGCCATATTATCAATGTGGAATATTTGCTGCCCAGTAATATACTGAGATGAGTAAATATAAGTATAATGAATAAGAAACCCGATATGACATTGCTAGTTCTAAAATAAGCAATCACAAATTTGTTGTTTTTTAGATCGAATCTATAAAATTTGTGAATGAAATATGTGTTTGTATATCTCTGGGTATAAACAACTGAATTGACGTATCTTAGGGATATGTTTGAATTTTATGTTCATTTCTATTAGGGTATTGCCATTAATAAAATATAGTTTTTTTATATAAAGTCATTTGTTTCAAATATACATGACTTCAGATAAATCTGTCTTTAAGCAGGATCTGCTCACCGTTTGCGAACAGTTGATGTGTCATTAAGTTGTGGGGGCGGTGGGGTAGCCTTGTGGTTACAACATTCGATCGTTACGCTGAAGATCCGGGTTTGATTCCCCACATGGGTAGAATGTGTGAATCCCATTTCTGGCCGTGATATTGCTGGAATATTGCTAAAAGCGGCGTAAAACCAAATAGAAAACAAACAAGGGAGCCGAAAACAGACAGTATTATTTTGGAGCTGGTCGTGAATGCGGTCGCTATCACTTTGTATTAACGCGTGCAGTTTCAATGAATTACTGAATTAAAATAATTCATATGCCCATCGGAAATGCGAACTCAGTAACTTTAAACCTGAGAATATGGTGAGGTAAATACGTTACATGTGACTTACTCCAACTGTAGAACTGTCCCTTAAACAAACCTTTATCGAGGTTCTGAATGTGAAGCTTTAAGGTATTCCCTCTGTTAATGTCATCACAGGCTAGAAACCAATTTCGTTAATTTGAGTTCAAGGTTCATACCACTGTTACAAACAAACACCTGGTGTCATAATTGATTTTTATTGATCCATTCGTCGTTGCAATTTAAAAATGGCCTTCAGTAAGGTTGCTTGTTCATGGAAATAAAATATGACGAGTCCCTACTGCGACTACCTGGTGTCATTTTCAATGATCCATTCTTATAATGTTCACTGCTGTTTTGCACTTTAGGATATGAAATTGTTTTGTGACATCACAAGACTGGTTATTATTTGACTTTGGCGGGTCAATCTACATAAGCATAAACACCTCACTTTGGACCGAAACATCGCTCTATTCATCGTCCAACATAGCATGGTTGAAGTCGCCTGACTTACTCACATCGTAAGACATCGTTCAACAGAGCCTCATACAACACAGGGAACGGTGGGGTAGCCTAGTGGTTAAAGCGTTCGCTCGTCACTCCGAAGAACCTGATTCGATTTCACACACGGGTACAATGTATGAAGCCCATTTTTGGTGTCCCCCGGAGCAATATTGCTGGAATATCGCTGAAGACGTATAACTAAGCTCTCTCATACAACACGCATTTGATAAAGTCAAGAGCCATTAGACATGTTTTTATCTCTTTTATGACGAATTCGGTGAATTCAGACCAAAATCGTCCACGATATTCTGTCCTTTGACAAAACGATAGATTCGATACCAATTGTTCAATGACTTAGAAGACATATCTTTCCGAGTCTATGTACATGTCACATTAAAACTGCTTGAAAAAGAATATTGCAATGTAAAACAATAATTATTTTTATCACCATCATGATAAGCGTCGTTGAAGTCATCACCATCATCTCTATTAGTGGTAATAGCGCACAACTGTGAGAAATTTTCTTTTACATACAGATTTTTAGTTCAGGTTTTTCCTGACACATTTACAGAATTCAAGCTGCTCAAAAAGGGGTTAAAGACATATAATCTATTGCAAGTGACAAGATAAGTTTCTTTTTTCAAAAGCTACCTTTTCGACCTCAACATCTGTTGCAACAAAAAATCCGTTTTCAAACTTGAAACCAGTAGGCCCCCGTTGCCGACAAGGTGTTGCAAGTTAACAGTAAGACAGAGTAACTGATAATGTCCCTTATCTTCACTCTTCAACTTATGAAGTCAAGAAAGCAAACACGTTCAAGTACCATCGGTAACTTCCAACTGGAGAGTTGGTTCACTCACGTAAACTCCCGTAGAGTAAGTGAGATTGCTTTGCGTTGATTTACCTCTAGAGTTGAGCACTATCACGAGAAGGACATCTCAAGATTTCGTTGAGGAAAATAATTGTAGATGGAGCGTGTGTGAGGTTTGAGATACGTATCAATGCACGTGTGTTTTTTATCAGCTTCCTGAGGAGTTTCTACTTCAATATATGCCGCGTCATCAACAGCTGATGTCAATCCCTGCACAATATCAACAGAGTCAAAATTGGTTTCATAAGTGACGAAATCGACAAGAGTGACCAGTGCATGGTCATGCACTGGATGCATGCGGAGAACGTGATCACACCTTCTGAATGATGTTGATATAACTTATATAACTATGTAATAAATATGTATAAGTGTGACATTGTACATGATTTCGTGAGAGGTCATTCTGATAATGGGGATATTGTTTTGTCAGGCAGTATGTTACAAACATCACATTTCCAGTGTCCCTTTTAAATGCACAATATGTGTCTTAAAGGCGACAAATACGTTCTGTACATTATGTTGATGTACATTGAGGTTTCACAAATATACCCTACATTCTGTTGATGGACATTGAGGTTTCACAAATATACCCTACATTCTGTTGATGGACATTGAGGTTTCACAAATATACCTTACATTCTGTTGATGGACATTGAGGTTTCACAAATATACCCTACATTCTGTTGATACATTCTGTTGATGTACATTGAGGTTTCACAAATATACCATACATTCTGTTGATGGACATTGAGGTTTCACAAATATACCATACATTCTGTTGATGTACATTGAGGTTTCACAAATATACCTTACATTCTGTTGATTTACATTGAGGTTTCACAAATATACCCTACATTCTGTTGATACATTCTGTTGATGTACATTGAGGTTTCACAAATATACCCTACATTCTGTTGATGTACAATAAGGTTTTACAAATATACCCTACATTATGTTGATGTCCATTGAGGTTTCACAAATATACCCTACATTCTGTTGATACATTTTGTTGATGTACATTGAGGTTTCACAAATATATCCTACATTCTGTTGATGTACATTGAGGTTTCACAAATATACCCTACATTCTGTTGATGTACATTGAGGTTTCACAAATATACCCTACATTCTGTTGATACATTCTGTTGATGTACATTGAGGTTTCACAAATATATCCTACATACTGTTGATGTACACTGAGGTTTCACAAATATACCCTACATTCTGTTGATGGACATTGAGGTTTCACAAACATACCCTACATTCTGTTGATACATTCTGTTGATTTACATTGAGGTTTCACAAATACCGTTACATTCAATAGAAGGGCACTCGAATTTCACAAATACCGTTACATTCAGTAGTTTTTCTTGAATAATGAACCATCCGTCATGCAGAATGTCTGCTTTGCACTCGCGTTTGCTTGTTTCCGCTGTTTCCTAGCAGTCATGCTTATAAATAGTATCTGTCGGTTGTTATGGTGATTAATTGTTGCAGCTCAGTTTCATACAATGATTTATTTTACAAAAGATTATACAGTCTTTAAGTGTAGATGTTGTGTGGCCTATCCACATCATTTACCCTCATCAATACGTTGACTTCAGCACTAAACACCCCTCACCAACCTATGTTTCGTCAGGCAGATAGTCTGTGTCACTATGGTCATGCGTAGGGCTACAACTAATGTCAGCAATGTGCCGACCATCTCGCTATCGCATTTTGATAATACAGACTCGAGGACTACTTGTAGTCAAATATTGACCAGAGTGGTTGGTAAAAATATGTTATACATTCCGAGTTCGTATCAGTGGGCCGGCTGCTCCTTGCTGTGCCGACATTTAGTAACGTGTTGTATCCAAAACCCACACGGGGAATGTAGGCGGAACAGGAATCTCTATCCAACATTCTTATGGGTTTACTTGTGTATGGTGTGTGGGATCCTCACGTCTGGGGTCTGTAATAGTGGATGGGCGGTTCTGATATGATCATCAAACAAACAGATATGATAGCGAGCAAACCTCCACTCGTCAACACGTGGTCGAACAATTTAGTTCGCGAATTTCATTATTTGTCACGTTCATTTCTTTCGGGTCCCCTTTGAAGGATTTTAATCCATCATCCCAAATCTGTATGGTCAACGTTGATCAATGTTGGTCATGATAAATAATTCTATTTTGTGAGAAAAATGAAAGATGAAAGAAAATTCAAAACGAACAGTGTCCATAGTGTGTCATATTATTTTGGTGTGTAAAATGTGTCCTGTTGTCGAGGACCCAGTATAATGTAACCCTAACCCTTTCGCTTACATCTCAGCTTGTCGTGTGATGCACGAACGAATCATATAAAATGTGATTCAAGTATGTTGTGTGATGAACGAATATTCTGTACATAAAATGTATCCTAGAATGCCGTGTGTTTTGTGATTGTGTCTTTCAAAATGTGATCATATCATGATGTGTGGTGTATGAATGAACTGAACAAAATTTCGAAAAATTGCATTATGAATGTACAGTACATAAAAGTGTGTCGGGGATGTTTAAGGCATTGTACAAAATGTGTTCCTAGTATGTCGTGAGGTGCGTGAATGTATTGTACAAAATGTGATCTGGTATGACGGGAGACGTGTGAATGTATTGTACAAAATGTGATCCTGGTATGTCGTGAGTTGCGTGAATGTATTGTACAAAATGTGATCCTGGTATGACGGGAGACGTGTGAATGTATTGTACAAACAGTGAATCTATTGCATATTCATAACGCTAAATTGGCTTTGTGCAATCTGTCCCAATACCCCCGTTTAAAAGATAGAATGACTTATTATTTATAAAGGTCCGTTTGATATCAGTAGTGTCATCGGCAGTGTGTCATTGCATTCTTATACTGCATTATTAAACTATGGAACAAAGTTTCATATAAACGTTTTCATGCAACAAAGAGTGAGTGGACAACAGAAATGGGCTTCACACATTGTATCAGCGTTCAGAATTAACGTCAGTCCATAGGCCCCAGGCCGATTGAAAACCACTCGGACCCACAGCTTTTGTTTTCTGCAGGACCTTATAGCCGACAGCTTTTTCATCACCAATAACTAAGAGTATTATCTCCATATTAAAACTATAGGTCCTACACATTCTGATCAGGACTCAATACTTATTATGGTCCTTAGGGCCTGCAGCTTTTCAGGGTTAAGGGCAAACACTGCATTGTATCCATGTGGAGAATCGAACCCGGGTCTTCGGCGTGACGAGCGAACGCTTTAACCACTAGGCTACCCCAACGCCCCTCATGCACCAAAGAAGGTCAGCAATAGCCAGTACTGTTTTGCCTAGAAATTCACTGGCACAACTCAACCAAATAAGCTGTAGCGGCTGCGTTTTCTAGTGAAATAACTGTTTAACCTTAAATAATGATGCATATGTTTTTAAATCACACTTTCAATTCATTTGGAACGCACCAAAAACGAGACAAGTAACATACTCCTGAACATTAAACATAGAACGACGGTGCAAAAGAATACCCAGTCATGACTAAGACAGTTTTGGAACTAGAGACTGCTCCCAGTCTTGTGTAACCCTAGCCCCTTTACTTATTACCTTGTAGCGCTATATCTCATCAGATGAGTCATGAATTCCAAGCTGACGACTAAGCCAGGGTTACCTTCAAAACCAATATCAAACACATTTGAAACCAGCTGGACGGGCTAGATTTAAGGTGTTTAACTTGTGTTATGGCTATCATTGGTGAACATGATAGGCCCCGGTTACACAAGCGTTAGAGAAGATTTTCTGTTAATATTATGGACTTTCGAGGCGCCTGGAAATTGAAAATGGATTTACACACGTAGATACGATTTCCATTGACCCCTGAGTTGCTGCCACATCAGTACGATAAAGCAACTAGCTGTTATTAAAAGATTTTTCATGTTTATTTTCCCCACAGTAAAGGTTATACTGATTTGCCTGTCAGGCAATGTTCACGTTTACCGTGGGAATATTCATTTGAAGGACATGTCAACCTTTGAGGTTTAGGACACATTTAAATTCACGTTTTGAAACTCATATCTAGCGTTTCTGTTCAATAATTATCCCTCAGTCGATTAAAATTACAAATTTTATAAATTTTGGTTCAAGGTGATCAATGTAAACATTAATTTCTTCGAGCGTTTTTGTTTAATTTAAATCGAGTTTTTGTCGAAACAAATAATTTGTTCCGAGTAAATGAAAAATATTTTTTCTTCAGAGTGTAGATAAGAAAAGAAATTGTGTGCTACAAAAAAATAACAATTCGTCAATAATCGTTTTAATTTTTGTTTTTGTTTCTACATTAGAGAAATATTGGGTTTTGTGGATTTTGCTTCTTTACAACACCCCAGGCCCCCACTGGAATAACAATTGGTCCGTCCCTAGCAGTCTAACGGCAAACACATGTCAGGCATTTAAGCTTTAGCTTCATCGTGTACAGCATTGTATCATGTATCCGTCGTTCGATGGTTGAATACCACCGAAATATAATTAATCACCATATCTCAGCTCTCGTCACTGAATGATGATTTACCGTGTTCAATATCCTGTATGAAATCGGTAGTCTCCCGCTTCTAATCTCCACCCTTCATTTTGTTAAGAATTTGACAGCGATATGTTGTCCTTTCTATGTAACGAGTTATCACGAACCGTGGCGGCCATTTGCAAAGATGGCGGACTAAATGGCGTTATCTTTCTCTTGTCTAACGTGAATGAAAGCCAAACATAGATCACTTTCGGCTCTCTAAAGCGACTGTCGTACTTTATCTCTACCATTGTTCCAAGACAGAAACCAGTCCGTGTTATACTTAGAGGCCATGTGTGTATATTGACTAGCGTTATCGAATGATAACGGAGGCAGTGCAGTCTATGTCAGGACTGGGTCTGGCTGTTTTATGCGCTGTTTAGTCTTCCCTATTGCATAAATCGTTAAGATAACTGAGTCCACCCGAAACAGTGTTACCGCACAGCGGGATTGACTTGATTTACGGAGTGGACGTAACCCAAGGTTGCGGCGATGTCAAATTTGGAGTAAAATACACATTCCGGTGTTTACATCCTGTCATTATTAAATGATATAAACTTTGTGTGAATTTACATCAATTTGACATGTCTGTACTATATTACAACTATGGCATTTCTGAAGGCGGAACGTATAAACTGATGTTTCACTATGATCTGAAGGACAAGTAATTTATTAATGTTTAGAAAATCTAGATGAATAATTCAACATCCTATCTTTATACAGAAATGATGCAGTCAAAAATCAAAATATGCACAAGAAGAAAAAGCAATTAAATTGTTTGTGACATTTTAAATAGGCTATGTATAATTTGTGCAGATCGTGGTATTTAAGCTATTGTGAGAAATGGTCGAATTTTCACGATATTGATGTTGATATGCCATTTCACCAGTGTTAAAGATATGGTAAATATTCTCAAGGCTTTGCTGCAAATATGTTGAACATTGTCTCTTGAAAATTAACATTCACCCTCGTTTTGAATTATATTTAGTGTCTTGAACATGAAAGCATTATCTTGACATTGTATCAGATAAGAATATTGGGACTTCAAGATATTAGTTTGTATTAAATATCTGACAATTCATTATGTTTTTAAGTACCATGTATTCCATGTAGATGTATCTCCAGATGTAGTTGGAAGTGTAAGATGTGATCACAATCATTCCAGAATATTTTAATATAGAACAAGAGAATGCAGAGTTTTGTTCAGTTTAGAGGTCTTGTGTATCATCAAAATTACGCACAGGTGACTGATCGCCATTGAGTTAGATGCGAGATGTTACGTCAAATATACACATGCGAATACGTTCCGATTGCAGTATATTTGCATGTGGGATTGACATTTGTAAACTGTGTCATGTATTAACCGGTAAACGTTGTATTTTAGAAATTTATGAAATAAACGGCAATTTTTAAAAGATGCATTGCAGTGTGGAATATATGAACATAAAGAAGGGACAGTGTTGCATTTTTCCTGGTGTAAAGATGTCTGTCTTCATATGTGTTCCCTTACTTTATTCCTTTAGTATATACCTGTAAGCAAACATTAACCAGCTGTGTAGACAGGTGCAACGATGTTTCAAGAACAGCTTCAATCTGACTGACACTTAACATGTAGAGTTGGAAGATAACGCTTTTGGAATAACACAAGGGGTTAGATGTGAGTGGTGGTGGCGGATAAACGATTAGATGGGCAGTGAGATTGGTGGGTAACGATGATTGCTCTGTTTTGGAGATGAACTGTGGGAGGTGTGCTGAAGGATGATGAGGATTCGGAGTTGATGAAGAACTGTGAGACGTGGATTGATGAATATGATTGGGGTTTAAGGTGGATGATGAACTATGTGAGCTGAATTGATGGATGATGGTGGTTAGGAGTGGAGGATGAACTATGTGGGGTGGGCTGATACATTGAATGCGTTTTCGGTGTGGATGATGAAGTATAAAGTAGTTTTACCGAAGATACATGAAAGAGGTTGATGATGTACTGACTGATCGATGGTGTTGGTTAGGGCGGATGATGACCTTTGAGAGGTGGCTGGTGGAGTTTCTTGTGTGTATGGAGGGGGCGAGGGCAGTTAATAGCAACGTAGGTAGGATGGTTTTCGGGATGTGTAAAATGCAAATAATAAAATTATCGGTGTTGAATATGAACCCGTACACAGTCGTGTGGATGCAAGAAGAGATTAACGTGCACATGACTGTGGGGAATCGAGTGGGGGATAAACTATTTGGGGTAGGGGGAGTTAGGGGGAGGTCAGCTGGTTATCTCGGGAAAAGACAAGGAGGTAGTATCTACCCTTGCAGCAGGCCAGAATATTTCAACACCGGTGATGGAACACAGAGATACGCATCTCGCCTCAACCACAGCCTAGACGTGTGTTGACAGGATTTGTGTTTGTAGGTGGTACTCAAACAAGCTAAACCACCAACTAAACTATCACCAGTAACAACCCCAGTTATTTTGTTCTTTGAACAATTACTGTTACAAAGTAATTTACCCTCAGCCAAAAATATTTTATGATTTCATCGCTACGTCGGAAAGATCACGACGATTTTATAGCTTTTATATAAATTTTATAAACAAAATTATTCATTTCATTGTACAGCATTCTTCTACTCTGCAATTACACAGCAATACCCAATACAGATAGACTGTGATTTACAAACACACATAGGCCCACATGGGCTGTGGGAGGGAGGATCTATTTCTTGACTCGCTGGCGACGAGGATCTTCTTCATTTTGCTCCAATCAATAACAACACTGTTTCAAAATTTACAAAGATATTAGCCCACCTTAATGGGGTGAAGCGGGTCAGAGGGCTAAGCCGCTGCCTGGGCAACAGGGGGAGTGAGAAATCTTCAATGGGTCACTAAACCCTCCTCAGAATGGCGTGATAGTGATTATATCAAGAATGTACAATCAAATTAATAGTATAAATTTGGGCGATATGTTATAATTAAATTATGATACAGAGTAATTTTGTTTATATTCCAGTTTAGCTTTTGAATAGTTTAAACCACGTAGTGTGTTGGATATTAGAACACATTTATTAATTATAATTCATTGCACATAAAAACTAAATCCGCCAAGAAAAGAACTGAAAAACATACCTCTGTAGGTATGATTTCCAGAACCTTTCTTACATCCAAGGTATGATGATGTGTGCCTTAGAGAACTTTACCAAGTATCTAAGCCCATTGCTCCATAATAATCAGTAATACGTATATATAAATTGTTATTTAAAACCTCATATAATACAGCATCCTTTTACTCAGTTTCGCTTTCTCTTTAATGTAAGTCAAAGTAATCCACATTTTTGCTGTACCCGCCATGTTCTAGATTTCGGATTATTAAGATTAACTGGAGCAAAAGTTTAAAAGCATTTTTTTATCTTTATGAAGTGATCTTTTGTACGGATGATACCACTCCCACTTAGATATATCTTTATCTGTTTACTCAGATCCTTTTGTACCTTAACGGGCGTCCAAAGCCGAATTAATTTTATGCTCTTCACGACAGCACGGATGAATCGCCGTAACATTGCAAGGTAGTTGCTCTGGCCCAGCGTTCCTGTGGAACGTTGATGGTTTGCAGTGAAAGAAGGATCTGCAAAAGTGTGAAAACTGCATCATTAAAAGCACGTTAATTCAAAAGTGCATTTCTCTCTGCCATTTTAATATGTTGGACCAAGCGGACAGAACTTGTTTGGTTGTATCGTCCTCATGTAAATGTTTCAGGTTTTATCATCATATTTATGCTTTATTGTATAAGGGCTATGTCTTTTAATGTTATATTTGTTAATGTATACATCATGTTTTACATTTATGAAACATTGTTTATCGTTATTAAATGCATATTAAATACAAACATCACAGTGACATAATTATATTATCATTTTTACTCGAGGCTTGAATAAATGTATTCATAAATGCGCAAACACACGAATTGAAACACTTTTAAATATTGTCTCAAATCGTAAGTCGGTAGTGTTGTCCTTAGATAATGGCTTGCTGACAGAAAAAAATAAACATGTCAGTTAATGCGACTTGATCCTGATTAAAACATGCTCTTTGATCTCGGGATTTTAACACTGGTAACCAAATGAGGTAAATCGAGCAGTGCAGTGTCATGATGATACATACTGTACATCTTCAATTCTAGAATATGTTTAATCACTAATTTATGATGAGAAATTATGAAATACCTTTTGCTTTCAAACGATGACAAATAATATTAAAATCCCTTTTACACACAAATCAAGAAATTTGATGTCGAAAATGAAATAGTTATACATCATTTATGTTGTATTTTAACAGTTTTAGCCAAATACGTATTTAGATCATTGAACAGATATATAACATCGCAAAACAAAATCAATTAACTTTTAACTGAATATCCATTTTCCTTGAATCGTGGACACTATCTGTTTCAGTTTTATAGGGTGGGCATGTGGTTAAATGGTTTGTTCTTCACGACAAAGATCCTGGTTCGATTCTCGACGTGTGTGGAATATGTTAAGAGTCCTAACAAATATGTATCGATCGCTCAGTATATACAAATGTTACTCTTCTCTACGGGAGTATGATATACATGTCAGAAGGACTATAAGCAGCATGTAGCAGTTAGGTCATACTGTTCTGATGAGATCCATTCAGTGTTCCAGAGACACACAGACAGTTTCTTCCGTCTGTGTGCCACATCAAAATATCTTTATCATGCATGCTTCGCTGTGTGTTAAAGATTCATAGTCTGTTTTAATGTTTCGTATGATGGATGTGAAAATGTTTCATATTGTATGTCAGTGTTTGTATGAAAATGTTTCACAATGCGTGTTGATATGTCATATTGTGACTAATTATTATACATAGTGTGTTAGGTCTCTCTATTGTGTGCTTTTGTTCATATTTTGTGTCAATGTTTCATGTAATATGTGTGATAATATTTCATTGTGTGAATATATTTCGTCATATGTGATATCATTCAATTTAAGTGCGTTAAGTTTGTATAATATGTACAATTTCATATTTTGTTTTAAAGTTTGATAGTGTATGTTAAAGTTTGTATGTTAACGTTTCATATTGTGTGTTAATATTTCATATAGTGTGTTATTATTACAATTACATGTTAAGGTTTTATATTGGGTGTTAATCTTTCATAATGTATGTAAATGTTATAAACTGTATCTTAATGTTTGTACGTTAATGTTTCTTAGTGTGTGTTACTATTACACATTGTATGTTAATGTTTCACAGTGTGTCTTAATGTTTCATATTGCAATTGTGTGTTAATGTTTCACATATTATGTTTATGTTTCACATTGTGTGTTAATGTTTCATAGTGTGTGTTAATGTTTCATAGTGTGTGTTAATGTTTCATATTGAATGTAAATGTTTCATATTGAATGTAAATGTTTCATATTGAATGTGAATGTTTCACATCTTGTATAAATGTTTCAGGTTGGAGGAGAACTACTGTATGTGTGAAGGTGTATGCCTGCCGCGGTGCATCCTCTATGCTCACTACCTGGACTTCTGCAGGAAGGAAAACCTTGAGCCGGCGTGTGCGGCTACATTCGGAAAGGTAACTACATCCTTCAACCATTACATCGGCGCTGCAGAGATGCAGAATTGAGTCTACACTTTCATATCAGAACATAGCCATTATTGTTAACTGCATTGGCATACGGATAAGCAACGATGTTCCGCGAAAGCAGTGAGTTCAATGTGTGCGGAAACCTCGCTTATCCAGACTGTAACATTCATGGTGAAATCGTGCAGATTATTGAGTTCCGGATTAATTATCATTACCATGGATTAATGTCGCTTTGTGTGGGAGTTCTACTATCGTCCGGAAGTAGAGATTCCTGGACATTTAGCACCTTTTCTTAAAATTCCCTATCCAGTTCACATCCGTAGCTTAAAATCCAGACCTATAGTGTTATATCTGGAAGCCCACAGACTAATTTAACTTACAGGAACCAATTATAACCAAAGTCTACAGGAGTTATTTCCGTTATCACCAACGTTCGCATCAAAGGGCATTTTGAAAAAATCTCCAATCAAACTATTACTTCCAGAGGTAAATTTGAAAAAGATCTGAGACGTCAACGCAAGAAATATTTAGTCTTAATTATCTGCCGGAATCTGTGCGTGAAAGGAAACACACGGTGTTCGGTCACACACACACACACACACACACACACACACACACACACACACACACACACACACACACACACACACACACACACACACACACACACACACACACACACACACACACACACACACACACACACACACACACACACACACACACACACACACACACACACACACACACACACCACACACCCCAACCGGTAGGTGCCACTCGTAATTTGCATTTAAAATTTAAAAGTGTTTAAAAAAGCCAAGGGTTCGGAAACAGTCAAGTGTCTTCCCACCGCGCACTTATACAGAATTAATGCTAATGCTTAAATAGTAAAACATTCACTTTTGGGCCTATCCACGTTGCCGAATAGACTGTCTGATAGCCGAATGATCTCCAAAGTCTAATTAAGGGAGATAAGCTTGTGTTTCCCCTAAAGTAAATAAATCCAGCTAAATATGGCAATTGGTTTCTGTTTAAAATGGGTACGTCGTCTCAAAAGAGAATTTTTGCTCCAAAAATATTTTCGGCTTGAGTTCTCCTTCCGTATTTTGCAAACTAGCTTTTAAATACTGAGTGTATTTGTATACTTCTTGTTTTCCTGAGTGAAAAACGATCGACGACAATTTCACGAGAGCCGTCGGGACTCAGCGTCCCTGTTGCTGTTGATACTACTTTAACTCAGACAAGGACAAGAGTCAACTGTTTGTCGAATTTGCTGAATTGTTTGAAAAGTACAAGGAAATAAGTACATTTATTCTGCCTTAAGACGGATTTAGACATAACTGCGATTATTTAGATGGTGAGTAATAAATTATAATTACCCTCAGAAAACACGAAACCAGATGTTGAAAACAATCCTTGGTTAATTATTACAAACATATTGAGTTATCCCGCCCGTGTATGTAACACAATCATTGATGGTTTTCTCAATTATATAACATATAATCTCGATATTACCAATGACCTCATGTGATGTGTCGTAGAAAGTTCACGGGTGATATGATCATTCAACATCATTCAGCCACCAGACATGGCTTATATTTGGTTCTTGGACCCTTAACACTATCGGCAATGTCCCTGGTATGTTATTTGCATATCAAAACTGAAAAAAATCATGTTTTGCCCCCAAGAAATACTGCATACATGACATATGATAGATGTCTGAAAAAATGAATTTTAAGTGAAGAATTTTCGGTCTTTTGAAGTTGTGACGTAATAAACATCCTGTCTGTAACACAATTCCCCTTCCGCCCTCCAGGAACATGAAGAGGTGGATCCCTTAAGACACATTCCCAGTTAAACAGTTATATGTTAACGTCATTAAGGAGGTGTTTCCAATACGCAGAATCAGATTAGAATTTTAATCAAGGTAAGGTCAATTACGTCAAAATGCAATGGTCATACGTCGATTTGATACCTTGATGACGTGTGTGCGTGCGTGCGTGAGTGAGTGAGTAAGTGAGTGAGTGAGTAAGTGAGTGCGTGTGTGTGTTTATTAATTAATCAGAATTATGTAAAACCCTAATCATGACACTTTTCCTTGCAGACAATACGTCAAAAAGTTCCCCCACTTGACAACAAGACGTCTCGGAACACGAGGTCACTCCAAGTAAGTGTTGAAAGATAAGTTAACAATAATTATGAAGAACAGCGGCCCTGATTTACTCAAATTTGAAAAAAACAACGCAGGAAAATGCATTTCCCAGAATTAACTCAAATCAATATTTGACAATTTGAGTTTGTAGGTTACTTAAGTTGTGTAGATTTTTTTTGTTTAAAAAATGCAGTTGAGTTAACAATTCAGCAGTTTCAAATTGAGTAAAAACTCAAGTTTGTTTCGAGAAATCCGGGCCAGGTGTATTAATAGGTTGAGGTCATGATGACCAATGCTAGCACAGAGGCAGGATGATTCTGGTGTCAGATCCTAGCTGCCATATGAAAGCCAGAAACTAAAATGGGGATCAGATGATCACAATGGCTTACGATTGCATTTCACTTTGTTGATTTGATACTATCATCCACTGGTTCCTGGCACCCCTAAGGAACATATATAAGTATAAAGGTCTTGGTAAACTTAACATTGTGTCATATAATGATGAGAAAGTGAAAATTGTTTGACGTTCGCAATATTCCCCTGAGCTGATGTAAAGGTCTACCTACACTCTCTGTTGTAGGTAGGACGGTGGGGTAGCCTTGTGGTTAAAGCGTTCGATCGTCACGCCAAAGACCCGGGTTCGATTCCCCACATGGGTACAATGTGTGAAGCCCATTTCTGGTGTCCCCCGCCGCGATATTGCTGGAATGTTGCTAAAAGCGGCGTAAAACCATACTGACTCACTCTCTTTGTTGCAGGTACCACTATTACGGTATTGGGATCCGGGAGACGAGTCAGTATTATCACTCGGTGTATTCGGGGAAAGGTTTGACCAGGTAAGTGTCCCTTTTTTACCACTGTGCTTCTATTTCATTTGACCATATTCAGCAGCTTGTTTAACAAGAATATACGCACATAGACTGAGTATTACTGTACTGAGACTGACACTCTGACCTTGCAAATCAGAGGGATATATATATGTATGAACACTTTGCTGTTGTTCTGGTGGCGCATATGACAGAGTATCATGCATGTTTGCGTTGTGTCACTCCAGCAAAAGTTCACATATTCCTTAAATTACAGTTACGGTCACTATAATATGAGATTTTCCATCATAACAGATTACTAATCTACTGTGATAGCTACAGTTAATTATTTTACAAATGACAACTTAAGAGTTTTCATGTCACTATGGCCCCTTCACAAGCATCAGCTATTTTACAACCGTTTACACACGACTATAGAAGGCAAGAACAGATCTACGTCCTTTGGGGTTCTTGTTTGAAACCTATGGTGGTTCTAAGAGGCGACCAGTTGTATCAAGTGATTAGACTGTGATTTGGTCAATATATGTTCATGATATCAGTCACTGGTTTGTGTGGTCAAGACTGGATTATTTGCAAGCCGCAGTCATATAGTTGGAGTAGATGTAAAACAAAATCTTTGACAATGCGTTGAAATAAAATATGTATCTACCACCTCTATAAAAACCGTTACAAAACGGCAGAGCATTTACAGAGAGTTCTAGCCAGATCCAGCCAGATCCAAATTACTGCGGTTCAGATAAATCCGATACAGTTCAGATAAACATATTAAAAAAAGACCAGATTCAAACATGAGTTTAGATCCCTCCAAATGTCCAAATTTCAGTGATTCAGATAAATAATTTTAGTTCTGATCACTACACTACGAGACTAGCAAAAGTAGATAATCCAATAAACGAGAAGTATCGACAGTTGTTGGGAGACTCCGAGACTTGAAGAGTGTGTTATTGTTGGTAGGAAGTAACCGACACCATTTTATAACAAGTCTTTGTTGTCGCCGGTCTTAAACCCTGTAAAGAGCCTTGCGTGTCTCGCAACTTGAATGTCCCATTGGATAGACGGGGGGATTAACTGAAGGTGCACACCAGGCACTCTGCAGTACTTCGCTAGCCGCCGTCTCACTTCACAAATGCATCCTAAGTGGTTGTCGTATATCAAACCAATCATTTGGTAGAGAAGAAATATCAACATGAGGTTCATTGCTGGCGAAATACTCGTTCCCTCAAGCCCTTGTCTGTCATTGTGAACGTCATTACTGACAAATTTACAGTGAAATTCACACGACTTTAAACTTTTGAAACACTTAAGATTGGTCCGGGGTTACGCAATTGACGCCTTCAAATTGTGCAGGTTCCAGATTTTACTATCCCCGACCTAACATGCAGAAGGTATGAAATATTTACAACTGTTATAGGCCAATCATTGGGTGATTTTTGTTTGCCTCCTTGGTCGCTTCGAGTCCACGTGAAGATTTTATTGCCATGTGTCAACACAGGAACGTGCCAAAACCTCCGCGAGATGAGCATTTAGAGACATAAAAGGAAATATTTGTTGGGTCGTTTTTTGTGGTTATATAATATTTGGAAGTGTTTATGGTTCACAAATCACCCTATAAAGGTATCGGGGGACTTGGTACAAGCCCAAAAGCTCAGCATAAAGAACGGTTTGTCCAGTTGGAATTAGAGCAAGCTTTATTAGTTTTTCAGTTGACGAACATCTGCAGCGGATTAATGCTGCCTTTTTAGAACCTGTACGTTTTGACATCTGGTGTACAGGTCCACGGATATTGCTTCTTTTGTCTCATTAAACTTGGAATCGATTTATTGTCATTAGTGTTTGAACAAGTGTTGACACAAATGAGTTATATCAAGTCAGTTGCTTCAGGATCTATCATGACGACGATGTCGATTAGACAGTGTGACAAAATAACGTTAAGTTGGCGTCTACCATAAACAATGGGTTCTATTTAGAAACGAGATCCTACGAGATTAACTTCAGAATCATAAACGTGCTTGGTATCATTAGAGCGATGACTGATGGAATGGTGTTGAAGACTGTTGGCAACATTCAAGACCGTAAATTATTAGGACACCAGGAATTGGTTCGCAACATGTATTCACGCTGAAACCGAATCTCTCAACGTTTTAAATGAAATCTAGAAGACACTTTGCATAATCATTGGAAATGTCTCCTAAAACAGCGTCTATTAACGATTCCGACCATATTAGAATCATGTGCCTACTAATACTAGATAATACCAAGTGTCGAAAATATTCCTCACCAGAGTCGTATGGCCCTCTTTGAAAATCTTCGTAGAAAAGCCATGCTCGGTTGTGAGATATCTACGCCAACGGCTATAGCGACTGGATTATCAGTGCTCGACATCAAGGGAACATACAGCAGTGGAAGTTGAAAACGTACATGACGTTTTTTGTCATGAATCCTCGTGGGTGGTGTTTTGTCACTGATGTTTACACCTCAATATGAGGCATGAGGTCTCTTTAAAATCTAGTTCAGGGCCCCGTTCCTTAAGGGATCGTAGCGTTATGACTGTCGTAAGTCTATGTTAAAGTATGGGAGTTACGATCACCTTAGCGCTACGTACGATCTCTATGTGAAATGGGCCCCAGGTGCCTAAACAACAAATGCTTCTGAAAGTAATTATGTTAAGTGCTTAAGTAAAGTCAAACGCTAGATGGCGATTAGTCATGGTCGATGAAGGTGAACTACAGTCATTTATATTGTAATACGGCATGAAACAGACGTGGATTTAGTTATCATAAAGTGATAAAGTTAGAAATTATCTATATCAAGATGAGAGTTTACAACATATATATTTAATAATATCATATAACCATGATCTTTCTACCAAAATGTCAAAAGTGTTTAATGACGGTTGTAAGGGTGAGAGCTTTGAATGTGTTTGTGACAGGTAGAGCAGGATACGCTGACATTTTCGTCAACACATGGTATTATTACTCTTTGATCATGTTATACAAACACATGCTTATGTGTCAGAATTGAACATTGAGCTCTGTTAAGGACAAATTTCTTACGCTCATTGAAATAAATGTAATCGGCATTATCATGACGTGAAGGACAAGAAGATTATAGATAATATAAATTATATATCAATATATATATCAATATATTAATCAATAGCAACATTGTCAACATCTATTGTCGAGTGGGACGAAGCTACCAAGGGGCAAAACAAATCTATCAGATGCCACGTTCAAACATTAATGCCTGAAGGTGTGAATCATGGCTTTCATCAGCAAAAGGGAAATATATTTGGTTCTCCTAAAGGGAGGCAACAGCCGCCCGATACAGGTGCACCTGGCCCTGTAATATAGGGACAATGAAGGGGCTTGAAATATAAGCTCTAGAGATAACAGTTTATCTCCTGCACACAAACCGATTTAAACTCATTCATACATACTGTTCCTGAAATCACGCTCAAATCATTCTTATGGGTTATTAATTCATCTCTTGTCAATAAGTTTCCCCCAAACCCCATATATTCCATGCTGTTTCTTGTATATGGGAGATTAGAGTCGAGGCCACCTGGCGGCCATGATGTTCGTCCAGCGCAGCGCCCTCTACTGGGATTTACCAAACCTGCGGGGGTTTTCAGCTAATAGAGCGCCTTAACGCTTTGGCGTGATAAACTTCTTACCTGTGCTTTAACATGAAAGTGTGTCTTCGTTCCCTGGGACATGACTCATCTGTTTGTTGTACATGGGTTCGGAGAAAAATGACTTTGAATACCTTTCTTGTTTGAGCAATAACGTTGTGGGGTGCCTTATTTTTTGCTCTGGTGGTCGAGGCAGATTTGTGATCCATTATTACCTCCGTCATTGAAAGAGAAGGTTATAGCACACTGGCTGTAGCGGGATTCAGTGAGCTTGCAGTCGACATCGACCTTTGGCACTCGCAAAGTTCTATTTTAAGAGAGGTTACTAGACACCAAAGACATAATTTAGTGAGCATCTTGAGTGAGTGAGTTAGTTTAGTTTTATTGTACTCAGCAATATTCCAGCTATATATCGGCGGTCTGTAAACAATCGAGTCTGGACCAGACAATCCAGTGATCAACAGCATGAGCATCGGTTATGGGTTACTCAAGACCAATTCTAACCCGGATCTTCACGGGTCTGAGCATCTTGAGATGAACTTAAGACCCTAGCTCTCTCCGGATATTCAATGCCAGTGCCATTATGTATGAATGTGCTATTGCCAGTGCGGACCATGAAATCCCAGAACCATCGGGTGCAATAGTATGCCAATATGTTATTACCAAAGATGGTCATAATTTATCAATATGTTCGTACACAGGGTACTATAGTGTGAATACCGTCGTTATCAGAGAATGCCGTGATATATCAAAATGCCAGGTCCATAGGATGTCATTTCAATGTTATTATCACGGGGCGCCATGGTATGCCAATATACCATTGCCACAGGGCGCCATAGTATGCCAATATGTATGCCAATATGCCAATATGCCAATATGTATTGCCACATTGCCACAGGGTGCCATATGGCCAATATGCCACAGCATACCATAGTATAGTTGCCAATGGTATGCCAATATGTTATTGCAACATGCCATACTATGCCAAATGTGTATGCCAGTATGTTATTGCCACAGCATACCATAGTATGCCAATATGTTATTACCACAGGGTGCCATAGTATGCCAATATGTTATTACCACAGGGTGCCATGGTATGCCAATATGTTATTACCACAGGGTACCATGGTATGCCAATATGTTATTACCACAGGGTGCCATAGTATGCCAATATGTTATTACCACAGGGTGCTATAGTATGCCAATGTGTTATTGCCACATGGAGTGAGTGGGATGGATGTCTGCGTGCCTACATACGAGCGTGTTTAAGCGTGTTGTGACTGTCAGCATATACTGACTGTATACTGCCTACACTGTGAGTTCTAGCAAGTAGTGAACTCCCCACACTGAGCTGTGGCAAGTAGTAACAACTGTTGTCCCCTGGTCCTCGAAACAGGCCATGTTTACTGATAACATCGCCATTGCTCGAGGGTGACACTCATACACTGCAACTCGTTGGAGTGTGGTATTTAAGACATATTGTGTAGTAAGTGTAATATTTAGTAGAAACATGCAGCTGTGAGAGTAGGAACAATATTAGCAGTAGCAGAGGTAGTAGCAGTAGAAGAAGTAGTATTAGCAGCGGCAACAGCAGTAGTAGTTGGAGTAGTCGCACTAGTAGGAGTTGTATTAGTAGTAGTAGTTGAAGTAGTAGTAGCAGCAGCAACAGCAGTAGTAGTTGGTGCAGTCGCAGTAGTAGTAGTAGTAGTATTAGTAAGTAGTAATAGTAGTAGTAGTAGTAGCAGCAGCATCAGTAGTAGTTGTAGTAGTAGTAGTAGTAGCAGTAGTAGTTGGAGTAGTAGTAGCAGCAGTAGTAGCAGTAGTAGTTGGAGTAGTAGTAGTAGTAGTAGTACACTAGCAGCAGTAGTAGTTGGAGTAGTAGTAGTAGTAGCAACAGCAACAGCAGTAGTAGTTGGAGTAGTAGTAGTAGTAGCAGCAGCAGTAGTGGTTGGAGTAGTAGTAGTAGTAGTAGTAGTATAGTAGCAGCAGTAGTAGCAGCAGCAGTAGTGGTTGGAGTAGTAGTAGTAATAGTAGCAGCAGCAGTAGTGGTTGGAGTAGTAGAAGTACTAATGCCAGCGGTGGCAACAACAACAGTTGCATTATTATCAGCAGCGTCTATAAATATGATACAGTGGGTTAATTAGTTCAGGTTAATACCTCGTAAACAATTATGCATTGAAAACTAAAATGGCAAAGATACTTTCATAAAATCATTTAGTAACCGACAGTCATATATCTGCATGTTTTTATGCTCACGCTCTTAGCAATCAGACTTCTATATCAAAACAAGAAATATCTCCATTAAGACGCTTGATATGGATACATAATCTTGTTGGTGTCTATTTGTGTTTTTCATTCCCACGGAGCTGCCACGCCTTGGTATGCCTTAAATATATGCCATATGCGCCTCAATATGCTAATAGTTATGCAGATGACAACAATGATATTAAGTTGTTATTTTTATATTTCCCAGGTTCTCTGGATGCAAGTTAAAGAACGAGGTGAGTCAATACAACATTAATTGTTTTAATATATATGTGTTTTGTCATTACGCATTCCGGGGTTAGGGCAGCGTTCTTTGCATATTTTGATATTTGTTATCAGAAGACATGAAACGTCGTGATGACCAATCAATATCGACATTTTTGTAATTTTTGAAGCCTGTTTTATCACCACCCTTTGTCCGACAAAGGCCGTCATAAGGGGACGAAAGCATTGAGGGTGATGAACAAAGGACTTATCTACCCCTTAAGCGCCATGTTGACCGCTGCTGTAGCCTCTAACCCACGCACTAAGTAGCCTCATTCTTTTGCTATCCGTCTTTGGCTAGGGAAAACTAAAACATCGATTAAGGGTTTATCTCCAAACTGAAGAACATAGGCTAGACATGAAATGACAAGCATGGCAAGCATTCCTGCCACTTCTCGCTATCCGACGACCAGCTTCCGCGAGACTTCACGATGCTAGTATTGTCTCGCGTTTGGCTCCGAGGCTGTCTGTACCGGAAGTTGCTGACAGGCGGAGCTGTCAGACATTTTGCAAATTAGTTTCGGAGGATGTTTGTAGAGGTGTAACTTCCTTTGATCCTGTTAAAATAGTATAAAATCAATAAAGGTGTTTAACATCTTGTAGCATGTCCGTTTTGCAATGAGTATGCAGTTCGAAAAAACATGTTAAAAAATGTCACCCGGAAGTGGAGACCTTCAGTCTGACGATAAAAGTTTTGAGGATGAGAAATTGATTTCCAAAATACACAAAGGAATGGACTTGAATCTCCGGATTGCTATTACACCTTAATGCAGCTGCGAGTGAATTAGTGAATGTCTCACATATCTGGCTAAAACAAAAGATATTTGTGAACGTGATTCTTTTCCTCAACGATTTATAATGTCTTCAGTATTTTCACCAAAGAAAATCAGCTGAACAAAAAACAAATTACTCATGCCTAAATATGCGAAGACTTTTTCTACATCCATTGAAAGCGTATTTGACAAATGGTAAATGCCACACGGATATTTTCATATATCAACAGGGGTTTTATAATAATTGTCTTTTTTAATCTATGATGTTACCATGCAGTTTAGTTGAAGACGTTCTGTCGGTTGGTGGCAACGCCGGGTACATTTTTCTTTAGTTCTATTTCCGAAATATTCCGACGAGGGACACAAGAAAAGAGATTCACACATTCTACCTGTGTTTGAAATGAAAACCCTGTTGGTCCATTGACTTCACGAACAGACACTGTGCATGTGACCGCTAGGCTACCCGACCACAACCTTATATGCTCAAGCCAATAATGGTTGTCATCACCCTCCCCACCCCAACCCCCACACACCTCACACACACACACACACCCCACCCCCTCTCCAATTAAAAGAATTGAAGGGGGTGACAACCATTATTGGCATGAGCATATATACGAACTACGCTGTTCGGAGTTACGTCAGTCAGACATGTCAGGATACGACGATGATGAGATCGAATCCCAGATTCGCACTTAGTATTACACTTGGTTTGTCTGCACCATAGTCGTGTTCGGTGATTTTACTAAAACCTGTAAGACCGGCATTGCAGCTATGGGTGAGTTTAGTTTTACTCCGCTTTTAGCAATATTCCAGCAATATCACGGCGGGGGACACCAGAATTGGGCTTCACACATTGTACCCATGTGTGGAATCGAACCTGGATCATCGGCGTGACGAGCGAACGCTTTAACCACTAGGCTACCCCAGCCCTCCCATTGCAGCAGTGACGTAACTGCAATATCGTTGAGAACGATACCATACTCACTTACTTTCACTCAGATTACCCTTGTACGAACACACGAGCGATTCAAATGGATTTAATCGTAAATACATACATTGCGGAGATCGATGCTCATGCTGTTGATCACTGGATTGTCTGGTCCAGACTCGATTATTTACAGACCACCGCCATATAGCTGGAATATTGCTGAGTGCGGCGTAAAACTAAACTCACTCACTCACTCACAAAATCCAAATGCATTGCACCTCATGACAGCAAGCATAGACCAAGCAAGGTGATAAGTCAAGTTGAATATGAACCATTGCAGGTGAGATTTACTACCTTGCACCCCTCAATGACACCACCCCGCTTCCTGGAGGCTGTAAAACTGTATATCATCCCCTCAAACACATTTCTCGGGCCGTGGCAGGTTTGTTTTCTGGGGGTGACAAACATTTCACTTAACAAGGGGAATGTTTTTAACGATAACCTGAGATGATTTAAAATGCTATGTCAGACCATTATAAACTGAACAGTCCGTTTTTTGTGACCGTCAGATGGATTATTGTAGTGTGACCATACCTGCTTGTAAGTAGCTGGTGCGAGGTGTTTCACGGTGGGTTTCAGTAAGATAATAAAGATTTCACCGAGTCTGGTGGGACTTTACTGCCTAATTCCGCGTGAGTAAATAAATGAGTATGGTTTTACGCCGCTATTAATACTATTCCAGCATTAACAAGAAAAGGGTTTCACACGTATACGTAGTACAACCCAGAGCCTCGGCTAGACGAGCGAACGCTTTAACCATTAGGCTACCCCGCCGCCCAAATTAAACCTGATTTTTGTGTCCGTATTAGATACCGGTTGTACGGAATTTGGTGATTTTCAATATCTGATTGTTTATGGTAAACTAATGCCAGTCTTCAACTAACAATGATGTAAGACAAATGCGCCAAACGTAAACAAGCACTTTACAGCTGTGTTTTGTGCTTCATTTCAGCCAGATGGTTCGGTTTTTTGTGCAAATTGTGTGAGTGGGCTGGAAATATTTACATTTGTCGCGAACACCTGGTGTCATCAGTCACATTCGTATCACTTTCACTGTTGTTTTACCTTTCGATCCCAATGAAATCGGGTTTGGGGGATAATTGAGACTGGTTAATATCTGGCATTGCACTTTATATTTTAGCATTCGGCAATACATCATCGCTGCTCTATTAACTATGAAGTCCATGCAAAGCGAACTGTGGTCATTTTAGTGAGAAAGCCTGACCACCCAACCCGCAGTTTGTTGGCTCTTGTAACAGGAGCTGACCTTTCCTAACCTTGGGGATGGTAGGGTAGCCTAGTTGTCAAAGCGATCGCTCGTCACGCCGGAGACCTGGGTTCGATTCCTCACATGGGTACAATGTGTGAAGCCCATTTCTAGTGTGCTGTGATATTGATGGAATATTGTTAAAAACGGCTCTTCTGACCTAGAATCCCCACGTGTTTAAATCGTTAGAAAGATAGAATTCAGATCGGATACACAATATGATCATGTGTGGCCGTATGGTCCATAGAACTGTATTTCGCTGGGCAGAATTATGTTCTTTAGCTGTGCCAAATTCCACTAATCAGTCAGTTCGAATGAGCTAAACCGAACGTTTATGTTCAACGGCGTTTATCTGAAACAAGTGTTTATTCGAAATAAAAATTAATGTTGATATGACGTATATACAACATACGACGAGAAGCTGTCGTTCGTAAGAATACGAACCACACATTTTTCATACGTTTTCAATATACTCTGGGGGTTTCTTCTGATCATTTTAGACATTTAAGTACATCAACATACATCAAGCTATAGACTCGAATCGTGTCTATAGTCCACAACATAGCAGGACCATCTAAATTTATGTATCTCTGAATCATCTCTAGATAGTCGGCAAGTGGTTCAGTGGCCACTGGCAATGTTATTGAAATCTATTAATTGTAGCCAAACCACACAACCTGTTACTATAGACAAACTGAGCGGACATACATTCGTTTGTTGGAATTGAAACACAGGCTCCAGTGTTCATGCATGTATACTCTGATTCTATTAAATCATATTGATACTCACAGACGTTGTAAGTAGTGTCCTTCGTGAACTGAGACCCTGCCTTGGGGATATATTGTAAAACAGTTCTTCATTTTCTGTTGAACTGATCTACATTAAAATAGCGGAGAAACAAAAGTTTAAAAAAAATTAAAATGGTTGTAACTGACATTTAACCCCTACCAGTCACACGTTACAATTTTGACTTTTTTAACGAATCTGATAATTGATTATATTCTTAATAACAAGCAGGTATCGTTCCACTGATTATTCTCGGTCTTCAGAGTTTAAAATCTACACCATCCCTGAATACAAATGTAGCTGTTATTTAACAGCTCAGCTCCAAAGGTCGGAGGTCACACTTACTGATAGGGATGTCCGCATCCTCCTCTGATGTACATTACACGGATTAGGATCTAAAGTAACGCTAAATCTCGCGACAAATCTCGAGATTAGAACATTTAATGTTTTGAAAGTTAAAGTCAACTTTGTGGTGACATGCTTGAGACCCATGATACCTGGGTGGTTAGTGTTTTAAACCATTACCTGATAACTCGTGTGGAAGAACTACCCGGGTTTAGGGATCAGACTCAACGGCTATCGTTGTAATACTCCCTGATAAAGTGATAGATATGTGGTGCTGTTCGGAAGAGCTTACGATGACGTCATCCCTTTAGTTCCGCCATTTTCTACATCGGGATGATAGTGACCGCGAGATCTTAAAACAGATCCTGTCAAGCCATGGAAGGTTTTTAAAATGGTTCTTATCATGCTGTTTGGTCGAGTTATTTAGGGGCGGTCAATAATGTTTAAAAGTGGTTTTGTTCGGAAGAACAATTCGGTTTTAATACTAGTGTTGTAAACGTCAAAACTTTATCTTAAAACTTCACTTTCTGCATGTAAATTAGAATTTACAAAGGTGATTTTGACTAGCGATAAAAATAAAGATGGTGAACTTGGCAACGTTGTTATTTTGAAAATACAAGAAAATGATGTTTTATGGGGTTTTTTTATACCCTGATACCCTCTCTGTTTCCAATTCTATACTTTCAGAACACAGAGAGCCGAGTATTTTCACGTCCATAATTCTAAGGATTATGTGGGTTTTTTTATCGTTGTCAGTAGTGATTCATGATTAACCTCCGCCTTGGGTGTATTGATAAAATGTCAATACAAACTGTTAGGTTAGGCATCCAAAATTTTGATTCACAGTTATTTTATCCATCTGCCATCTCCATGTGGCCCCATCACGGGTACGAGCTAAACGACCCGTCGTTGTGTAGATGACTTCATATGTAATACATGTACTCGGGAACTGTATATTCATATATTTCCTACCTATTCACGTCAAGTTTAAAATCATGACACGTTTTCTTTTAACCGACGCATGGACGTTTGCGTTTGTACATCCAGAGAAGGGAAGAAGTTGTGGGTACGGGGGCAAGTTGACAACACGAGAACAATGTCTGTGACTTGTAAGTCACAATCAAAATACTTTTCAAAATATTTACGTTTTTTTTAAGATTATCCCAAAACGTCAGTGTATACTTTCTTTTGTTCGTCAGTATATTGGTCCATGTGTAACTGATAACTGTAATCCCATATACACATTTTTAGCGATTTTCGTCTCGTATATTGACGACAGAATGATATTTAAGCTTTGCCAGACATCTTAATCTTGTATAGCCGAAACCTTTCTCTACCACTCCTCGTCAACTAGTCCGATACAAGAAGGTATAGCTGTTTAACCAAGCAGCAGATTTGTCTAACAAAGTAGTGAAATCCTTTTAATCCTCCCTAAACTCCAGGCTTAATTAGTGTTGTACTGGGGCCGATTGTGCTGGAGTGGAGACAAGATAAGCAGTTACTTTAAACTGAGGCTGCAAGGAGCAGGGATCAATTTCGGGGAGGGGGTCATTTGTCATTCAGCATCACTTTCTTCTGTGATAACTAACGGTGGCGTCGCCGACAACCCAGGAACGTGATTTGACGGCTGCGAGATGGGAAGGTACGAGCGTTGTAAAGCTGTGCAGTAGGAGAACGTCTGACCTCCTGCGACTATGTCCCGCTAATGAAATCATTTCATG
The DNA here is from genome assembly GCF_003918875.1 of Haliotis rubra. Lineage (NCBI taxonomy): Eukaryota > Metazoa > Mollusca > Gastropoda > Lepetellida > Haliotidae > Haliotis > Haliotis rubra. The sequence continues at coordinate 2,098,087 of NW_025767546.1, read as the reverse complement.
AATTAATTCCCGTTGTTTTATAACAACAACAACATCAGCAACAACTTAAACAACAACAAAACTAATAATCAGATCTGTATGTACAAACTATTCTGCAAGATTATTTCGCGTTGAAAATGTTTGGGAATAATTTCTCGCAAGATTGTTACGAAATATTTGAGTGTCGTAAAGCATATTTTTCTGTAGTTGTACTTTTCATAGTTTGAACTAGATAATATAAATAAAATATTTATGAAGCAAAATGAACCACAATTTCCTTTATCTGTGTGCCTAGTGCACGAAATGATTAAAACTAGACCACTGTTTCACTAGCTACACGAGACACGCATTGCGATTCGTAAGTATTAAATACTGTACTTATGTATCCAATAATTTAATAGTCGTAAAGGATGTCAGGGACATTTACTGTCAATGTATTTTTTAAAGGTTATTTATTAATTGTAATGCTTAATAACTATTTCATAACTACTAACATCAATATTTATTTTCCTGGTAGAATTATTCAATTTAATAATTTTCTTTTTCGGACATCACTAGAGTAAACACACAACGGTACACTGTAAAGCTATGACTGACATTAAGTATGCATTTCGCATGAGAGCAATTTATTTTATTTTTAAAAAGATTTTAAAGGACTTGGTGTAAATTTAAATCTTTACTTTGAGTATTGAGTCTTAAATATATCGACAACAATAATGATAGTTATGATATATGTTATTTGAATACTAGTAAATTCAAAGTTATTTATTGTACTATGAAACAATCTCATCTCAAGCGTAACAGAACAAATGCATTTATGTTATTTACTGATAACATAAAATAAAAATAATTACGATGATATGATTTTACAGATTGTAATCTCCTCTGAATACACAAGCCACTCAAGACATACCGGGAGAGCATAGTCGTGTTTATTCGTGCTGGCGTGAAAAATCTTTTTTTACCTTTAAAACTTTCAGTTGGGAAATAGAAATAAAGTCATCATAACCTTTTGTTAATAACACAAAACCGACATGCATAATTTATAATTGAGAATTTCAATATATTAATATATTTTTAAGTCTTTAAAAAGTCCACGTGAGACGAGTTCCCTGTATATGTTTAAGACAAGGTGGGTAGACCTGACTGCCCACTATTTACAATATAAAATGAGAACGTAAAGTATTTTCATCGTTTTCATGTGTATATATAACTCCTAGATTAAATAGATAAGTTATTCTGTGTTGATCAAGTCAAACGTTAATTCCTTCTACATTCATTTCGGTGTTGATCGCGATGTTGATCTACCGTTGTCAACTGAAGTCAAATACCAACCTTCATCATCTAAGTTTCGGGAGGAGGAATTTTAAACCCACCTGAAGAGCGTTTGCTCAGCTTTTCTAGAATCTGTCAACAAGAAGATGTAGAAGTTGAGGCTAATCCCCAGCGAGATTAGATAATGACTTGATTTTGATACTAGCAACCAAGACTTGTCAGTAATTATTTGCTTGACCAACTGCCTTGTACATACCTGCCGACTGGAGACAACACATTAGCACTGCTATTAAACCATTAACTTGCTCGTAAGAGGTCATTTTTCATCCGCAGTCATGGGCACCATGGCTTTGACAAAGCTCCCTGTAGATCAAAGATAGGTAAAGAACTTTTCAGGTGCTCGTAATGCTTAATAAAATGTCAAGGGAAATTTAACAAATTAAACTAAATGGTTGAGGCGATAAAACGCTTAATTTCTTGTAACATATTTTGGTTTCTATTATTACACGTTGTGATTGCATTATTTTTTAATGAGTTCTTTTCATCTATTTGGAACGAAACAGCTAGCATAAAGACCCATTCGAGTCCACGCAATCTACACAAATTCATATCTGTGCAAAATCTTAGAAATTGCAATGAAAGTGTTTATATGAATGAGAACAAGGATTTCTTCAATGCATCGTCTCGATGTTTTCGACACGTAGAACACTAAATACACAGGCTAAAATATGTCACAATTGCTGTGTTTGACTTAAGCCGATTTTCATAGAAAATTAAGAAAGGTACAAGGAAAAAATAATGTACGGTCGGGAAGTTTCTCAAACTTAGGTAGTCAAGTGAAGTTTAAAAAGGCAAAGTGATGCATGTATCAACTGAGAAGTTCAAGGGCCAGACTCCAAAGTGGGAAACAACAAAGAAAATTTGATGTTAGCCACACGAACACATTTGATAATTTTCATATCAATATTTCAGAGTTATCTGCATCTTTAAAATTTGACACTTTACACTCTACATTTGACACTAGTCCTACTTCCATTTTCGTTGTGACAAATACAGCGATGAAGCCAGTCTTTGTACACAGAGGGAAGATGTCGGACTGTCTTGCAGTTTTGAATTCGCGTGTAGTATACAGGCTGTTTCTTCTTCTCTACGGGTTCTGGTTATAAAATATTACGTATAATACTAACAAAATAAATATGTTTTAACTTATATACTAGCATTTAGATAACATTTTAAATGAAGGTACATACATGTCATGCACAATGAAACCTCGTTATTGCGGAAACCAAGATTAACCGATTATTTTTTATACACCATTCGTCTAACGGGATTTTACTCCACGTTCCTGATTCATTAAGGTTGGGGCCAAAGCAAGTCGTTTTTGACTGCACATGGTTGTGTATTTAGGACAAAAAGCTGCCAGTGATATATTTCTATGTCATTTTATAATAACAAATGATGTTCTTTATTTATTTGACCCCTCGTGCAATGTCAGTACAATTGCACACCTACATAGTTTAAATTTGTTATCGTGTAAAAGTTGCATGGTTGTGTTTTCCAAAACCAAAATAAACCCAGACAAACAAGTCTGTACTTTCAAGATATTGCTCATATGTAGAGTATACTAAAAAATATGTGGATACTATTATATATTGATATATTGTGTATATATTGATTTTTATGTACAGATTGATTATTATGTATGATTATATTGATTATAATGTGCATATTGATTATAATGTATATATTGATTATTATGTATATATTATGCTTGTATATATAAAATGCAATTTACAAGTGTATGTTTTCTTTGCACGGTGGTGGATTTGGTTTATAACCACCATATCTGGGATCGCTGTCTCACTTTACTAGTGCACGTCAGTAATCTGCCTTACTTCGGGATTTACTCCCACAACAAACAGACATGCATAACTTAGACGAAATGCTTTCAAAGTTGCACATGCATAACATGTAATCACTTATTGAAATACATGTTCCAGGGCGGATTCACCCGGAAGTATTCGTTAAGTTCAAAGACTGGAACTCTCCTGCCAGACTTCCCCAACGCTCGCTTTCTCATTCTCCCCCTCTCTATACCGCGCGAGAAGGTAAGAAAGAAATGCATAATCATCATTCCATTCCAGATTGATAGTTTTCTTTTAAATATATATTCATTTCGTAAAGCTGTGTTGTGTTATTATAAAGAACGAATGTTATATTTTGAAATCAGAGCATTCATACCAAGAAAACCGGGAATTGTTTTGAGGTCTGGAAATCCAAATTAAAACAACATACTCATCTGTATTGACGAATCAACTGTATCCCGTGATGATCCGGGTTAGATTTGTTCTTCAGCAACCCATGCTTGTCGTAAGAGGTCACTGTCGTGATTGGGTGGTCAGACTCGCTCACGTGGTTGACGCAAGTTACCGTATCCCAGTGGCGTAGACCAATGCTCGCAGTGTCACTGGATTGTTTGGTCCACACTACAAACCACCGCCATGTGACTGGAATATTGCTTGCTGTTGTTGTTGTTGTTGTTGTTGTTGTTGTTGTTGCAGATGTTTGTTATTTTCTTTTACTTCTTCACAGTTAACAGTACCCGTGAAGGTCCGGGTTAGAATGAACCTTCAGTAACCCATGCTTGTCGTAAGAAGCGACTAACGGGATCGATTGGTCAGGCTCGCTGACTTGGTTGACACATGTCATCGGTTCCCAATTGCGCAGATCGATGCTCATGCTGTTGATCACTGGATTGTCTGGTCCACACTCGATTATTTACAGACCGCCGCCATATAGCTGGAATATTGCTGAGTGCGGCGTAAAACTAAACTCACTCACTCACTCACTCACTCACTCACAGCTAACAGCTCAAGAATACTGATACGGAAGAAACAATATTCATTCACCCAATCTTGTTCTTATTGTGAAAGAGAGGCGGTGGGGTAGCCTGGTGGTTAAAGCGTTCGCTCGTCACGCCGAAGACCCGGGTTCGATTCCCCACATGGGTACAATGTGTGAAGCCCATTTCTGACGTGCCCCGCCGTGATATTGCTGGAATATTGCTAAAAGCGGCGTAAAACTGAACTCACTCATGTGAAAGAGTCGAGGTGTTTCATTTATAATGTTCCGTGCTTTATTAAACCGAAACTGTTCTAATTTCATCTGACATAGGGTCAGGGACAAGAACCCCGCACCTATCCTTATGTTATACAATAACACCTGACACAGCCATTTACTAAACAGGCAATGCACAAATAACGAATATAAAGTACATTTGCGTTCAAATGGCCGTACAAGTCGACCATCAATCTTCATACAGTGTGCCTGGATCTGCCATCACTCATTCACGGACTCACACAGAAATCAGCCTGGGATATTAATTCCATTTGCAATGATTAAAGAGACGAGGAACATAACTGTAGGAAAATTAATAACTAAATGATATGCGAGATAACAGCCTCACCGCACAATCCATTAAAATTTCAAGAAGTAGTAAATTTACGTCTGTCTTCCCCAACCGCTAGTCACGTCACCGCCTTCATTTTGTGTGGTTCATTTCTCATTTATTGTAACATTGATAAACCAAGTGTCCCCGCGCTGTTATTAATTGTTCTAAAATCCCGACTTATTCCCAGTCTGAAATGCCGCGAGCACCTTCAAAGCCTCGGCAAACACGCGTTATTTAGACGGAGCCCAATGGGCAGGCTGTTTTCAAGGGGTGCCGTGATGATTAGGAGATTTATTTGGTTTGTAATTTCCTCGAAGCCGTGGGCTGCCGGAACATGGGGATGGAGAAGGGGGAGGGTATCTGCTGATGGGAGGGGCGGGTATCTGCTGATGGGAGGGTGTGTATCTGCTGATGGGAGGGAAAGGTACCTGCTGATGGGAGGGAAGGTATCTGCTGATTGGAGGGCGGGTATCTGCTGATGGGAGGGTGTGTATCTACTGATGGGCGGGAAAGGTATCTGCTGATGGGCGGGGCGAGTATCTGCTAATGGGCGGGCGGGTATCTGCTGATGGGCTGGGCGAAAAGTATCTACTGATGGGCGGGGAGGGTATCTGCTAATGGGCGGGGCGGGTATCTGCTGAGGGGCTGGGCGAATATCTGCTGATGGGCGGGGAGGGTATCTGCTGATGGGCGGGGAGGGTATCTGCTGATGGGAGGGAAAGGTACCTGTTCATTGGAGAGGCGGGTATCTGCTGATGGGAGGGGCGGGTATCTGCTGATGGGAGGGAGGATATCTGCTGATGGGTGGGAGAGGGCATCTTCTGATGGGAGGGTGTATATCTGCTGATGGCAGGAAAGGTACCTGCTGATGGGAGGGCGGGTAGCTACTGATGGGAGGGGCGGGTAGCTACTGATGGGCGGGAAGAGCATCTGCTGAGGGGCGGGCGAGTATCTGCTGATGGGCGGGGAGGGTATCTGCTGAGGGGCTGGGCGAATATCTGCTGATGGGCGGGGAGGGTATCTGCTGATGGGCGGGGAGGGTATCTGCTGATGGGAGGGAAGGTACCTGTTCATTGGAGAGGCGGGTATCTGCTGATGGGAGGGGCGGATATCTGCTGATGGGTGGGGAGGGTATCTGCTGACGGGAGGGGACTGATGAACGGGGAGGGTATTTGCATTTGGGAGGGGTGGGTACCTGCTAATGGGAGGGGAGGGTGGTTAGTGATACAGTGCTGAGGGTTTGAGATACATTGAGACTCGGTCTAGCTTAACCTTCTTGGAAACGTGTATCTGTAGAAATATTCATGTATGTGAAAGACGCATTAAATACACTAAACGCCAAAAGAAACGTTACCCTCCTTCCTTTATGACGGAGGTACCTATCTTCAGCTGGCGTTGTGATGCGTGGACGTCCACTTCTTGGTCTGTCTACGGTGATCCCAGTCTGTCTGAAGCCCTGAATAAGTATTATAACCGTGATACGGTGGCATCCGTGGGCGTTGGCAACAGCATTGTATGTCGACCCCATCTGCACCATCCCAATGGCTCTTTCCCTCCCTTCAGCTGTTAATCGTGGCATATTTCTCGTACTTGTGTACCAGATCATGTCTTCTAGGCTCTCTTTATACCCTATATAATGGATGTAGGTACTGTTTGAATATTGCTGCGTTTTGGCGATTGATATTGCTATGTGTAAAATGGGAATGGAAAAATGTTACTTTGTTAGCAAAAATGTTAACAAAGATAATTTCAGATGTTCCTAAACATTTTTTCAAAATATCAAAGACACGTTTTACTTTTTTCACTAATGCAAATCAGCAGAAAATGTGTTAAAAGACTGAAATCATAGGAATGGTTATTTTACAATTTTACACACTCTACAACAGTTGTTTCTTGTTTTAATAGTTGAAAAATGGTGACTTCAAATGGTTTATCATTGTCCCAAAGCAGAATGTTATTTCAACTTTTCTTTTGGACATCAAAATCACTATTTCACCCAAATCTGAATGCATTTGAGAATTTATTTTCGTGATTTGCATAAGGCTGTGTTGTTAAGCTTTCTTGAAAACTAAAATCTTCTCATATATCTTCGATAGTTTTTCAGTGATTCATAAAGGAAGGAGGGTAACGTTTCTTTTGGCGTGTAGTGTATGTCATTCCATGTAATATCATTGCTCACTGTTGTTGCTCACTGCAGATACCTCTCCCCTCCCATCAGCGGATACCCTCCCTCCCATCAGCAGATACCCTCCCCCTCCCAGATACCCTCCCTCCCAGATATCCTCCCTCCCAGATACCCTCCCCTCCCTTCAGCAGATACCCTCCCTCCCATCCCATCAGCAGATATCCTCCCTCCCATCAGCAGATACCCTCCCTCCCATCGGCAGATATCTTCCCCTCCCATATATCCTCCCCTCCCATAAGATATCCTCCCATCCCTCCCAGATACCTCCCCTCAGCAGATATCCTCCCATCCCATCAGCAGATATCCTCCCCTCCCATATATCCTCCCCTCCCATCAGCAGATATCCTCCCCCATCCCATCAGCAGATACCCTCCCTCCCTCCCATCATATATCCCTCCCATCAGCTCCTCCCCATCATCAGCAGATATCTTCCCTCCCATATATCCTCCCTCCCATCAGCAGATATCCTCCCCTCCCATCAGCAGATACCCTCCCCTCCCATCAGCAGATATCCTCCCCTCCCATCAGCAGATATCCTCCCCTCCCATCAGCAGTCCCATCCCAGATACCCTCCCTCCCATCAGCAGATATCCTCCTCCCATCAGCAGATATCCTCCCCTCCCATCAGCAGATACCCCTCCCCCCATCCAGATATCCCCATCCTCCCTCCCAGATACCTCCCCTCCCATCAGCTCATCAGCAGATACCCTCCCCCTCCCATCAGCAGATATCCTCCCTATCCTCCCCTCCCATCAGCAGATACCCTCCCTCCCTCCCATCAGCAAATATCCTCACCTCCCAGATACCCGCCCTCCTCCCATCAGCAGATATCTCCCATCCCATCCCCTCCCCTCCCATCAGCAGATATCCTCCCTCCCAGATATCCTCCCCTCCCCATCAGCAGATACCTCAGCAGATACCTCCCCTCCATCAGCAGATATCCTCCTCCCATAGATATCCTCCCTCCCATCCCCTCCCTCCCATCAGCAGATATCCTCTCCTCCTATCAGCAGATACCCTCCTCCCCTCCCATCAGCAGCAGATATCCTCCCTCCCATCAGCAGATATCCTCCCCTCCATCAGCAGATATCCTCCCCATCAGCAGATACCCCTCCCATCGGCAGATATCCCTCCCATCAGAAGATATCCTCCCTCAATCAGCAGATATCCTCCTCCCATCAGAAGATGCTCCGCCTCCCATCAGCAGATACCCTCCTCCAATCAGCAGATACCTCCCCTCCCATGTATCTCCCTCCAGTCAGCAGATATCCTCCCTTCCATCAGCAGATACCCTCCCCTCCCTCCTATCAGAAGATACCCTCCTCCTGCCGTCAGCAGATATCACTCCCCTCCCCTCCCATCCAGCAGATATCCTCCCCCCCATCAGCCAAATACCTCCTGTCAGCATCCTCCCCTCCCCCATCCTATCCTCCCTCCATCGGCAGATATCCTCCCTCCCCCGTCAGCAGATATCCTCCCTCCAATCAGCAGATATCCGCCCCTCCCATCAGCAGATATCCTCCCTCCCTCCCTTGAGTCCTCCCTCCAATCCCTCCTCCCATCAGCAGATATCCAGATATCCTCCCCTCATCATCAAGCAGATATCCTCCCTCCCATCAGCAGATATCATCAGCAGATACCTCCTCCCCTCCCTCCCATCAGCAGATATCCTCCCCTCCCCGTCCCATATATCCTCCTCCTCCCATCAGCAGATAATCAGCAGATACCCTCCCCTCCCATATATTCCCTGCCTCCCTCCCCCCCTCCCATCAGCAGATATCCTCCTCTCCCATCAGCAGATACCATCCCTCCATCGGCCCTCCCATCAGCAGATATCCTCCTCCCCTCCATCAGCAGATACCCCCCTCCCCCGGCAGATGCCCATCATCAGCAGATACCCTCCTCCGAACAATGGACGGCCAAGTGCACCGAAATATTTCATAGTGCAAGGCAAGCGGATTTCTCACAATACGACAAAGGACTATGCCAAAATGTTACAGTAGTGAGGAACTCTTCGACCTCTAGAGATACACATTCACATCATTCTGTACCAGTGGAACGTTTTCTCTCAAAGGGAACATCTTCTCCGTCACAAACAGAAACATTTCCCAACCGAACTAATATATTCTTGTGTGGAACATTCTCTGTACTTGTAAAGAACTATTTTCTCTACCGCTGGAACGTTTCCTCCATTTTGTTTCCGGTCTGTGGCTGTGATTACGTTTTCTCAATACTTATACAAATCACCTTTTAGCTGTTTAGAAAGCGTGTTCCCACAAGTTCAAATACAAGTTCTAGATGCTGTAATAAGTGCAGTATGAAACATGGAAACTGTCTCTCTATATTTAGGTGAGGTGAGGTGAAATTGGGTTTAACGTCGTGCTTGAGAATATTTCGCTCATATGACGACGTGCATGCGTGTGTATGTGTATGTGCGGTTGCTTGTACTAGCCCAGACTTAAGCTGGTTTTAGAGTGCTAGGCCACTGAGATGCCATGCAGCAGTGAAGCATGAATACCCCACTCAGACACATTATACTGACTCCGAGCCGACCAGTCCTTGTTGTACCCATTAATGCCGAGTGCCAGGCATATTTTAACGTCTTTTGGTATGACGCGGCCGGGGATCGAACCCGCGACCTTCCGCTCTCCGGGCGGACGCTCTAACCACTACACCACGGAGGCGGTCCTCTATATTTAGGACAAAGATAAACTGCTTGCTACATATACTCCAGAATTATCATGAAGCATTGGTGTGTTTGAATGCCTTGGATGACAATTCCTAGAACTGCTAATTTACCAAAATATAATGCTGTGTTAATGGGTTAACAATTGCTCGGTAGGGCTCTTGTTTACTCATCCCGAGACAATAATACTTTTGGGAAGGCAAATTGTCCGCCATATTGATATGTGTCGGAATCTCCTTGACCCATTCCGTAACATGTCGACCTTTGACAGTGTGAGAACCCGTCTCCCATAGATACGTTCCTTTATTCGTTATTTTGTGTGGACGTTGTCTTTGGCCGTCAGGTCCCTGTGATGGAATCGCCAGAAGCGTGACACTGATGACAGTTTCCCACCATGAACTATAAGCACGCGATTTAAGTAGGGATTTGGCAGCTTCAACCACATTCTCTAGGGTCCGGCAGCGACCAGTACGTACCCTAGGCAACGTGGTAAGACTACAGTCGTCCCTTTGATGTGGACGTTGATAAGAAAAGAAGCGACGAGGCACGGAGCGCGTGCACAGGGTTGCGTGTCCGTTTACGTAGATTCGCGATCCTCTCTTGTCATGTTGTCTTGATGTTAGATCGATAGTGGAGGGATTAGTGTACATACACCGTACACACTTGGTTACGTCACTTCTGTAACGGGGGCGAATCTACAGGTGTAATGGCGATATGCCTGTGTCTTGTCATTTAGTCATCAGAGCAGGGACTCGAAGGAGTGAGTGAGCGAATTTTAGTTTTACGACGCTTTCAGCAATATTCCAGCAATGTCACGGCTGGTGACAACAGAAATGGGCTTCACACATTATACCCATGTGGGGAATCGAACCCGGGTCTTCGGCGTGACGAGCGAACGCTTTAACCACAAGGCTACCCCACCAACCCCTTAAAGGAATAGTTGGTAGATGGTTCTCTGTTGGCATCTGACCTGAGTAATTTCAGAACAATAATTAGTTCTTGTCAGAATCTGATTTGAAATACCAGTACTACATGAATTCCAACCCGGTTCCGGTTCTTCTCCCAATTGCGTAGATCGATGCTCATGCTGTTGATCACTGGATTGTCTGGTCCAGACTCGATTATTTACAGACCGCCGCCATATAGTTGAGAGCACCCTAAAACTACAAATAAACATGCACTTATATTCGCGGGTTAACGTTGAGAATCGATGTAAGCATCAGGTGAAGTAATCTTCCTGGTCGTGTGCGTGTCATCGTGACCCGAAGTCAGGGACAGTTGCTCACGTGTGTTTGTCCTTTATTTTGTGATACATCCTGATACATTCTGCATCACGCTTTCATTCAGGATTCATCAAACCATTCTTGTACTTGCAGGTGGAGACGTTTATTATGATGTATAAAACCCATTGTCAATGCATCCTGGATACGGCAATAAACTCAAACTTTGAAGAGGTAAGACTTGTAATTTCTTAATAACTTTATTTCAATATAGCGGTTTACGGATATAATCGACTAAAAAAAGTGAAAGGGCACAAAACGAAATGAGAATGACAGCATTAACTCTCAACCATTCTATTTTTGGCAGATTAAAAAAAATACAGTGATGCAAAGGAAAGGTTATGTAAAATATAACTTGTTAGATAATAACAGGTAACTGATTGAATTATAGCACACGTTATAGTTTCTGGGCACTTTGAATTCCATTCGATGTAGATGATGATGATGATGATGATGATGATGATGATGATGATGACCATGATCACGAATCCTGTAGAGAATGCTACACAAACCCTTGCAATGTATGTCAAGCTGCTGCCAAGGCGATTATATTATGCATTCACATTACCCCCTGTCCCAACGGGTACCCACAGGCCACTGTATGAGAAAGGACAATATTTTGCTTAATCAGTGAAGAAAACATCTTAACAATATTTCTATGTCTAGTTACCCTAAAACGACCAAATGTTTTATATTATCCTCCCATTATCGATGGGGAAAGTGTGGTTGCTTGCTGTAATGTTTATTTCAAATATTCGGCCATTCATTATATCTCTCCACACTTACACATAAGTCATCAGTACACATCAGTAATATGCCACACAAATACCACTTTCCAACACTACCTGCTGATGTATGGTCCAAAGATACTATGTTCCCTGAAACTGCTGTTGACACCAGCATCTGCCCCGCGCTGTAATGGTTCTTAATAATTACATGCTGCTCAAGTCTGCAAACAACCAAATCGTCGGATATTAATCCGGGTTCGTTTTAGACGCCATTTATTATCAGAAAAGATAGCATCACCCGACCTCTAGCACACTGGGGTTGATTAATTGGGAAACTATCGGGGCAAGCGTCCCCCACATCCCGGTTCTAATCTCAGTTTTACTCGAGTTCTACCCAAATAGTAATAAATTATCCATTTTGACCGTATTTGGAGTGGGCGGCGTCCAATTTTCCATGCCTTACGCTATCGTTCGCTATTTGGAGTTGCAATATATCCTCTTATGACGTTGTTCTGCATGCAATATATTCTCAAAGAAAATGAATTATCTGGGATATATTTACATATCACACTACAGGTTATGATAAATTGGTAAATAATGTTTACATGACTATTATTATTTACCCGCATGTAATACGATTCACGTTAATTAATTTTGGCATATAATTTGGTAATATGCAATAACTTAATAGTGTTTTATTCGTAGTGCATTGTGTAACAAAAACAATAAACTTTTTGTTTCGTTATATAAAAATGGATTGATACTTTAGGAGATGAGGGTTTGAACATTCACGATACTAATTGGCAAAGCATGAACTGAGCAAGTATAAAACAGAACATGAGTTTGTCTTTGTGTTTTGTAATTCGTAAATTATATAAGTAAAGCGTTTTATAGCATTATATCTATTTCACTAGATGATCGGATATGCCAGCCTCATTCCTATTAGAAACGTTTGTAAAATGAAAACCCAGAAGGTTTTGTTTCGTTAAGTTTAACGCCGCACTATGAATTCAGGAGTACTGGGTGGGTTGAATAACGTAGTTGCAAGATCAAATGTTCGAAAATATTATAGATGCCGCAAATGAAGAACTAAAAGGACTGATTTGATAAAATTAGATGCCATGGATAACTACGAAATACAAAATATTGTTTCGAACTGTTATATATGACTGCCATTGCCTTGAAATGATATATTATAAGATTCATGCAAATGTTTCTACTTCAACCTGCGCCATCTTCTTCCAGATTCAGAACTTCCTGTTGCACTTCTGGCAGGGTCTTCCGGAACATCTACTCCCTCTGGTGGAGAACCCCGTCATCATTGACATCATCTGTGTGTGTGACTCCATCTTGTATAAGGTCAGTCTATTCACGAGGTTACGATGCAACGTCCCAACAATGCAACTTTCAACACCCTTCACCATTCTCTCTTTCGGCATACCTGTACACAATAGGAAGGTCAAGCAAGAATGTTTTGAGCTCGTCAATTGTTGTATGATAATGTTACTTTTTCCAAAAAGGGGACAAAAAAATGCGTGAGCTGGAAAGACTTGTAATAATACTATTACAATAACAATAATATTACAATGTTAAAATATTAAATGATAATACAACCTTAAGAAATATCTACCAAGAGTTTATTGTACGATTCCGACTGTGTCATCATCACCCCCTAGCCATAAATTATGAACGGTCCCTAATGTTGCGAAAACCTGCCCCATCGCGGGCATATATCACAAACACATGCAAAGGCAAGGCAATTGTTCACCTCAAAATACGTGAAATCAGGGAACTGCAATCAAGCATCATGTATGTCACCCCTGCGTCAAATTTTTAAGTATCCACATGTCTATTTTAAACGTTTTGAAATTTTTACCTGGCATCGAATGTCAGTAATTCTGGCCAGACTACTTTTGTGATGGTGTTCTACAACGTTATTCTTAATCTTTATGACACCAGTTTGGTGACACATTTCTAGGTATTGTTTCATATCGATAACTTTTTATTACAGGTTTTAACAGAAGTCCTGATTCCCGCTACAATGCAGGAAATGCCCGAAACGTAAGTAAATATATTTGATTTGTTATACATACGTGGATACGGGTGACTCGCACATGATGTCCGATGTTCTTTCGGGGGTTATTTTTAGTTTTGATGCGTCTCCAGCTCACTGACATGTTTTGTTCCCTCTAGGTTGCTATGTGATATCAGGAATTTCGCCAAGCACTGGGAGAATTGGGTAACAACGTCCTTAGAAAACCTTCCCGAAGTCCTCGCCAGCAACAAACTTCCGGTAGCCAGGAGATTCGCCTCATCATTAAAACGACAAACATCATTTCTTCATCTTGCCCAGGTAAGAAGCACCACGTAGTCCATTAAATAGTTTTTGCAGGCATGGCACGGACCAATCTACTCGGCGGGTATTGTAACCTCGGTCAACTCTTTCAGGAAGCCATATTGAAACTCGTGCACGTGACTATCACAATATAGAACACAAACTGTCAGCAGTTGTGAATTTATTTTAAATGTTCCCCAGTTCTTTTGTTTTCAAAAGATCTTAGACTTAATGTCGGAAAAGCACTGAAACTGATGTCTTCAACCGTGTGCAGCTTTATCTGCAGTTATGCGACTAACTTAGTGAATTCATGCAAGTTCACTACTCTGTTGCTGCCCGAACAGAATGTTGGTATCAGAATGGGTCTAGTCGATCTTAATGGACCAAGTCGTTTATGGCGCCACGATTCGCTGCTCCGTAATGAAATGACCGAGGTTCGAATACCAGTGATGTTTTGATTATGATTCTGGTTTTCTCGCACCATAACTGTAGTCATGGATTTCATCACAGTACTTTTAGTTCCGCTGTCTTCATTCGCTGTTGTATTACTGTTGAAGCTGCGTAAAACCACTCACTCACTCACTGAAACACTCACTAACTCAGTAATTCACTCACCCGCTACCAATCACTCAAAACGCTCAATAACTACGGAATAGTCGACCTACTCTAATATCAAACTGCATAACGTGTGATAACGTCATATCCCATAACGTCATTTTGTTTAGCCTTATGAGTCGTGGATGAGCCTGTAATCTAAGTCGCTGCTATGTCCTTAGTCCTGAGTTCCGTTCTGGAATCCTCGCGTATGACAATTCGTCTATCAGCACCATAGAGACGTGATTTTTTCCATAAAAGAACCTTGGACTTGCAGTAGCAGTGTATGAAATATGACCTGCCCGACAGCCCGTAACCTGGTAACTTTTGGTCTGGGCTGGCAACTTTTGGAAGTTTTTGCCATTTATATAGACCAAATCATCACATTCGGGCTGGCTATTTTTCAAACCTATTTCATAGACTGCTTGTAGATCAAGCGTTAGGATGTCAAGTATGCGAGTTCAATATAGGACCTAGAAGTTTCGCGAGGCGCTACTTCCGGTACTAAGCTGGTTCCCCGCTCCCTTTGCGCACGCCAACTTGCGATATGCTAGACTGGGCCCAGCTTACTTCCGGTACCAGATTTCCGGTGACAAACGTATATTCAAGAACCAGTTCCGGTTCCAATTTGCGCGACCGCCAAGCATGGTTGTGAACTTGGTCCAGTAACAATTTGCAAACTATTACGACTGTGAACAGCTGTGACAACCAAGCATGGATCTACACTTGGTCCGGTCTAGTAAAGCCATGCTTGGCTGTCACAGCTGTTGACAGTCGTAATACTTTGCTAATTTGGGGGATGGTTGGGTCGGAAATTTAATATTCCTACAGGGATTATCGGTTCCTTACTGTCAACTGACAACCATGACACCACTGGAAAAGGCATGAAACGTTGTTTGTCACCGGAAGTACGAAGGTCTCGCGAAGTGCCGTGACCTACTTACGGGCCCTATATATTTCTCAGCGACCTTGTTAGATTGATGCCACATGAATGTATTTTGGAGTACAAGGAACTTCACACTTCAGATTTCACATTTCACAAAAGAAAATAAATTGATCGAAAATTCTAATATATTCCAACTTTGATTAAGAAAAATAAAAGTCTGTGTTTTTGTTCATGAGGTCTGTTTGTATATCCATTACATATCAAAGTGTTCTGTGTACATCTAAAAGAGAGTTCGAATTATGCTTCTACATATCACAATAACATAAAAAGTAACGTAATAACGTTTGATTTTGAGTATATGTTTGACACAACAGACAATTTACGTTTTCAAATGAATACCCCCCAGACCGCTCGACCAGTCCTGTACGACGCTCAACTAGTCAATCAATCGATAGCCGATATTGATCGCATCGATCTCAGCAGCATCGGTTCGCAGGCTCTTAATAACTCTAAAGACGGTGAGGAGACGGAAGTGAACGCTGAATGTAAGTATCGAGAGAGTAAGTATATTTGTACGTTTAAAATACCTTCACTCTTGTGTGCATCTTTCCCTGTTCTTTCGTTGTACGCAAACTGAATCTGATTTAGAAAATATTGATTAAAGATTATACTTTGCTTTTAGATATATTCTATTGTAAACGTCTATGTCTCACGACAACTTCAGTATAACATCCCAAGCCTACACCCACCCCTCATCCACATGGTTAAAATAGGTCACCCGTCCATGGGAGTGTTGATGACGGATTAGGCAAGCCCGTGATAGATCTGGGGCTGAATATGGAACGCTGATTAGAATCCCACTCAGGAAGGGGGATACCTTATGATCCCTTCCCCAATACCACTGCAGATGGATTGCCTCAACAGTCTTATTGTCGTAACAGACAATGCTGTTTTACTGACAAGAATGAGACAGGTCTGTCATTTTTGGTAGAAATATCACCTTCTGGGAAAGTCGTTGCAGATTATGTTTCCCTGGGGAATTTACGGCAGAACATGTCACCTTACAGGGAATTCATGGCAGAACATTTCATTTTATAGGGAATTCATGGCAGAACATGTCACCTTATAGGGAATTCATGGCAGAACATGTCACCTTATAGGGAATTCATGGCAGAACATGTCACCTTATAGGGAATTGATGGTAGAAATTTACCTTCTGGGGAATTCACGGCAGAGGAGGTCACCTTCTGGGGAATTCACAGCAGAGGAGGTCACCTTCTGGGGAATTCACGGCAGAGGAGGTCACCTTCTGGGGAATTCACGGCAGAGGAGGTCACCTTCTATGGGAATTCGTGGTAGAACAAGTCCCTAGTTAATAATTCTTGGTGAATAATACTTTCTGGTGAACCCATAGCGGGCAAACCCTGGATAGAACAAGGAAATATATAGGCAAACCCCTTCGCTCCCCCAGTGACAGAGTAGTCCCCTAATCTTTCCATTATATAATTACATTATCCCAGTCCATTTTACGCGTGACTATTGAGATTTACTTTCATATATGTTTCAGTTTTACGAGAGTTTAAGGAATTGCTACGGAAACAGGCTACCGTAGAGGCGTTCACGGAGTGGCTTGACACGGTGGTGGAGCAGAAGGTCATCAAGGTAAGCTCTCTTTATAGACAGTCGCCTCTTTAAACCAAACCCCTGTATTTGTAGAGGGGGTGGGGGAGGATATGGCCGACTTTCGGTCTGTATGCCCCCTCTACCACAACAACCCCCCAAATTCAACCTTTATATACACACACTGGGAACTTACGGAACATCCTTCTGTATCACTGGGTTATTGTAAACCGATTATTCAAAAGCCCCACCTAATGTGTAGTTACTTTTGTTGTGTTGGATACATGCTAAAAGATGCAATAGAGGCTTGATTAAGAATTATTCAAATTATGTCCTATGTTATTCATCATAAAAGATATTCCTGTCATGTTCACATTGAAATATACAGGGTCCATGGCTGGGTTTTAGAAAACATTTGATTTCATGAAATATTGGTGAAGTCACATGTCGCCAGGCTTTGCCACACAAAAACAAACTGGCATTTTGTGTGTCTTGTAATAAAAAAATACCCGTTTTAAACTAGTCACCATGACCATGACCATGACCATGACCATAGCCTAACCATGAACGGACAACCACAACCACAACCCCAACCCCAACCTCAAGCATAACCACAACCACCCCTACCCCCTCCACTATTGGAAGATCAAACGGTAGTTCCGATAGTAAAGTGGGTGATCACAGGCACAGTTAATAATCTTGACTCGATATCATGGACACTCTTTAATCCAAATAATCACCGATCAATCATCCCGATTACCACCCCACTGCTGGTGTTGCACGTACAACCACATCAATAGCAAGTCGAATGTCTCTAATATATTTCTTGTTGTCAAAGCCTTTGTTCTGGAATTCTGGAATGCAAATGGTAATTATATGTTTAGTTTATTCCCAAATTGAATAACACAGCTCTTAAACAAACACAAGTGATACTTGGATTGTTTTTGTTACTTTAATCCAAGCAACGGTGATATTTGAACAATAAGGAGCGCTGTCACTGTTATCGAACGAACATCTACACAACTCACTTACCAATCCATTAGGTAGGCCCAATGAGGACGTAGTCTGACGCGTGATAATATATGTATCTCACCCATAACAGGATAAGCTTTTAAGTAAAGTATTTACAGGATTACTCCAACCCTCCTAATTTGGCTTTAAGGGGACAACTTAGACCCTTTTAGAGAGGACTTAGATGGTCCAGGAGTTTTAAATCGCGCCAAACAAATTCGGAGGGTTATAAAAGCCACTGAATATTTTCGGTACCGATGTCAAATATTGATAGAGGGAGTCATTGTACATGTAAAAACTCCGCAGCATAATCGGGCTCAAATAGACTCTTTCAAGTGTTCCTGATCGGCAAGCAAATGCTAGAGTGTTAGGACATGATATTAATCGAATTTAGCCGGCTTGTTTTCACGTTTTAACTATCACATTCTCAGTTCGAGCATACGGCGCGTGTGTATTAAGAATATCGTATTCCGCAGAGTTGGTTTGTTGGAAAAGATTTGTCTGGGTTGTGAAGGGATTATGTCATTCGGCATGGCGTGTGGGTGATAACTCATGTTCAGGTTCGCGACTCGGGTATTGGTGTTGCGCGGCCATCAATCAGGATGCTATTGATATGATGACATAGGGGCGTAATCTTGTTAAATCGGGGATAGGGTTATTATGCTTTGGAAAGAGTGGAATTTAGGAAGTATAAGCTGTCGAATAAATAGTACCACTTATGGTGTGTGAAACGTCACTGAGAAACATCAGCATTTCAAATTATTCTGACACGGAAACATTATACAAACTTCAACATAATATTCAAGTGGTTTTCATTTCATACATTTCATAAAATTCAGAAATGTGGGTTAGTCGGTAGAAATCTTTTTCTTCGTGCAGTTTGAGTAAATTAAGTTTAAGAATATAAAATACTAAGAGCATTGTTCAGAAGCTGAAAATAAATTATGTTTACCATATCTAAAAACACAATCTTCCCTTCAAAATTAGTTGTATATTGTAATAATTATAAAATTGTCTGTTGGATTTAAAAAAATTATAATTAATAGACAGTTGTGGTATATAAATTATAAACATATTTGCATCAAACTGTATCCATAACAATATCCGAGAGCGGAAGGTCGCGGGTTCGATACCGTTAAAATATGGTACTTGTTGGTCCCTGCCTGGCGCTCGGCATTAATGGGTACAACAAGGACTGGTCGGCTCGGAGTCAGTATAATGTGTCTGAGTGGGGTATTCATGCTTCACTGCGGCATGGTATCTCAGTGAGCTAACACTATAAAACCAGCTTTAGTCTGGGCTAGTACAAGCAGCCGCATCTACACATACACACGCATGCACGTCGTCATATGAGCGAAATATTCTCCAGCGCGACGTTAAACCCAATTTCGCCTCACCTCACCTTACCTCACCTCACCTCACCTCACATAACAATATCCCCCTTTTTCCTCACACCAACTTCAAAATGCCTCTCTCAAAGAAGTCAAGGAAATTATACACGGGAATATGGGTAAAATCAAACACAAAACCTACAGAGAAAATATACACGGAAGGTACCTAGTTATTGTTTTAACTGCAATCTGCATAGATATCAATACCTTTTTAAAATTTCATATCATGTCCCTCCTTAAATATTGTACACAAGCCTGACATATTCAACTTTTGAAAATAGAATAATATACACATTAGTGTACAATAATTATACACGTTTTCATATCATGTTTATCTTCAACTTTATAGCATACCTTGTCATGCTCAAGGGTTGTAGATTATTTCTAAAAACAGATATTCATCATCATTTCATGTACAGTATTGGGGCGGTGGGGTAGCCTAGTGGTTAAAGCGTTTGAATCGTCACGCCGAAGACCCGGGTTCGATTCCCCACATGGGTAAAATGTGTGAAGCCCATTTCTGTTGTCCCCCGCCGCGATATTGCTGCAATATTGCTAAAAGCGGCGTAAAACCAAACTCACTCACTCACTCATGTACTATATTAATGTGTATATGGTGGCGGTAGAGTAGCCTCGTGGTTAAAGCGTTCGCTCATCACGCCAAAGACCCGGGTTCGATTCCCCACATGGGTACAATGTGTGAAGCCCATTTCTGGTGTCCCCCGCTGTGATATTGCTGGAATATTGCTAAAAATGGCGTAAAACTAAACACTCTCTCACTAATGTGTATATCAAAAGTCTTATTCATGATGGTAATTACAGATGTTAAGATGGTAATTATTCATGTAAATGCGTGAATATTCATCAAAATAGTTCATGATTTCATGTCATGTTCAACAGTTCATAAAACGAACTGACACGCAAACCCGAATACGGACAGCCAATACGTACGTTGTAGTCCTTAGTCCTTACCGCCGCAGAGTGCGTACTTTAATGCATATAGCTTGTTCAGTCTTGGTTCGGGTTGAAACAAAAGTTTAATATTGATTTAAATGTCATAAACGTCCCTGTTTATGGAACAGCATGCACGCCAATATCCCTTGAAGTGGGTCTCAGGAGGACCTGGCGCCCGTCTTTAGCCCTTATATCCCATCGAGTCGTACATCTGACAGGGAGAATGAGAAAAAAAACTGGCACTTGTACACGCAAAACCTCAAGCTTGAGAGGGTCCTTGATGGTTCGTGTAAAGTCCACATAAACGGTGCCCGAGTTTTGGAGCGTGAATTGTCGACATGGCGGATATTTTACGTCCACTTCACTTACTTACTTCATGTACATTACGTTCAAACATTTGTATGCCGACCGCAGATTTGGGAAATATTAAAGTTAGTAGTAACTATTTCTTGTCGAGTCTACATCAGGTAAACCAGCACCATAGCCAGACAAAGTCACAACAAGGAAACCCAGTTAAACCACACCTTGTGACTGTTGTCTGATACTCACAGCTGGGTACCCAGATAAACCACACCTTGTGACTGTTGTCTGATACTCACAGCTGGGTACCCCGATAAACCACACCTTGTAACTGTTGTCTGATACTCACAGCTGGGTACCCAGATAAACCACACCTTGTGACTGTTGTCTGATACTCACAGCTGGGTACCCAGATAAACCACACCTTGTGACTGTTGTCTGATACTCACAGCTGGGTACCCAGATAAACCACACCTTGTGACTGTTGTCTGATACTCACAGCTGGGTACCCAGATAAACCACACCTTGTGACTGTTGTCTGATACTCACAGCTGGGTACCCAGATAAACCACACCTTGTGACTGTTGTCTGATACTCACAGCTGGGTACCCAGATAAACCACACCTTGTGACTGTTGTCTGATACTCACAGCTGGGTACCCAGATAAACCACACCTTGTAACTGTTGTCTGATACTCACAGCTGGGTACCCAGATAAACCACACCTTGTGACTGTTGTCTGATACTCACAGCTGGGTACCCAGATAAACCACACCTTGTGACTGTTGTCTGATACTCACAGCTGGGTACCCAGATAAACCACACCTTGTGACTGTTGTCTGATACTCACAGCTGGGTACCCAGATAAACCACACCTTGTGACTGTTGTCTGATACTCACAGCTGGGTACCCAGATAAACCACACCTTGTGACTGTTGTCCACCATACTCACAGCTGGGTACCCAGATAAACCACACCTTGTGACTGTTGTCTGATACTCACAGCTGGGTACCCAGATAAACCACACCTTGTGACTGTTGTCTGATACTCACAGCTGGGTACCCAGGTAAACCACACCTTGTGACTGTTGTCTGATACTCACAGCTGGGTACCCAGGTAAACCATACCTTGTGACTGTTGTCTGATACTCACAGCTGGGTACCCAGGTAAACCATACCTTGTGACTGTTGTCTGATACTCACAGCTGGGTACCCAGATAAACCACACCTTGTGACTGTTGTCTGATACTCACAGCTGGGTACCCAGATAAACCACACCTTGTGACTGTTGTCTGATACTCACAGCTGGGTACCCAGATAAACCATACCTTGTGACTGTTGTCCATACAGCTCACAGCTGGGTACCCAGGTAAACCACACCTTGTGACTGTTGTCTGATACTCACAGCTGGGTACCCAGATAAACCACACCTTGTGACTGTTGTCCGATACTCACAGCTGGGTACCCAGATAAACCACACCTTGTGACTGTTGTCTGATACTCACAGCTGGGTACCCAGATAAACCACACCTTGTGACTGTTGTCTGATACTCACAGCTGGGTACCCAGATAAACCACACCTTGTGACTGTTGTCCGATACTCACAGCTGGGTACCCAGATAAACCACACCTTGTGACTGTTGTCCGATACTCACAGCTGGGTACCCAGATAAACCACACCTTGTGACTGTTGTCCAAATACTCACAGCTGGGTACCCAGATAAACCACACCTTGTGACTGTTGTCTGATACTCAACCACACCTGGTGACTGTTGTCCGATACTTGGGTACCCAGATAAACCACACCTTGTGACTGTTGTCTGATACTGATACTCACAGCTGGGTACCCAGGTAAACCACACCTTGTGACTGTTGTCTCACAGATACTCACAGCTGGGTACCCAGATAAACCACACCTTGTGACTGTTGTCATACTCACAGCTGGGTACCCAGATAAACCACACCTTGTGACTGTTGTCTGATACTCACAGCTGGGTACCCAGGTAAACCACACCTTGTGACTGTTGTCTGATACTCACAGCTGGGTACCCAGGTAAACCACACCTTGTGACTGTTGTCTGATACTCACAGCTGGGTACCCAGATAAACCACATACCTTGTGACTGTTGTCGTCCATACTCACAGCTGGGTACCCAGGTAAACCATACCTTGTGACTGTTGTCTGATACTCACAGCTGGGTACCCAGATAAACCACACCTTGTGACTGTTGTCTGATACTCACAGCTGGGTACCCAGATAAACCACACCTTGTGACTGTTGTCTGATACTCAACCAGCTGGGTACCCAGATAAACCACACCTTGTGACTGTTGTCTGATACTCACAGCTGGGTACCCAGATAAACCACACCTTGTGACTGTTGTCCGATACTCACAGCTGGGTACCCAGATAAACCACACCTTGTGACTGTTGTCTGATACTCACAGCTGGGTACCCAGGTAAACCACACCTTGTGACTGTTGTCTGATACTCACAGCTGGGTACCCAGATAAACCACCTTGTGACTGTTGTCTGATACTCACAGCTGGGTACCCAGATAAACCACACCTTGTGACTGTTGTCTGATACTCACAGCTGGGTACCCAGATAAACCACACCTTGTGACTGTTGTCTGATACTCACAGCTGGGTACCCAGATAAACCACACCTTGTGACTGTTGTCTGATACTCACAGCTGGGTACCCAGATAAACCACACCTTGTGACTGTTGTCTGATACTCACAGCTGGGTACCCAGATAAACCACACCTTGTGACTGTTGTCCGATACTCACAGCTGGGTACCCAGATAAACCACACCTTGTGACTGTTGTCTGATACTCACAGCTGGGTACCCAGGTAAACCATACCTTGTGACTGTTGTCTGATACTCACAGCTGGGTACCCAGGTAAACCACACCTTGTGACTGTTGTCTGATACTCACAGCTGGGTACCCCTTGTGCCTGCTGTCCAATACTCACAGTGGGTATCCCAGAAGTGTCATTCTGGTGATCGCTGATTGGTTTACATTTTCCAAACAGCAAAGACATCAGTTTCATGTTGCTGCCAGTGACGTAATCACAAAATGCCCCACACAGTCAGTAAAACTATGTGATCATGTATTTTTGGGTAGCGTCATCTCTTACTTGCGACTACCATTTTGTGTTCAAATAAGACATTTGTTTCATTTCAGCCGAGTAAACAAAATGGGCGATCCTTTAAGAAACGAGCTCAAGAATTTCTCTTGAAGTGGTCTTTCTTTGGAGCAAGAGTCATGCACAATTTGACATTAAACAACGCTCAAAGTTTCGGTAAGGACACAATGTCAGGCACTGTTCATGTTAAGTTTAGCCATCTTGCTCCAGGAATCTTTGGTTTACGGGAGTACAATCTAAAGTTGTCTGGAGAAGTCCCTAACAGTAAATGTCCGCAGTCGTCACGTGATTGACATGTAGGTTACGTCAAATTATTACACACATTACATCTAAGTTAACTATTCTTAAGACTATTAAATATATATCGTTAAGACTGTCGTATCCCCTAGTCTTAGTATTAGAGTCGAGAGCGTACAAGCTGGACGCAATCAAAACACTGCCAACACTTGTGACGTCACATGTAATCCTATACGTCATGACAGGCTCCTTCCACCTGATCCGGATGCTGCTGGATGAGTACGTCCTCCTGGCCGTGGAGTCCCAGCTCCACAACGAGAAGGAGGCGGAGCTTCAGACACTGCTGGACAAACACATGAAGCCAGGTAGGTGCACGCTTACATGAAGCTGGGTAGGTGCACGCTTACATGAAGCATGAAGCAGCCGGTGGGTAGGTGCACGCTTACATGAAGCTGGGTAGGTGCACGCTTACATGAAGCCAGGTAGGTGCACGCTTACATGAAGCTCGGTAGGTGCACGCTTACATGAAGCAGGGTAGTGGACAGTCACATAAAGTTGGGATGGTGAACGCTTACATGAAGCTTGGTAGGTGCACGCTTACATGAAGCAGGGTAGGTGCACGCTTACATGAAGCAGGGTAGGTGAACGCTTACATGAAGCTAGGTAGGTGCACGCTTACATGAAGCTTGGTAGGTGCACGCTTACATGAAGCAGGGTAGGTGCACGCTTACATGAAGCTGGGTAGGTGCACGCTTACATGAAGCAGGGTAGTGGACACTTACATAAAGCTGGGTAGGTGCACGCTTACATGAAAGTGGATAGTGCACACTTACATAAAGATGGGTAGTGGACACTTACATAAAGCTGGGTTGGGGCACGCTTACATGAAGACAGGTAGTGGACACTTACATAAAGCTGGGTAGGTGAACGCTTATATGAAGACAGGTAGTGGACACTTACATAAAGCAGGGTAGGTGCACGCTTACATGAAGACAGGTAGTGGACACTTACATAAAGCTGGGTAGGTTCACGCTTACATAAAGCAGGGTAGATCACGCTTACATGAAGCAGGGTGCACACTGCATAAAGCTGGGTAGGTGCATACATGAAGCTGGGTAGACAGGTAGCTGGGTAGTGGACACTTACATAAAGCTGGGTAGGTGCACGCTTACATGCTAGTGGACACGCTTACATGAAGCACGGTGGATAGTGCACACTTACATAAAGCTGGGTAGTGCACACTTACATAAAGCTGGGTAGTGGTCACTTACATAAAGCCAGGTAGTGGACACTTACATAAAGCAGGGTAGATGCATGCTTACATGAAGACAGGTAGTGGACACTTACATAAAGTTGGGTGGGTGGAGGCTTTCATGCAGCTGGGTAGCGAATATATACGTGGAGCCATGTTGTCCACACCAGCTAGGTAGTGGACATGTACGTGAAGCTGGGTAGTGGACATGTACGTGAAGCTGGGTAGTGGACGCTTATATGTAGCGTAGGTGGACTCTTCATCGGAGCCAGGTAGTGGACGCTTACCTGAACCTGGGTAGTGGACACCTACGTGTAGCGCATGTGCATTCGTTCTTGATGCCAGACAGGTGGGCTCTCCCATGAACCTTGGCAGGTGGACTCGCACATGTAGATGGGCAGGTCTACTCGCTCATGACGCTTGGTAGAATCTTCCCAGCTTGCGGTCATTGAAAAAACATCAGTGTCGCTTATAACGTATCTGATAAGGAAAATAATACACCATCTAAAATATATCTACAATGTGCCAAATACTAAGTGGAGTTATACCGATATGTTCAATGACATTTCAGATGACCAAGGCACGAAACCTATTCTTGCGCAAGGACCAAGCACGTGTTTTGTTGCCAATCCAAACAGGAACAACCCTTCGAGACCCGGAAGTGTGAAGCGCGAGAATTACCTTGACCCTGATGGACATTACAACGGAATGCACGGCCGTGACCCCTACCCAATCTCGCCTCATCTTAGTTCTCTCACCTCCATGGTAAGTGTAGAGCTTGCCTTTATATTCTGACATACCTGCGTGAATGCATTTGATTTGATTTGTTTAGCTAATTGACAGCAAAATGCGTCATTTGCACATTGAAATCCTATCGTCAGTTGTTATCCATACATTATCTTACTTTGTTATTGCTCACCAACTTCTAAAATGACAATCAAACAGATCTATCGTCAGTTAATTGATAACAGCTGCAAATATGATAACAAAACAGCTTCTTACATCAATGGTAAATGTGTACTTATGGTGTGAATTAGCCTGGTTGTAAACGTAAATATTCCTTAAATATTCGTGAAGATACTCTTAAACCTTTTCAATCCGGAACCGAGTAAATCGGACACCCCGCCTAATGGACTACTCGGAGAGCTTTTGCAAGATATTAAACAGGAAATGTTTAGACGTTAATGGGGGACGAAACTGTGTCAAGACTGCATGCCATGTTGTTCTATGATGTCCAATCTTGTGTGTAAAGGGCGGTAGGGTAACCCACTGGTACACTAAACTTCCATGCTCTTATCCATGCTCTTATCCATGCTCTTATCCGCTCATGGGTAAAATATGTAAAGACATTTTCAGATGTCCCCCGTCGTGATATTGCTGGAAAATTACTTAAACGGCATAAATCCATACTCACTCAGTCGACACTAATACGGAGCCTCTTCATCGAAACTCTTCTTCTCTCACGTTCTTCTTCTTGTAGACTGCCTCTGCCGGCAACAACCAGATGTTAACGCCACCTATCTCCCCCATCGTGGTCAACCCCATCCGCAGTTCTGTCATCAACCAGAACAACATGGGCTACAACCCAACGTCGCAGAGTGGGCCGTCATACGCATACCTAGGTAACCCATCACTTATGTTTGTTCCACTTGATTCTTGGTCAGCTTACAGGTGCCCAGAAACCTATGCTTATGGTAAGAGCCGCCTGAATGGATCAAGGGTCTCACTCGGTAATTTGATTCATCGTACCCCGACGGGAGAGATCGTTGCTACCAATATCGATCACTGCATTGTGCAGAATCGACTCGGATTATACTCGAAGATTGTTTTGCTCGGCGGAGAAAACATTACAAAGACACATTTGCTCCATCAGCGTGTGATTGGTATTTTTCAAATCCATTTATTCAGAAATAACAAAAAAAGGATTTGCTGATATTGGCATACTTTGAAGTTTCATTCAATACTGAAATTTACCCCGTCGCGGCGGAAAGGAATATTGACAGTATAACTGTAATCCAAATAAGTTATTAAATGGTCTGTGTAAATCTTGGATACTTATGGAATAGATGACAGAATTTTGAGTTTAAAAGCTTACAACTTAAGACGAAGTCCCCCACTTTACTGTAATGTCTATTTTTATCGTAAGCAGCTCAGCACGGTGATTATGGCCCCGGCAATGCACCATACATGGGTTCGGTGACTTACCCCCAGGATCCTACAGTTCAGCGTTCAGGGGTCCCCCCAACTCCCTGCCCTACAGCTCCAGTCCCTACAATTTGAAGAACGACATGGAGCCGTACAGCTACCCCGAGCAGCAGTTCCCCGTGGATGCCTACTACCCACCTTCTGGCATGACGGGATACCCACCAGTGAGCCAATCAAACTACTCGTCTCATAATAACAGTTCAACCGGAAGCGGAAGTGCATTTAATGTTGTACAAAGTACTTCCGCTTTCAACAACCCGGGCGGTTACCAGAACCAAGGTAAGAAATAACGCCGTTGATGTTTTCTTCATGCATATGTATGTATATTTCGACAATTGAATTGAATATAATTTTCGTTAACTTTTGCACTGGTAGTTTAAACGGTTCTCTGGCATACGGCTTCCGGCATTTTGTATCGTTTCCATATCTGAAAACCTGCCATCGTCAATGTTTTTAGCGCCCTGATCCAGGACACGGGACCCGGCTGATGCTCTTCGTTTTGCAGAGTTATGTCCCTTAGCTGTGTTAGGATATGTTGGTCGTGATCGATTGTCATCCTTGTTTCATTAAGCACCATAGTGTTTATTTTACAACTACGATCTGCGTCACTTTGGGTGTTTCTCACACATTGAACTGACACTCTGATATAGATGATATTTTACTCTAAGTAAACTCCCTCCCTAAGAAACTCCCTCACTCACCCACAAAGATTTGTTCCAAAATACTGATATATGCGATTTATTCACGAGATAACATTTGATATTTATGTTATTTTTGTGTCAGGGGTTAATATATTTTGTTTTATCGCTTTTTTTTCTCTCACAATATTTCTTTCTTTTAAAACACAATATATATTCCTTTCAGATTTTTCCGGGGGTCCTTCCTACCCTCAGCCCAAGCTTGTAGAACACGTATCGGTGATCCAACAGAGGCCCACGCCCAATCATTACCCAGCAGATATCGGAGATGCACCGCCTTACATCCTGGAACGAAATCACAGATCAAAGGACCCGACTTCTATGTATGGAAACGGGAGCCCAGCAACATGCCACACCCCACCTCACGCAGGTGAGGAGTACATACTCGCATATTTCAGGAGTAGATACAAACATTCTTATAAATACTTTAGTTCGTTGGTTTAATTCCTTTACTTATCAACAGTTCATTGATATATCAGCACAGTTGTTAAATATCATGAAGGTTTATATTGGGTAATTTCCTTTTCTTAGTAGGCATCGCGTATTCATTTCCTTCTTTGTATCAATTGTTCATTGATATATCAGTTCATTTGTTTAATTTCGCTAAAGTTCTTTGGGAAATGTCCTATTATAATCAACAGTTCATTGATATATCAGTTCATTTGTTTAATATAGTCAAGGTTCTGTGGATAATTCCCTCGGCTTATCAACTGTTCATTAATATGATAGCACAGTTGTTTAATATTGTCAATGTTCGCCGGATAATTTCTATCAATTATCTACGTTTCATTGGTACATCAGCACAGTTGTTTAATATCGTCAATATTTGTTGGATAATTCCCTTTACTTATCAACTGTTCATTAATATATCATCACTGCTGTTTAATATCGTCAATGTTCGTTGGATAATTCGCTTTACCTATCAACTGTTCATTAATATCATCACTGCTGTTTAATATCGTCAATGTTCGTTGGATAATTCGCTTTACCTATCAACTGTTCATTAATATATCATCACTGCTGTTTAATATCGTCAATGTTCGTTGGATAATTCGCTTTACCTATCAACTGTACATTGATGTATCAGTTCATTTGTTTGACGTCATCAAGGTTCGTTGGATTAT
Organism: Haliotis rubra; assembly: GCF_003918875.1. Taxonomy (NCBI): domain Eukaryota; kingdom Metazoa; phylum Mollusca; class Gastropoda; order Lepetellida; family Haliotidae; genus Haliotis; species Haliotis rubra. The sequence continues at coordinate 2,068,744 of NW_025767546.1, read as the reverse complement.
TTGCTATATTTATCAGTATTGTTGTTCATTGGTATATACGCTCATTGCTTGAATATCGCCAAGGCTAGTTGAATAAATTCCTTCAGTATCAACTGTTCATTAATATATCAGTACATTTGTTTGATATCATCAGGTTTAGTTTGATAATTTTCTATTTTTATCAGTTCATTTATGTATCAGCACAGTCGTTTCATATGGTCAACCTCTTTTGGGGGGATAATTTCCTTTACGTATCAGAAACTTGTTCATTGATATACTACCTTATTTGTTTAATATCGTCAAGGTTCGCCGGGTAATTTCCCTTATTCATCATTTCTTCAAAATATATCAGAACAGTTGTTTCATATCGTCAAGGTTCGATGGATTATTGTCATTACTTGTCAGCTGTCGATTGTTTTACCAACTCAATTGTTTAGTCGCATCACCGTTGGTCTAGTTTCTTTACATGGCACTAAAGTTCTTGGTTCCACGATCTCACCTTTCCACCTCCCCTGTTCCAGTTCACCAGCCAGTCCACCAGCTGGGGGAGGACTTCCTGAGCATGTCAGGCATGATGGCCGGGGACCACGACATGGCCTCCTCCTACGGCGACCCCGGGCCGCTCCCCTCCATCAACACCGTTTTCATGTCCGAGGCAAACAAGGGCTGCTTCTAGTGAACCTAGTTCGGGAGGCTCTCTAACTCTTCCCATTAGACACGTGGTGTTCGGAAAGAACATGATCTCTCCCAGATACAGATGTCCTGATTTAATTGTAACATCCCTGCATAACGGATAGACAATGGATAACGCCCACCGGAATGTATGTAGATATTATCTCAATACCCAGCGGTCTCTACGTATTGGTTATCCCGATGAGTGGATTTGTTGAAGGACGATAGTCTAGAAGAACCTACCAGCAATTGCATCCCAAGTGCATGCTGGAGACTGCGGTTAGCTGGAATCTTTGTTCACAGTGGTTCATAGAGAACGAATATTGTATCGCCAGTGTGATTCCAGTGCCAATGAATGCCGTTTCTAGCCATAAATGTGCCTGATAGTTAGAGACGTGTGACACAGACGGTCAGCAGTGACCAGCAATTCGTGGAACCATGAAGCAATCGATCATTCAGATCTGAAAACATTGGCATCACTCCTGAACTTGTGGTATCATTTTACTGCACCTGATTCGGTGGGAATATGTGCTGCTCCTGGAACCTTTCAGCCAACAGGAATAGAATGAGTGGTTTGGGTTTTCGCCCCCTGAAAAAACTGGACCCATAAAAATCAACCCTACCACAAATCGGACTGACTACTAAACCGCCTTAAGATGCATACATAGACACTTCAAGACGAACTGTATGGAATTTGTGTATTAGCCGTGACCCCACCGTGCAGAATTTCTGCTGTTGGTGTTGGCAGTGCGTTGTCCATGCAAGCTTATGCCTAACTTACCCGGCGTTATAGTTGTACAGATTTGCATCCACACTGTGGAACAAACATAATTTGAAGTGTGTAATATGTAAATATATTTAGCTTTCTGCTTTATTATGTAAAGTTGCTTTTGATTCCAAATGTCTTGTTTATGATATTTATGATAGTTATGTACATATGTAGGAGTGATCGTAGATTTAAAGTGCTAATGCTAAATCTTTGCTGAAATGTCTCATAAAAATACCACGCCCTAAACCATTCGGATAAGGAGATATATATAAAACTGCGATTGTTCACAACTATTATGAAATCATAATCTAAATTAAATCGTTGTTTTACTTCACCTCCATTTGTAGAATCTTGTGGAAAATTTGCGAAATTGAAATAACCAAGACGAGAAATGCTTGTTTCAACTACAACGTCTATTGGAGCATTCAAACGTCTTAGTAGATGGTTCAAACGTCTCATGTTCCTGAAATGAAATTTATAAATAAATACGAATTAGGGTGTACTGTCCTTTTCAAGGTCGAAAAGACTATGTTCTGTCTTAAAATTATGAATATCATTAATTTTCGCTAGCTGTTGAAGCTCTATATTGAGTTACAAAACAGATAAACTATAGAAATGTAAATTTATCAGAATCCAGCATCCTTAGAAAAACAATAAAACTGGCGTCAGAATTCTCATAATCAATGTCATGTGACAAACATGTGCACACCAGTTGGTTCCTACAATTATACGGAGAGATATAATGATTACTTCCAATGTGTTGTGGTAAATTTGAGTTATTATATTCCGGGTATGACGAACTCCAGACACATTGATAAATGTTCCTTATTACCGAAGCTGGATATTGATTTGATCAATAACGTCAACGGCATTCAAAGGATACCAATGGGAACTGATTATTCATTAATAGCGCTCCGGGAGATTACGACTGGATTCGTCTTAACAGAATATTCGCGATAACCAGCTTCGTAATATCCGGAGCTGGGTAGTAGATATTAGATGACAATGTACAGGGCTGCCTACTGCCGGAGACAAAGAATATTGCGTCTTCATTGAGCATAGTTATGACCGAGTTGGATCAGATCTGAATGTACATAACGTGAACATATTATTGTTTTGTAAATAATATTAAGATAACTGTGTTTTCATCTTGTCATTAAGGCTACCATGTGCCTTTTCCTGTACTATACCCTGACCTGGGTCATGCCATAGGTTCTCCTAGGTCAGATGCTAGGTCCTTTATTCTGTGCCATGGAATGTTGATTTGTTGTTGAGTTCGGTGTGATTCCGTGTGTGTATAACGTGGAGTGTGTGTGACATTTGTTTATGTATGGCTATATCAGTTGTTGTTTTAGTTACACACAGTTCTTTTGCTATTCTGTGTACGTGACGTGGGGTATAAAGCAATAATGCAACAAAATCAAATTTTGGTAAACTGAGTTTGTACTTTTGGGGCAAGATGGAATCAAACCCTCATACAAGTGCATTGTGGTTTCAAATGTAGTCTTCGTTATATTTCCTTCCCTGTTTCTCTTCATGAATATACGGTCCAAAATTGTTCTTTCGCCTTTTGTCCCACTGCTGTCATGGTGGAACAAAGTCGACAAGGAAAGATAACTCTTATGTTAAAATCCGGAACATTTAGCATATATTTTTTCCGATCGGCCTGAACAATAATAGTTGACATAAGTTTATAATGACCCACGCGATAGCGAAAACCATTTTGATGTGTCACTGGTATATTTTCGGTCTGTGTCCAGAATCCTTTCTTCTCAATTACCTTTTGAGAAGGTTAATATGTAGCAAAAAGTAGGCCGGTGTTCGATTCTTCACATGGGTACAATGTGTGAGAACCAATACTGATCTTCAGTGCCACCATATGGCTGCATTGCAAATGGCACAAGTTCATCCCAATTTCAAATTTAATTCTAATTTGTGACAAAGCCGCCACTTTTCAAGGAGTTGCTTCAGTTAGTCGTATCAGAATCCGATGGTCTGTCCTGGTTATGGTCATCATACTCGTGTTGTTCCGTGTTGTTCCGGAACAAGCGTGCAGCTTACGGAAAGGGGCGGATGGTGACGAATATTTCCAATCAGAAGACTAGTTTTGATGCATACAGAGTTACCTCCCCAGAACAGCTTTTGTGTTCATGATGTAGAAGACGGCATATATTGAACTAGTATTTCGTCATATAACGTTACACGCTGCATGCACGACAAAAACTATGCTTGTGATAATGATCATTTTTGAGAAATTTATGTTATTTCAATGCCATGCCAAAAGAATCGCCTGCAATAAAAACAATCGCAATAGACATACAGCAATTGTAATAAAACAAGCAATATCCCCTGTTCTTATTTTCATCTTCATCCTTACACAACTGTGATTCTGTACTCTGGATTGTCACGAGACTGTGATCGGTGCCAAATAACTCGCTTTTTCCTTCATCTACCACGAATTGTGATAAAAAATGACAATCGTAAAATAATTACAAACGTAATGTTTTAATGTTATTTTCCAGTCATGCTACTAATACTGAGTGCTGCTATTGTGTCTGAAATAGAATGTTGGAAATATCAATTTTCACGTAAAATGTGCCTATTTAACTCTGTTATTTTTGTTTTATTTCTTGTTCTGTATAAATGTGTCTATTGCCATCAGGTGTTATACACAGAATGTAAAGGGCAGCGGATAATTATCTGTATTGCAGTACTGTTTTGTTGTGTTTCTGTGTCAGAACGGTCGTCGTTGACATAGATGTTGGAGGTCACTGAAATGTCTGATTAACCTATATACGAATACACAGATTGAACCTGAATAAAATTTCGAAAAATATTTACTGTTTTTTATAATATTAATGCGCCATTGAGCCCATTGTGCGATTCCGGGCACTTGTTTATGTATTATAATCACTATCAAAGTGATCATCCCAGGTGTTCGCGAAACGGTGAGTGATCCTGGTTGCACCATCACAAATCCACGCAAAGGCAAGTCAATTGTTCACTCACCAAAAACATATACGTGTGGAACAAGTCAAAATGGTGTCTTCGTTCTGCTTCGGCACACATGTATTCTCCAATTATGATGATTAATCCAAACAACAGTCCACTCGACAAAGTATCCAAGATTTATGAATCACAACTTCTCTGCAAAATTGGGGCCGTGGGGTAGCCTAGTGGTTAAAGCGTTCGTTCGTCACGCTGAAGGCCGGGGTTCGATTCCCACGACGTGATATTGCTGGAATATTACTAACAGCGGCGTAAAACCCTACTCACTCACCTTGCAAAATTTGGAAAACAGTCAACCACGGTTATAACGAACTCACTTATTGCAGTTCGTTATAAACGTAGTTCGTTATACGCATGTCGACTATAGTATACATACAATGAACTGGCCAACCAAAAACAACAGTTCGTCATATCGGTCCATTCGTTATAAGCGAATGTTACTGCACTTTACTTCTAATGAATGCCTATCACACAAAACTGTAAAAATGGTATGAAAAATAAAAACATATAAAAAAACAAAAATCACACAAAACATACAACTGTCGTTACACCATCTGATATACCGATATACACCATCTGATATACCGTTATACACCATCTGATATACCGTTATACGCCATCTGACATACCGTTATACACCGGGTTGTCCGGCTGTCGTTGAATGCCAGACATTATGATCCTCATCCTCACCGTCAGCAGCATCACAATAATTAGCATAATCTTTGAAAACATTACAAGGTGAGCAAAATGCTCAACCACAAACCACAACAGGTAATACGAAGGCAAGAATTAAATCGTACATATTTTATGGCGATAGCTATGAGGTTTAGCGCCCACAGCCAAGAGTTCAAAAGGCATTTGAAGTGGGATTATCTCCGAATCTCAGCAAGCGTCTTCACTGTGTGGGTTAATCTCTGCGCCCCCCTTTCCACGGTTTGTGTGGAAAAGTACGTAGAAACACATTCTGAGTTCTCGAACAATTTTTGCATATGTTTGATTTGTACATAAGACATTGTAAGTACTTATTTCGGAGGAACGTTAAATAGTCATCAAGTATAGGTACAACCAAGATACGTAATGATACGTATTGCTTTCCGTATTGAAACAATAAGTTAACTAAGAAATCTGAGCTAAAAAGAATTCAATGTGAAACTAAAATACAACAAGAAATTATAATACAACTGGCAGTTGCAATATACAAATAACTAGATTTACAAAATTATTTCAATTACTGCACAAGAATTACAATGGCAGTAAACAGAGCGGCAGTAAAATTTCAATATCAATACATATATGGCGGTATGGAATAAATAACAGTAGTAAAGATAACATGTCAGAGATAATATTATTCCCAGCCAACAAACTATAAAAACCATCTGAGGCTCGAAATCCAGGGTACAAATATAAATCTTCACACATAACCAGGTATATGTAATGTGAGATGCTGGAGTAACGCCCTCGCTCCTTTACAGATATGAAGCGGCTTCCAGAAACATATTTCCTAAACTGGATTTATCTACATGTATACCGTTCTGGAAGCTTCCAGGATACTCTTGACTCCCAGTCTAAATATAGTAACAAGCACATCACTCGCCTTGACTGAATCTTAACAAAAATGTTATACACTTTCGACAGTTTCCCAATAGATTACACACCATTTACTCCATGAGGTTTCTTCATGCTTGGATACAATTATCTGTCTAGATCCTTCCCACGGTTAGGACAACCCAGATGATGACTATCAAAAAGTCGAAGCAAAGACTTTAGTGATAAAACAGCTATCAGGTATGAACTGAACTGATACATGATTCAATCTGGGTAATTAAAATGATAAGTATAACGGAATCAACAACGCTCGTCATCAACACCTACACAGTAATAGTAATAGTAATAGTAATAGCCCGCTTATATGGCGCTCATATCCAGGCACATTGCCTGCTCACGGCGCTACTTACATTACTATCCCCGGTCATAAGACACTATCGTACTTTCCGATACGTTTTTCAACTCCCTGGGGATCATACAGCCATGCTGTTTGTTAGGCGCAATGAACTAAACACTAACATTGCCAGCACATCCTCACAGCCTTGGTTTCGTATACCCAGGGGCCGATCAGGTCTCGTGGGAGTTACGATCAAGTTAGTGTTAAAATGACTTAATGGATCGCCGGCCCCTCTCCCCCTTCCCCGATCTCTACCATTCCAAACTGCCTATTGACTTGAACAATGGACTCTTCCATTCACAGGTTATCTACTTCTATCAAGCCAGCCAGAACCGGTATCACCACGGGAAATGTATGTACAAGATTACACAATTACAGGTCTCGGGTATTCTGCGAAGTTCAACTCCTTAGACGACTAACCCACCCGTGTTCATATGACACAGTTGTGTTTCTAACACAATACTTAGATACTTAGAGGGTATATTGGTAATGATAATAATTACCAATAACAATGATGATGATGAATCGAGTCTGGACCAAACAATGCAGTGATCAACAGCATGAGCATCCATCTTCGCAATTGGGATATGATGAAATGTCAACCAAGTCAGCGAGCCTGACCACCCGATCCCGTTAGTCTCCTCTTACTAGAAGCATGGGAAGCAGAAGACCAACTCTAACCCATATTTCCAGGGGTCTGGTGCTGTACCGACATCTGTACGAGTACAATGGAAAGTAAATTTCCAAATTGCCCAACAGGAACCAATATCCTTCAAATGTGTAGGCATTCCAACAGAAATTGTCCGTACTGACAGGTTTGGGTTCTTAAATAAAAAAAGACAAACGAGTAACTTTCTCAACATGTAGTAGTTTGGTTATTGTTAGCTGAATGTAATGGTGGTTGTCTAAAGTCGAGCTTTCGACAGCTTTACCCCCCTGGGAGAGGTAGTCGTTTGTCAGGATCTGGTCGACGTTTTCCTGACCCCCAGGTCGGCCCTGACATGTTTGTCTGTCAAGATTTGCACTTCTAGGCAGGGCCGAAGCCTCTCTACAATTAGACCAAGCACAGCCCAAATACGAAAAAAGACCCTCCCGTGTGCCACTCTAGGCTTGTTTATTGGCTAACCGTTTGATTTATAGGAGGTTAAAATTACTGCAATTTCCTTTAAAATCTAACAAGATTAAACTGGTTGCGTTTAGCCACTGCAATATACTTTGAGATCTGTTTGTGTAAGTAATGAGAAACTAAATATTGAAAGTGTTTGATTTGTGAGGTAGAAATTGTGGAGCTTCAGTTCATTTTCAATGACTGAGATTTGGTTCTCAGTGATCTGGTATTAACCGTACAAAGGTATAGTAAGCTTGTGTTATTACAAGATTTGGTGTAAATCCAGAAGAGTTGGAATATAATATAAGCACACGTGTTAATCTAATTTTCAGAACATTAAATGTTGTGAACTCTGAATAAAGAATTTTGTCAGGTACTTTCCGGGTTCACGGCGGTTAACTTAAGTGTTTCAACTGAAGAACCTTATCGAGTTTCAGCACGATCAGGTAAGATACCCGCAAGCCCGTAACCGACTTCATTTTTGACTGTTTCATTTCATAAATCAAGAGACCGACACATAAGGTACATAAATTACTCTAACTATATGCTATAAGGCTGAAGGAAAACCCTGTCCAGGGTGTGGTACAAAGCTGCCATAGCGCTACGGGGTTTTGTTTGTTTGTTTGTTTGTTTGTTTGCTTGTTTGCTTGTTGTTTAACGCCGCACTCAGCAATATCCCAATTATATGTCGGCGGTCTGTAAATAATCAAGTCTGGACAAGACAATCCAGTGATCAACAGCATGAGCATCGATCTACACAATTGGGATACGATGTCATGTGTCAACCAAGTCTGACCACCGATCTCGTTAGTCGCCTTTTACGACAAGCATGGGTTACTGAAGACCAATTCTAACCTGGATCTTCACAGGTAGCGCTAAAGTGATCGTAACTCCCATATCTTAACATAGACTTACGACAATCGTAGCGCCAAGGTGACAGTAACTCCCATTTCTTAAAATAGACGTAGGACTGTCGTAACACTAAGGTGACAGTAACTCCCATACTTTAACGTAGACTTACGACAGTCGTGACGCTAAGGTGACAGTAACTCTCATACCTTAACGTAGACCTACGACAGTCGTAGCACTAAGGTGACAGTACTCCCAGACCTAACGTAGACTTCCGACAGTCGTAGCACTAAGGTGACAGTACTCCCAGACCTAACGTAGACTCACGACAGTCGTAGCACTAAGGTGACAGTAACTCCCATACCTGAACGTAGACTTACGACAGTCATAGCGCTAACGTTGCAACAGGACAAGGTGTATGTATTTTACACAACAACATGTTTATTCATGTGTTGTCAGTTTAAAGAGGACTAGAGCATGGTGATAAAGATTCCAGTGTTTGTTCTGGGCCAGTACGTCTACAGAAGTTAAAAGAGGTAACTGTTTGAAGGATTAATTTCTGTGCAGTCAATAACTGCTGGCTTTGTCCGATAAACATCATGTCTAAAAAGTGGCTCTATGCTTGAGAAGATGCCGTATTTTCGTTACAGTCAGATTGTGAAATCTGTCATTTCGTGAAATGACTAAGAGGATCAGCCATTTCGCTATTGGCTATGTAAATAGGTTTGGACGTTTCCATCAAATTTGATGTAAATGTTTTTTCTTTGAGAGGCATTTTAGAAGTTGGATAGATGAAGGAAAACCAAGTTCTATGGATAGGCAACTTCTTTATTGCAATGGGTGGACGTGTCGGTGTAGGTACTAACACCGTTATCAAGCAAGTGATACATAGAGTTGTAACATGGGGAATATATACATAGCTGCATAGTGTGTATATACAATTGACAAGGAAACCAACCGATCAGACTACCAGATTAGGAAACTTCTTGAAGCCATACAAATCCAACGCTTCAACCCCACCATGAACCGGGATCAAGGTTATTTTATCTCTTCAGCCTATCACCACCTAATTAAAGATCACCAGTAATCCACCCATACCTCGTCCAACTGGCTTCTATGACCCCCTTTTGTGTATTGAAGAGTGTGTATTCCAATTTGTACTGCTGCTTACAAGAATTATTTTTGGTCCTCTAACTTACTAAGAAGAATTGTTGGAAGGCACATGTTCAAAATATGTTTGAGGGAAGCATATTTTCATGATCTTAACGATGACTTTACATGTGCACAACTATTGTAGAAGTTATTTTAGTATGTATATTTTTATCGATAAATATATTGATACATCGTTCTAGTTTGTTTTTTTGCTCATTTCCAGCAGTATCACGACGACATACACTAACAATTGGACTCACTGTGAGAAATAACCACTGGCACGCTAGCCCGTGGCTAGTAAACATCCATTGGGGCCAGTAAATCTCCAGTCACTGGTCCGACTGGCTAGTCAGTCTTCATGGGGTCATGTTTTACATATATCACTCTCTCCGACTTGTTACGTTATAATCCACTTTTAAATCATGCAAGGTTATGGCCTGATAAAAATGTTCATCATATTAGCAGCTTAATGATGAAACCCGTGTCTACATTCAAATTTCGGGCTAGTGAATTATTTTTTTGGCTAGTAACTTTCAGGTATAGCTAGCCCGACTGGCTAGCAAAATTTTGAAACTATTTCGCACACTGGTTTGACTCACACATGATAGAAATCAACCCGGCTCCTCAGGCGTGATAAAACAACGCTCAACTGCTCGCCTGTCTCAAACCCAGATACTTGTCTCCAAACATGCCAACGAATAGTTTCACTGTTTTCACAAAGTTCTCTCCTTAACGGTTTTCAAATATTTTCGACACTTTTCCTCACAATGAGTCGGGACAGGGAGGGGCATAGAGATTAACCTACACAGTGAAGACGCTTGTTGAGATTAGAAGATAATCCCTCTTCAAATGCTTACTGACCTTATGCTGTGGGAGGTAAACCCCCAAACATGTTCACACCGCCCTTCGTGGGGGCGGGGGTAGCTTAAAACCGCCCGGGGTAGGAGATATCGCCCACATTGATCTGTGTACGAATATGACACCCGTCATAGGACAAGTTATCGAGTGTTATCGAGGATTGAGTCACTGTCTATAATCAGGGGTCTGCTTTGTTTTATCGGACACAGGCGATGTTTTTCAGTTATGACATGCAGCTTAATGTCGCCGAAAATCTCAAACTGACACAAGTCGTTCTGACAGACACAAAATCAAATCGGGTCATATATTCAAAATTCAGGACGGTGAATGCATATAAAGGTATTGCTCAGGTATATGAAGGTGCTGCTCAGGTATATGAAGGTATTCCTCAGGTATATGAAGGTATTGCTTAGGTATATGTAGGTATTGCTCAGGTATATGAAGGTATTGCGCAGGTATATGAAGGTATTGCGCAGGTATATGAAGGTATTGCGCAGGTATATAAAGGTATTGCTCAGGTATATGAAGGTATTGCTCAGGTATATGTAGGTATTGCTCAGGTATATGAAGGTATTGCTCAGGTATATGAAGGTATTGCGCAGGTATATAAAGGTATTGCGCAGGTATATGAAGGTATTGCTCAGGTATATGAATGTATTGTTCAGGTATATGAAAGTATTGTTCAGGTATATGAAGGTATTGCTCAGGTATATGAAGGTATTGCGCAGGTATATGAAGGTATTGCGCAGGTATATGAAGGTATTGCTCAGGTATATGAAGGTATTGCTCAGGTATATGAAGGTATTGCTCAGGTATATGAAGGTATTGCTCAGGTATATGTAGGTATTGCGCAGGTATATGAAGAAATTGCTCAGGTATATGAAGGTATTCGCAGGTATATGAAAGTATTGCGCAGGTATATGAAGGTATTGCGCAGGTATATGTAGGTATTGCGCAGGTATATGAAGGTATTGCGCAGGTATATAAAGGTATTGTTCTGGTATATGAAGGTATTGCTCAGGTATATGTAGGTATTGCTCAGGTATATGAAGGTATTGCGCAGGTATATGAAGGTATTGCGCAGGTATATAAAGGTATTGTTCAGGTATATGAAGGTATTGCTCAGGTATATGAAGGTATTGCTCAAGTATATGAAGGTATTGCGCAGGTATATGAAGGTATTGCGCAGGTATATGAAGGTTTTGCTCAGGTATATGAAGGTATTCGCAGGTATATGAAGGTATTGCTCAGGTACATGAATAACGTATTGTCTATACAAAAATAGCGTTATGTGTGTCAATTATTAACGACACTGATATGAGCATTTTACCGTTCGTATCTCCTTAAAAAAATAGGGAAACGATTCAAATTGATGGCTTACGCATTCAAGAACCTGTTTTACTGATGATAGCAATAATTAATATGTCAAAGCATGCCGGGAACGTCGTCTGGGGTGAAGGTCCTTTGACTTCTAGGGTGCAGTTTCCCTTTGACTGTCGAAGTTTAGGAAATACTACTCGCTGTAGTAACTCGAAGGTACAATTTTCCGGTGTGACTATGTTGGCAAGCATAGTCTTACACACTTGGTGAAATCAGCCCAGTCCCGTCGATACACGTGCTGGGGGTATGATCATTACAGTTGAGAAGAACATGCTGTAAGATGCTGGACCCATATTTGCATCACGTGATAAAGAGCGGTAGAAGGATGATTTGGGGATTTGTATTTTAGGGGTTGTTCGTAGGGGCGCATGAATAGTAAACACATCTTGTTGGAACCCCATCATGGTTACAAGGATTGAAACCGATCTACGATTGACTAAAAGTATCGAGAAAAATACCCACTGCCCCACACATTCTATGTTAAAGTGCTTTATGACTCACATGTTTTCCAATACACGAGTCAGTATAGTTTTCAGCAATCCAACAGCAATAATATAAATAATAAGTCATCTTCTATAGCGCACAGTCCAGTGATTGCTCGCGGCGCTTAATCAGAATCTGATTCTTTTTTCCCGGATAACCCAAGCTGCCTGTAAGGCGCTAGAAGGTTATAGTGACATGACTTCATTCAACCGGGTACCCATTTTCTGCTGGGTGAACAGAGGCAATTTGAACCGCAAACTCACTTGCCTAAGGTGAGATCACATGTGCTTCGTTGTGGGGCAGGACTGAAGTCGTAGAAACTCTCAGGAGTCAAGCTGCCAAACACGGTCACCCATCCAAGGTCTGTCCGCGCTCGACGTTGCTTTACTTCAACTGATTTGTGACCTGAGCTCTGTGCACAGGACCACGCGCCACCAAACTTTAATAATATCAAGGCGGGGACTCCACAAATGAATGTGAAGGGCAGCGAGGTAACATAGTGGTTCGCTCGTCACACCGAAGACCCTGGTTCGATTCCCTACATGGTTACAATGTGAGGAAAATGCTGGAATATTTCTAAAAACGTCGTAAAACTATCCTGGATACTCACAGATTATGGGAATCGAACGCTGGACTTTACCGCACACGAGTGGACGCTTTGACCACTGCCCAACCCCTGGACATAACAATGAGGGTCGACTGGTTACGCTGCGTCCTGACTGACTGATAGGAGGCGGTGAGGTAGCCTAATGGTTAGAGCGTCCGCAAATCACGCTGAAGTCCCGGGTTCGATTCCCCTCATGGGTACAATGTGTGAATCCCATTTCTGGTGTCTGTCCCCAGCCGTAATATTGCTAAAATATGGGTAAAACCATACGCATTCACTCACTCCTGATTGATAGAAAGGCACCATGGCCTCGTAGGTCGTTACTCACGCTATCAACCACTGGTTTTCAGGTCCAGACTGCTTACAGCCGAGGGCCTAGATTTTCGAAGATCTCTTAGTGTCATACCTTAACACTAACTTACGACTAACTTAGCGCTAAGAGAGCTTCGAAAATCTAGGCCCAGGAGGGTACTGCAAGAACTAGTACGGCCCAAAACATTCCATCTCTCCTGTGTTGTCTATCCACAGTAGTTCTGTCCAGTGATGATGGAGCAGCGACATAAAACAAGAAATATTAAGATTTCATTATTTTATTGAGACTCTGTATTTACACAATTTCCCCCCTCCGCCTGTGAGACAGGTATTACTTTTAGGAAGTCCGTTCTGACACCACTGAAACAGTTATCACAGTAACGCTGGCGTCATACTCTAGCGAACAAACACTTGATCTGTCAGGAATGGAAAAGTTTCGAGCATAACAGTACAGAAGCGTGGATATAGTGACCAGTAAGCCTTTCTCCATTGACCAAACATGCACATTCTACACGCGCAATTCATGTCCTACACCCTCGCCATGTTCCGAAAAGATATGGTTCAGCTTATGAACCATGAACACATGTCCTCTCATTATCTTCCTGCGTCAGAGGTCGCACACTGGCCATGTTACCCGAAACTTGTATCATGTTCAGCAATAGAGCATGTAAGTAGGTCACGGCACTTCGCGAGACCTTAGTACTTCCGGTGACAAACAACGTTTCATACCTTTTCGAATGGTCTCATGGTTGTCTGTAGACAGTAAGGAACCGATAATTCTAGCAGGAATAATAAATTTCCAATCTAACCACTCCCAAATTAGCCAACTATTACGACTGACAACAGCTGTGACAGCCAAGCCAGGGTGTACACTTGGTCCGGTCTAGTAAAGTGATATTTGGCGGTCGCGCAATTTGGGACCAGCACTGGTTCTTCAATATACGCTTGTCACCGGAATTCTGGTACCGGAAGTAAGCTGGGCCACGTCTCGCATATCTCAAGTTGGCGTGCTAAGGTTGTCGGGAACCAGCTTAGTACCGTAAGTAGCGCCTCGCGAGACTTACAGGCCCTATTCCATGATACCGTTAACATACCTGATACCGTTAACATACCTCTACCCGTGTGAAATGAGATGTGACAACAGCATGGGTCACTGACTGGAGTCATTTTAATGTTTTCTGAATGCCAAACACCAGGGTGCCGTTGTACAAAACGACCTTAGCGCTAAGGCTACCTTAAGTCTACGTTAATGAATGGGAGTTACGGTCACCTTAGCGCTAAGATCGCTTTGTACAACGGCACCCAGAACGACTCGGCTGGATTATATTCACTGACAATGAAACCTAATGTAACCGGGCTTTGCCGAGTAATTGATCCAGGATTAACAAATCAGAGAGCATGGGAATGCTTTTTTAACAAGAGGATCCGTAAATGTATTTGCCCGGACTACCGAGGTGACCGAACAATAGGGGTCCGTGTTAACGGGACTATCGAGATCCGGGCAAACGGACTGTCCGGGCACAATAGGTGCCCAGATTATCGAGATCCGGGCTAACGGGTATCCAGACTATGAAGTCCGGGCTAACGAGGTGCCCGGACTATTGAGGTCCCGGCTCATTGGGTTTCGTTTTATATGAATTATAACCAACCTCTTCACATCAAAGCTCTAGCGCTACTCAAGCCAAAATGTTAATGGGCAGTCTTGATACGATACGGAATCATAAGTTTTTGTGCGTGGGATCTCGTAACAAGGGTTAGGAAGATGGATGGATGTCTACAAGATGGAATTCATAAGACATGGAATAAATAGCTGTCATGGTGACGATGATAATGAAGAAAATACATTCTACAAATAAATATTCTAATGACTGTCTCTGAGGTATAGTTTCAGTATGACGTAACGTGGATACTTTGGACGGACAACCATATGACTAATCGTATGTTAATGCTGAATATTCATCATGATGATAGTATGACAAGTAGAAAAGTGTCAACGTTTAATTCTTTCTACTTTCACAGATCAAACTGATACAAACCACTGAACCAAATATCAGCATGTTGTCCATTCAATTAAAAATTAAAATTAAAATTTTAATAAACATAAAATTCCAAACTTAGAATTCCCTTATTTCACAACAGTTATTCCTAATTAACATTATTAACAAAATTAAAGAGGTATCACATCCTGCAGATAACATGAACGCAGGTTATTGTGAACCAAATGAACGCAGGTTATTGTGAACCAAATTAATAACTCTGTGATTTAGCGACTGTTTTCTTGAGACTGGTCCGACCAGCGAGCCAAAGTAGAAATAGCCGAAAGCGCCCGTAAACGCCCAAGGCACAAGCACTATCGCAACTGTTCAGAACGTATTTGAGACAGAACTTTTTATGCAAACAGTCATTACAGTCCTATCGGTGAATTATAAATTTTCGAACATCCTTTGAGCAAACTATTTCCAGGGGTGTTAGAGTTTTTATCAACTGACATATCCATATTTAGACATTTCTACAAAGAAATATGAATACCTTGGTGATATTTCCCCCTCGTAAACAGTATGTTCCACGCCGAACCGGAAGTCATGAGATCCTTCGTAAACACGGAGATTAGATATGGAATTTAAACATATTAGTCCCGTTATTTACAAGATCATGTACAAAACAGAATGATATTATTTTATCCTAAAACTATAATGAATAAAACTATAAGATAAAAATATCAGGTAAAACACCAGTATCAAAACATATGTGTGTTATTTACATACATACCAACTGTGATAATTTGGAAACTTTACGAAGCTATGAGTTGGGTTTAATAACACTGACTACACGTTTCAGTTAAAAAATGGGACTATTACACATGTAGCATGTACTAAGAAAACTAGATACATGTACAATACATACCATTTCAATATACTGGTCACGATAACACATACATATGTAAAAATAAATTATGCATTATATTTTGCAAATCAATGCACAAATTGCTAATCAGTGAGACAAGCAACACCAAAACACATAAGCAACGCTATACAAGACACAATGGTATATACATGTATCTGATATGGAAGCACTTAAAAAGAGCCAGTTTAAGCAAGACTGGGGAATCTTAAAGCACGTGAACTGGATATGGGTGTCTTATAATAAGCATACATGGTTGGAATAGATGTGCTTGCATATAATGCTGGAATGTTCCACTGACCTCATAGTAAGCGGATATGTACAGTACAACCCCGTTAACATTCCCAGTGGACTCGTCCGGTGATCAAACTTCCGGATTAAATGACCCCATCGATCAAAAATTCAAGCGCTGCTGATCACAGAACGAGGCTGACAATGTGGTTCAACTTTTAGCATCACTGGTTTTTCCTGACCGGTCTGAACTGGTTGTCGTAACGCTGGTGCCGAGTGCAGAAGGGAAACTTCTTTGTGACGTAATTTGGTCACGTGTTGATGTAGAACTTCCATCCTCATGCACCGCTCAATGGCTTCCTTTAAAAAGTGAGGATTCCCCAATCATCTTCTGGAATATGTAACAGGGTTGTCCGGGAGAAAGGTCATCCAGATTTACAGGATTTCTCACAGGGGTCTTCTTGACGTATTTATAAGAAAATAACGTTTGATATTTACACTGTGTCCACATTCTGTGTCACACCAGTTTCAGTTTGAATAAAACAGATATATGCCTGGAATTGCGACATCCCACATTGCACTAAACGTCCGTCTGTCTGTGTGTCTTTCCGCCTTATCGACTGCAGCAGGAGGTGCTTTTCTTCACCGTCTTCATATCTTGCAGCTGCATACCCACATTTTTCACCTCTATGTCCTCATTCGTTCGCAGTAATCTGACAAAATATAGTTCCATTATCAGCTATAATACAGTAACATCAAGATGTAATAAAGGAAGATGTGGTTGTTGTTTGTTGTTATTGTATTTGGTTGATGTTGTTGTTGTTGCAGTTGAAATTTGCCTCAGACTGTAAGCAATAGGATCTTTCACTCAAGGCATAATTGTAACTGTCTCATTTAGACGTTAAACTCTGTTCTGAAGATTCCTAAATGTACAAAATCTTGATTGTATAGCAAATCTCTGTCAAAACTACAAAATGGTGTGACAATGGAAATACATTCTCAGCATCTCTTCCTAAATAACTATTTAACTTCAGTAATGACTGAAGCGTTCGCACAATCACCAAACAAACCTTTGACGAGAAGCGTTCGCACAATCACCAAGAAAATCCTTTGACAGAATCAATCATTAATGAAAACGGTTCCACTATGGGGCCTGGCGTATGGCGCACGCCAATGTAACACTAACGTAACGTTCTGCTTACCTAGTCAGTTCTATGACTGCCTCTTGTATATTTGATCCATCCTTAGCACTGGTTTCGATAAACAATCCTTCACATTCCTGAAAATGGAAAAACCGACAATGACAATGGAACAGTAGGGGATATAAAAAATTGTATTAAATGTGCTGAAAGTAACAAATGAAATCAGATGTCATGCTTGAAGCAAGTCTGGAAAGTCAGTGAGCCTGACCACCAGATCCCGTTAGTCGCCCCTTACGACCTGCACATGGATTGCTAAGACCTATTACCTTATAAATATCCATATACATTGTATACCATTACTAATAGCATATGAATCACTCAGAAATAATAATGAAGGACTGAAATACAATGTGAATTCCAACTACCCTGCCATATAAACAGGCCATTGTGTTTGAGAGTTACCTACCCTTGACAGCCTTGACCCGTCTTCAAATCGGACAACTCGTCGTCCCTGTTGCTGCATCTCGTCCCTGATGTCGGTCTTGTTGGCACAGAACATGATAGGTATTTTCTTCATGGCGCCATCCTGAGATGCCAGTAACCGAAACGGAATCATGGTTTATCGTGGAACTCGGTGACAAACAAAAATACACTTAACAGCAGAAACTACAGGATCTATTATCAAACTTAATTAGCTACAAACATCCTGATTTATGATTTCACTATGTGCACAGGACAAGAGGTCAAAGATCACACTGTACAGAGTTACCTCCCTTATCTATGGTGGGATCTCCTTGTCATTGGGTCGAATTACGACGAGAATCTGATCGTGGTTATTTTATGCTGTTCGTTGGTTTAATCAAAATTGTAAGCATTTACAAGGTGTACCACTTCGGGATGTTCTCCCTCATGAATCTGATTCGCCCGTGTGTAAATCCCAGATACAAGATTGGTAGATACCAAATAAGCATCATGTGAGTAACAGTGCCAATATTATTTTACGCCGCCGTAACAAAACTGTGCGGATTCATGAATAACCAATTCTTTTTGGTTTCTAACGAAAAACATAGCATAGTAATATACAGCTTCTTGGTGGCGTTTCGTATACAGTGTAATAATCGCAGATCTGCGTTTGCGGAGGGAAACTTTTTAAAACATCTCAAAAGCTAAGTTTGGGGCCGACATATTATTATTCTAGGATGGGAAGGAGAATGCGAATATATTTCGTCCACTACACACAATTTTCAGAACGGAACAAATCACATATTAATTGTGAAGCCCATGGCCCCTTCCCAGAATATTAAATGGTCGCATCCCTTGTAGCACAGAGTTACGAAGCAGGACAGAAGACAGGCCACATCTAGTATCATGGGGGTCAACTAACTTGTCTACAAACCTCCACAGCTTCCACCCAATCGCGGACGTTGAGGAAGGAACGCTCGTAGGTGCAGTCATACAGCAGCAGAACGCCGTCGGCACGCCGGAAGTAGGACTTGGCGATACTCCGGAATCTGTGTGTATAGGAAATACAATAAGTAAGTTTAGATTATAAGATTGTGAGTGAGGATATATTGATTAAGTTGTTCACTGGTCCCGAGGGGGACATGGGTTGATGTACCCTCTGCGTTTGTTTATGTTCCCTGAGCCTTAGGTCCCCGAGGGACCAGTAAACAACGTATTTATCTTACCGACCACCTCAATGTTAATTTTGAAATGTTTGGAGCGCGGGTATCGAATCACAAATAAGGCAATAAGCCTACAACGGCTGACGACACGAAAAAATAAATTTAGAGTTATCTCCCTTCCATCGATTTGCATTCGCAAAATATCGGTAATTTCCGTACATAATACATAACTCAATTATTCGAGATAAAGCATTACTAACACGAAGTACCAAATGAGTTCCAACAGTTCGGCATTCCGAGCATGTCATATAGAAAATGTACTCCCTTGTAAGCCGGTACATTGAAAATAGTAGAAGAGCGTTCAGTCAATCAGAAAAGGATATTTATGTATGGGGCAGGTAAAGAATTATGATGCTTGAGTCAATCTGGATGATAACTGATAATGACGCCTTGAAACAACAGCTGCTGGTAAATGGCAATGTTCCATTCCCTCTTGTTAATGAATATACAGTCACTGACTTCTTCTCCTTGAAACTGGCCACAATCCCAAATAACTGACCTTTCCTGTCCAGCGGTGTCCCAAAGCTGAAGGGCGATGGTCCGGCCATCAACTTCAATCACTTTGGTCTGGAAGTCCACGCCTGTGACAACATAAACAATGGGGATACTCAACATTTCGTATAATCAAGACCCGACTGAATTTGGTTTTACGCCGCTTTAAGCAATATTCCGGCAACATCACGGCGGGGGACACCAGAAATGGGCTTCACAAATTGTACCCATGTGGGGATTCGAACCCGGGTCTTCGGCGTGATGAGCGAACGCTTTAACCACTAGGCTACCCCACCTCCCCATCAACACCCGAACGACAGCAGTAACCTTTGTTATGAGTAATTGCGTGAATGATTTTAGTACAGCCCTTAATGAACTTTATCTATGTTATATCATAGTGTACAAGCTTATCAAGGGAGAAAATCCCGGAGTAACGATTTTTAAGACTTTAACTTAAGACGAGTTAGTGAGTAAAAGTGTGTGCCAACCCAACATGCGTCATATCTTAGGCTCATCCGGGATTCGAACCCACGAATCGACGGACCCAAAGCCTATTGGACCCAATTCCCAGTCGGTCACCTTAGGCCACCCACAGTAATATGTATTGTTTAAGCCATGGATGATGTTAGCTTTACCACAACAGATACATTGAACATACCCAGTGTGGAGCTGAGGTTGTTGACGAATTTGCCCTTGCACAGTCTCATGATGAAGCTGGACTTGCCGACCGCAGCATCTCCGGCCAGGACCACCTTGTACATCCTCTCCGGCTCCTTGGACACCTTGACGCTGAGTAGCTGTGCGACAGATATTGGTGTGTGAGAAAGCTAGATTTCAACGTCATACTTTGGCAAGGGAGGTAACTGACTACAAAAGGACACTTTCCATCATTGCCGAACTAGACAAACTGGATTTTTAAAGTTATGTCCCTGTCCTTATGAAGATGGCATTAAAGAGTCGAACACTAAAATGGTTAGTCATGGCTACAATACCCACGTCAGCAAATATTCAAGGGCAAATTTAAAACTCATGAGTCTTTGACGACAGTGGACACCGCCATTGCGGTTTAATTTCCTGGCGCACTGTCGTCATGGTTATCTATCGAGTTACCTGTTCGGGAGATGTCTGCATCTGTCGTCTTGTGGATCCGCGATTTCCTTTCGGAGGCCGGGTATTTCCGGTGTCACTGGTCGGCAAAGATCGGAGACTACCACGTGACCCTCGACTTCCGGAGGAGCTGAGACGTTTACTCTGCATGTTCTTAAACATTTCGGCCTCTGATCTCTCTATGGTGGTCTCTGCGTCAGTTTCCATCTCGTCGTGGGAGTCGAACTCCTGAAATGACATCAACAGATCTTCAAGATACATGGAATCAGAGGCCCGATGAATTTATATAAGACTACTACTGGGTCCAGATGCACAACATGACCTTAGCACGAGAACAGTCTTCGCTTAAAGCAGGAGAGGTATGCGGTCCCAGAGGTGATGCCCTCGGTGAACGAGACTCAGGTCATCGACTAAACACTGGTGGCCCCTGGGTGGTCACAGGGGTCACATTTTTGGTTGCTTTAGACTGTATTTAAGTTACCTAGTGATGTGATGCTGTAGCTGCTTTTTGAAATGCCTAGACGGATAGCACAGCCTAGAGTGATATCATATCGTTTGTTCAGGGGAACGATACACCATCATTTGGAAACCCATATATCCCAACAAGCCCATTTACACTTTTAATACAAACTTACAACTTCCGCAACACAGAACAATATTTATTTTCTACTGACATTTAGTTTTTCGGGAATTTTATCAAAATCATTCTGGTAACCATGACAACCTCTCAGGGTGATCACTCACCTCCTCCTCCAACATATTGCCTGGCTTCAACCTCTTCGGCCTCCGGGGCAGTGACCGGACATCACTCTCGTAACTCAGACACTCCGACTCGGTGTCAGGTTCGTTGTAGTCGCGCATGGTGGAATGGCCACTGTCTGAAAAGCCCACGACTGAAAATATATAACTGACCATATCTACGTTGTTGATGCTTTGTTTGCAAGGATTGCAGTGATCTCTTGCTGGAATATATACAATTGAACCCCTTTAATCCAGACTAATGACTCATGCATGCCATTAATGGTGACAAGCTCATCAGTAGAGAAGCATATTCGTATGATATTTATATGATCATACATGGCGTAAGTACTTGGGACATCTGGAACAGTTGAAGACATTACGCAAAGGTGTTTTCTCAAAGTGGATTTACGGATGAAAGGGATTAATGCTGCTAAATTGGTGCTATAATATATTTAGGTGTGAGTTAGCATGCTTGGATTTTTTATTAAATTCACATAAAATATACTTTTCAAAATTTAAGCATTCTCGGTGAGAACTAGATTCTGTCTTTATTTCACATCCCCCCAATATTATCCTCTTAGCTATAGCAAGCTATTCTCTACGACTTCCTTCACACGTAATGTCATGGTAAAGGAGTAACCATGTGCTTAGTAGGAACTTAGTCACAGGAACTAAGTGATTCAGGCACACACATTTTCAGAAACCAGATGATACCTCTTCAACCCATGAAACACACTCTTACACTACGACCACGTCTACTGGACGCAGTGATGGGGTAGCCCAGTGGCCGATGACCCGGGTTTGATTCCCCACATGCTCATTACGTGTGAAGCCCATTTCTGGTGTCCCCCGCCGTGATATTGCTAGAATATTGCTAAAAGCGGCGTAAAACTCACTCACTCACTCTGCAGGACGCCCTTATTTACGCCACCAAACCTTAAATATTGTCAACACCACGCCCACACCCAAAGTGCTGGCATGGATCGATGCTATTCAGCTTACCTATTTCCTCATCTTCACAGCTCTCCAAGTGCCGGAATCGTCGTAATGGAGACACTGTCGTCATCTGCATCACATTGTGTTCCGATTCACACAGCTCCTCGGCCAGCGAGGAGTTGACACTGACAGCTCGGAGGTATTGTGGAGGACTGAAAAGGGAGGTCACTCTCATTCAATCATAACAATCGTAGATGGCAAGAGAGTCGTATGTCACGATACAAACAGAACTGGAACACTTTGATGCGAGGCTTCAAAACCGCGGTAACAAACATTCATAAATTTACTAAAATATAAACAAATTATATTCCCCAAAATTGTTTATTCAACACTGACATGTTTCAAACAAATTCATTCAAAACGGCTTCCACCATATGGATTGTCTCCCTTACATGCTGAAAACTCTCTCCACACTAAGACAATACTGTAGCCTGTTGAGGCAACATGGCCATAGGACTCATTATGGAAAGTGGCACTGGTCATTATTGCAGCAAACATTCTTACATATGTCATGCTTTTCAGAATTTAAATAATAAATTTAAACCTGAATAAAATGATCTCAGGAAGTTTAAGATAACATCCACAAAATATGACATGCAGAAATGTGCCTCGAGTACCTCAAATGTATAGAACCTAAGCAGAAAAAGGGGACCCTCAATAATATTCATAGTTTATCTTTGTCAGGACAAAATACAGGTCCTGCAATTAAAATCATTATTTAACCTGACAGTAGTGTACCCTACACTATTCCATTACTACACAGGATCCTCATAGTCCCAGTAGTGACCTTTGAAATTAGCAATTGATGGTTCGCTGGTCACTCGTTTGGTAAGTCAAGACAGACAATTGCTTACAGTGACCGAAATGCAGGAACTTTCAGTTTAGTGGCAGACTTTTCAGAAAACTAAGACACTGCATTTGTATAGAGAAAAGAAACATCAGCATGATGAAACTTGTATCCATAAGTGATTCGTTTGTTGTCCGTGGTATAATGTCATGCATGTGTCACTTCGTGGGGAGGGATCTTGGCGTTGTGTAAGTTATCGATTATTACTGACCACTTTAAGGTCTAATCCAAGGTTACTCACCAGGTGTTTTCGAAGTAGTCACTCATCACAGAGCCTTTCCTGGGGGGTCGGGGCGATGTGCTGCGTCCACTGGCCGCAGACTGAAACACAGAACAGGGGAATCATCATCATCATCATCATCATCATCATCATCATCATCATCGTCATCAACAACAACAACATCACCATCAACAACATCATCATCATCAACATCAACATCATCGTCGGCATCATCGTCGTCGTCATCATCACCATCATCATCGTCCTCATCATCGCCATCAACAACATCAACATCATCATCCTCACATCATCATCATCATACTCAACATCATCATCGTCATCAACAACAACATCATCATCATCATCTTAATACGTACATCATTGGACAGCGTCCGTTTATGGCAAGTCAGTTTATTTTGAGACGTCTCCAGGCATTCTCGCAGATTATCGTTTGCGTCGAGAAGCTTCTTGTTGGTCTCGCTGAAATATGGGAAAATGCTTTAAATATATTAAAACTGCTAAGCGTGTTATATGTGGTTCGAAAATGAGCTCTGTCAATTACGAATACCTTTGATACACATTTCAAACATTAATGAAAATTAGGTTTTCTAATTGTGCTAAGATTATTTGTATGTGCACTATTCATTTCAACGATCTCTCCATGTCACACGTGATAGATACAACTAACGCGTGCAATAACCATCTGTAAACGCGGGTAATGACCATTATTTAACATTCTTTATCTTATCGCATATTGTATTTAGTGACATCACAATGCCCAATAAGTGGTTATTATGGACCAGATACATTTGTTAAAGCTAGAGATACATAGCTGACATAATATCCTGACAAAGACACAATTATCTCGTCTTGCAGATAGTCGTTTCAGATTTGTTTTACTGAATAAGTAATTGTTTCCCACGTAACGTGTTGGCAGATAAGACACAAATTTAATACATCCCGCGGGGAAATGCCGAACTTTGTAACGACGCGAATGTACAATGACATGATAACGGCATCTCGAACCTGAACATGTATGGTCGCCTGTTAATACTGTACTCACTGTAATATGTGAAGCTGACGAGTGAGGTTATCTTGTTCTCTGATGCAGTCCATCACTGTCGTCCTCTCTCTGAAGCATAAAGTCCATGTATTATTTCACGTCATCATTGTTATCATAATCATCATTATCGTCAAAATAATCATCATTAGTAGTGGAAGCCGCAGTGGTAGTAGAAGTAGCGGAGGTCATGTTGTTTTTTATTAATTCTCGTTCAAATGACATCACCACCACCGTCATCATCACCGTCAACTTCATCATCATCATCATCATCATCATTATTGTTTTTATTATAAGATTATGAGACCTTTTTATCAAAACGTTATCATAATGGCCATCTAAGCTTACACGTCTAATTCCCGACTCTTCTCCTGGAACTGCTGCTTCGTGGAGACCAGCTCCCCCTTGATCAGAGCCAGGTTGGTCTGTGTGTCTGTCAGCTCACTCCTAAGCTGTCTGTTCTCGAGCTGATACTCCTCCAGACGCGTCTTCAGACTTAACATATACTCCTCTGTCTCCCGGCCTACCTTATCGATACCCTCCTAGAACAGACATATTAGATCAGTCAGATGGGATGAAGACTAACTGAATATTGGCATATAAATAGGGAGGATAACATTTTGCTGTCATCAATAAGCTCAGGTAAGTGTGAGAGGAAAGCCCAGTGATTTAGATCACTTTATATTTTGGTGAAATCTAGGAGCACAATTATGGTGCTGAAGTTCATAACCAGGGAAAATTGTAACCTATTTGAACCAACGACTACCGGATCCTGGCAGGGTGAAGGGAAGAAACGGCACAGAACGTTGAAAGTTGAAATGCTTCCATGGATTAAAGGTACAGTTGTTTTTGTTTCCGTATGCACATGGTTTAGATGTATTGAAAAAGACATATAGAGAGTGCTCACGCTCTGCATCCTCTTTAGATTCTGCTGCAACATGGCTATCTCGGCGTCCATCAACTGTTTCAACTCCGCTTTCTCCTGGTCGGATCTTTCCATCTCCTGTTGGGGAAGAAGGACGTTTCGGTACAACAACACAATACAACGAAGTGACAAGGAGTTCCAAACGAACCTTGAGTTTTCATGAAGAAATTTTTCTGTAAGATGTACTTTTTTCGTACAATCTGATTCGTCATACCTGGTTGTGTGTTCCCAATATATCGCCCGGATTAGGAAATTGGTTTCATTGATACAGACCGGATCTGTTTTAAGAACTCAGTGAACTGTTTCACGCACGTCTGTAATTGAACTTGGCATTGTGGCTGATTTCAGTCAGACTCACTTGTCCCATCGTGGAGTAGAACAGGGTTAAACAGCGCGGGTTCCCTAAGTAATTAAGGGACAATTTATAATTTATGGCTAGGGGGTGATGATGATTTTTATGGAGAAGCATGTACAATGTGAATGATCCCCTCTAAAATGTATGTAAAAAATAAGTGACCCCCCTGCATGTCATGTACAAAATCAATTACAACCCCATAATTTCTAAGCATAATTTTAAACATATTTTGCACAAAATTTGCTGAGAACGTGTATACAAAATTGATGACCCCCCTAGCTGCCCAGACCAAAATGGGTGACCCCTCCTTAAAATCATCATCACACACACACACCCCACACCCCACACCCCACACCCAGCCATAAATTATGAACGGTCCCTAACATATTTGTAGTTTTAACCTGATTAATTTCTTTCCTCGTGACCAACGGTGTTGGCACATGAAACGTTTGTCCAGACATATAGGGATGGCCACATTCAATACTGGTTAAAATAAATAAATATACCTTTCCACGTGGGTTGTTTTCGTCCTTTAAGATTTACAGAGGAAACGCTTTTTTATGTAACCAAGATGTTAAAACTTACAACAAAAATTATAATAGAGTATTATACATATGAATATATTAAGTATTTCTAAAATTACGCTTGCATGTATGATTTTGCGTAACCGAGCTATACAAAAAATATTTTCTAGAAATGACCTGACTTCCAATCATTTAGTGATATCTATTTTAGTGAATACCATTATCACAACACTGAATCTTAACACAGCTGACATATGTACAAATACATAATGTCAGCCCCACATTCTTTATAAACGAACAAAACAGGTTTATAGATTGATAAGGTGTGTGCTGCATTCTTGCGATGAAAATCCATACAAGTGGCGAGTTTGCCGTTGAAACTGACACGATTCGGCAACAGCTGGTGCTACCGCATGAGTCACCATCGCTCAGGTAGAGCTATGTACACCATCCTTATCAGGCGGCGCATTTGATGTCCTGCTGGCGGCGCTTTGATGTGTTAAAGACGATTGTACATGCATTGTTTACCTTGACCGACTATTTTATATGTTCAGACCAAATCGAATTACAATGTCGACGTTTGCATGGTACGTTTAAGTTGAGAAAGCTTGATAATGATTATCCCACTTTGAAACAGTTGACACGTAATCATGTATTTTAGACACAACCCTGTAATGTACATCTCTTTAATCATAACAGTTTGGTGAAACTTTGATTAACTCAATAAACTTTTTAAAAGGGTCTCCACTTTTAGTCTGTGTAAGTGTTGCTATTTCTTTACGAGTGAGTGAGTATGTTTTTGTCGCCGCTTTAGCAATCTTCCACCAATATCACGACGAGGGACACCAGGGATGGGCGAATCACATTGTACCCATGTAGGGAATCGAACCTGGGTCTTCGGCGTGACAAGTGAACGCTTTAACCACTCGGCTACCCCACCGTCCCTGTTTCTAACATGTATACATATATGACCGATCAGAGAGACGTAATTAACTTTAAGACAAATTGTCAGATGTGGGGCAAACTGTATTCGTGAAAAGATGCATTATGAATAAAATGATATAATATTCTGTGATTTGTTTCCATAACCCTATATATTGCGAATGTGAGGCATTATTACACTGAGAAAGAAGGCATCACATTAATATGTAGAGCTTGAAAGTAGTTACTCATTTGCATAAAGTTATTTATTTCGTCATGATACCAAGTTTATCGGATTTGTTTATCACACTAATAAGACAAGCGGTTATAGGATAACTTTGTTCATAAAACTATTAAAAGACGCTTATATAAATTGACTCAATGCCCGTTATCTAATACAATATGGGGACTATACAACACATATTGAACGTGCAACACGCGGACGAGTGAACGGAAACCGTCCTTCGTGCAGTTTCTCGAGGGACATTTCAATATCGATCTGATGACGAAAACACCGAAAGAATGTGACCTGCTGAAATCTGCTGACTTGACTGATTTTGTGTCTGTTGTGGTCATATGTAGTGAAACTGACCTTGTCGAATGACCAACTCTCATATCGCAATAGTGGTCTACTTCAAAGGGGTGTTACGCCAGGGCAGATTGGCAGTCCAAGTATGTCTGATTCTAACCTGTATTAGCGACTTTATAACGAACTGAATATTTCGTATTCGACAAGACAGACAAGCATTTCATTGTATTCAAGGTCTCCGGCCCACATACAGTGTACAGAGTTATACATAAGTATTTTTTACAAGTCAGTTGTTTGTAACTAATTTTTCATCAATTCATCTCTTAACGTACTGGCATGTTTTATAAACAATGACAGATTTATGACATTTTGTTCAGTGCACGAACATAATAATGATTAAAAAGCTACACCGGAGGGTTTTGACAGATAATACTCTGGTATATATTTCTTTCTAATGTCAGCATATGATTTACAGATAAAAAAGTGAAATGAATTTCGTTTCCTACTGGTTCTTTGCACAATGGACAGATTCTTTGATTCCATCGAATGGACATTTTCTTCCTTCATTTACCATCAAATTTAGCAATCCTAGTCTACATTTTACCAACTAATAATTAAATATTTGCGAAATATAAAAGCGAATATTTATTGTTACAAATCCCCTTTTCTGTCCACTTTGCCTAAGCATTTTCCCTGTGACTTTTAAATACCCCTACCAATATACTTATACGTGTGTATATTGTTTCTAGTAAATTTCAGATAAACATGTGTCCAGGATTATAGAACGTTTACTGTATTTAGTTTAAACGTACACAAACTGTTTACCAGTATACAAAACACCAAATTAACAACGAACTGCGGTACGTCTATAACTACCCGTTGTCCCGAATGTATCTAAACACCTTAACACCCATTCTTTAGTTGTTTCAAACGAATATGGTTGCAACAGTGCAACGTAACATATGTTACATTTGACCACTTTTTAAATGACATCGTTCATAAGTTTGCAATATTAGCCATAAGCTACATTTCGTTTTGATAAGAATAAAACAAGGTATGTCAGTTAAGTGCGAATCGTGATCATACTTCGCATATTGTTGTTTATCTGAAACGTGGTATATTTTGACGAATACATACAGCATTCATAGACGCGCGCCTACTTGACTTCTAATTCAAATGAAACTGACAGTGTGTACGTGTTATAAGTTGAGAAATAGTGACTTTGTGCTTACGTTGACACTTGAAAATATTGACAGATACATATATAGGTAGCATGATAGGTATTAATGCCTTCAGCCTTGACTTCCAGAATTATATTAATCTTAATGGTCGCGTCAAGTAACAATAACAATCCCCATACATGTCGATGCATATTGATTTGTCTCTATTGTCGCGAATGGTGCAATGTAACATATATTGAATATGTCATTACAGGTTATTACAACGACGAGGTACTGAATAAATAGCTTTTAATGTACACGGCCATGCCTATTTATTACATGTTCTCAGCATTAAATGTGGGAATTAATCGGGTCGAGGGTCTGTTTACTGGGTTGGCGCGAATACCATGTCATAGGGGTACCTATTTAATAGTGGCGAAAGGAATTTATCTTCACAGAATAAAAATATGTAACAAATATAGGTCATTGGTAATCTTTACAAAGTATGGTTATTGAGTTTCTGTCACATATGGCATGAGAGTGAAAGGAACAATCACGTGACATACACAGACAACAGGAGGCGGGAAATAAACATCGATGTAATTCCAACCCGTAGGCGGAAATGTTTGGAATGCAACTTTCAATCATCGCTTATCACACTGAATAGATCTTAACTAGACTGTGATCACAAAGAGTAGCGGAGGTAGCCATGTGGTTAAGGTGTTCGCTCGCGACGCCGAAGCAAGGGTTCGATTCCCCACATGGGTAAAATGTGTGAAGCCCATTCCTA
This sequence comes from Haliotis rubra, assembly GCF_003918875.1. NCBI lineage: Eukaryota > Metazoa > Mollusca > Gastropoda > Lepetellida > Haliotidae > Haliotis > Haliotis rubra. Next base: position 2,038,998 of record NW_025767546.1, on the reverse strand, counting down.
TTACTAGAATATTGCCAAAAGTGGCGTTAAACCAAAATCACTCATTCGTAAAGAAATAACAAAGTCACCTGGATGTGCATTAGCGTAAAACCATACTCACTGACCCACTGTGATCACAACATCATATCCCCTTATCACTTTTCATTTACCGAATCAGTCCTAAAGTTTATATACAGTTACCCTCATGTTGAAAAGGTCATGTCGTCTTTTGTTTGTAACCACATTGCTTGGATTGCGTGATCTTAACTTCTATGTTAAAAACGTTCGGTGGCGATTTTGACGCGACAGATTCGCGTTCTGGTCGCGACCGAGGACGCGATTGTTTACCATATGGGTTTTGGTTTCACGATAGATACCTGGTTCCAGAGACCTTTACATTTGGTAATACCTAGTTTGACATCTGTACAAAATGTATGAGTGTCGTCATGAAGTTAGTTAGTGAGCATACGTACCGCCTTTTTAACTCGTTCCTCCACCTTCTGTGTGTGGACATCCATCTCATCCTCCAGACTCCGCAGATGGCGTTCATGCTGTTCCTTCTCCCTGCAGACGTCAGAAACAGTGTCAGCCACGAACATATATCAAATGATAATAGTAAACAAAGACCAGATCAACAGACATTAGCAGAAATAAACATATGTCAACACACATCAACATATATAAGCAAACAAAACAGATATCAACAGGCAATACTAAAAATAGATATCAGCAGCCATTAACAGATATTACCAGACATGTGTAGATATCAAAATTCGCAAAAACGTAACAACCGATACTTTCAGAAATGCATTGACACATCCTAGGATTTCTCTTATTCGGAGAACAAAAACAATGACCCCCGCATCCTCACCCATTTTAGGCTGGGACATATCTTAATCAACTTCGTATAAACTCCGTGAAGTAAATTAAGTAGCAGGAGTGGAATAGCCGTGTGGTGATAGTTCATGTAACGCATAATCTTTAAACTGAACCAGCTTTTAAAAGAGACCATTTCACCATCTCCCGAGATAGAAGGTTCAATAGTGAATCGTCGCATCGTCATCATCTTCATACAGTGGAGTATTTCTTCGTGTACATGGTAAGCCACATTGTCCTTGGCATTTGACAAAAAATCTGTTTTGTAGAACATGCTGTTCTGTCAACGTACAGCTTCAAAGTAAGGTGTTCTAAATATTTGACAACACCAACATCTGATAAAATGCATTGTCCAAGATATCTGACAATCTGACATCGGTATGTCTTACTGATAACATTAATACCTATTGCATTTGATTTCATTGAAACCAGTTAGCCTAGTCGTTGTTAGCATATACACTTTGAAGCCTCGAAAGGTTTTCTGTGTATCCATGGCGACGTGACGCTCACCTCTTGTAGGTCTTCTCCAGCCTGTCATTCTCCTGCTGGTAGACCCGGATGTCCTTGATGACCCCCAGGATGATGTTCTCGAACTGAGTCAGAAGCTCTGGGTTCTCGCTGGCGTGCAGAGCCTGGTACAGCTCGATCACCTGCTCCTGGCTGAATATACAACACACACGATGTAGGGTACAACATACAGTATACAACATACACGAGATAAGGTACAACATAGAGATTGAACATACAGGATATAACACAACAGATACTCCGATACAAAATAGCGGACACAATACACACGATGTTACACAGGATACAAGGTACACCAACACAAGGAATGTACCCTAGGATATAGGGTACAAGATGCAGGATGTAAGGTACAACGTATATACTATCAGCATGTAATGTAGATGATTTAGGGTATCATATGCAACATTTTGAGTTTAGGGTACAAGTTATAGGATCTTTATAGGATTAAGGATACAACGTAGGATAGGTTAGGTTACACCATACATAATACAACCTATAGAATGCAGCAAAGAGCATGCGAAACACAATTCGGAATTCAAGATATCAGAAAAGGGACATATGATATAGGATTTAGGATGCAAAACAATATTAATGTCTGAATATACATATTGCAATCACCTCTGGCAATTCGTATGATTTGAATGCTTTGTAAATGTGATATTTAAATATCGTGGCTATGAATCTTCTGTTCATATCAGTTACAGTACATGTATTTGAATATTTAAGCACGCTTCCATTGTTGAACATGTACATCTGTCGTTGATAGAAACGCGTTTGTATGCAGGTGCGCGGAGATCAAACTGCAATCAGCCGTCCAGCACAGTTGACACATGAGCAAAGACTGATGTTTATGCAATACGTGCATATTTGAGTTTTATTTGCATATGTACAAAACTAAACGAGATCACGTGTAACGCGTGATATGGAGCGAGAAAAGAGTTCTGGTATACCGTGAACTGATGCGAGTTTACTGAAATGTATATTGCCTGTGACCTCGTTCAGTATTTTATGCAGTACTTGATTGTTCAAAAATAATTTCATCCAACTAGGAAAATCACCGTCAAATGTAAGATCGGGCGTATGAATACAATAGTTTAGTGTCAAGTGTAAACAGACAGGCATCTACGCGATCCACATCATAATCCAATTGACTTTAACAAAATAATACAACCACAGACACACTAGACGGGGGACTAGTAATACAACATCATACAACAATATAAGTACAATATCATACAACAGCCTTTTCTTTAGAACTCAGCGCCACAAAGTTTCCAAATACCCTAAGACGAAAAAAAGCCGCGTGACATCATCTTAGCACCAGAGTTGCTTGTTGGCTTTATTGTAGAAATGCTTGCACTCTGTTTATTATACACTTTGTAATATCAGCCCATTTTATTAAACAGTGATATCATCTGTAAGTATTAAAACATGCTTTCAATGGACTCTTGTCTCCTATGTTGAATATACAGAATTACCTGTTTTGTTGAGATATAATTATATGTCTTGTAAGTACATATTACGTGGGTGTGACCATTGTTTGATAACAAGGTTTCTTGTTATTGTCAACAACATCAAATTCGATGCCAGTCTACCATGACGTTGCTGACGTTGCTGACGTCACGTGGACACGGTTACGCATTAGGAAGATAGTCTCTGTTTATGTATGTCGGTATTCGTCGGTTTACAACACCTGTTGCACTTCACACAGGTTACTATAGCAACATGGCGTGATATGTTATTGATCGTGATATCATCTCCCCAGAGTTATCTCCCTTTGTAGTGTGAGAATGTGAATCTGTCATTGGGACTTATTCGAGCCAGTGCGATGAAGGTTATAAACGATCGTGTATTGATAGAACCTGTTGGTCCTTTGTAACAGAACAGTAAATAAGTTTACATATACGTACTTGCATTAAAACTGAAAAAATAAAACGCAGTATGACAACCAACACAGCGATAAAGCAAGTACCCTGTCTGGCTGCGTTTCCAATACTGTGAATACACAATGCCATTTAGAAAGTGGTCAAATGTAAGATGTGTTATCTTTGGGATTACACTTTCTCAGTAAAGTACCGATTCTAGTAAAGTAACGACTCACAGAGTCAGGCACCTATCTAAGCCTCGGTGGCTGAGTGGGTTTGATGGCTGACTTTGTGTGCTGCCAATTGGGTGCAAGGCTAACTCTACATTTGAAAACACTGTTGAGTGAAAGGGTCTCAATAGTTTAAGTATGCTGCCATCCTGATCTTTATTGAATAAATTCTATTTGTTGTAGATATATACCCTTGTACCAGCATTGGTGACTTTTAGCTGAGAACAAACTGAACTGAACTGACAATCAGACATTTAGACTGGGTCTATTAATGCACATGCACATCCCGAGGTTCCCAACTGTTCTCTCCTGCACGTGTTTACACAGTGACACACGCAAGCTTCTCGCCCATCTGACAAACATCCTCATCCCTGCACGCCGTCAATCACGTTGACGCTAAGTCTCGGCAAATGTCAATGTGTACGAACAGGGAGTAACGCAAACGGACGGCCAGCTTCCCTGATATAGCTTCAGAAAATAATCTACCAGCAAATACACCAATATATGGCCTCTGATATTACACAAGAATTCGCTGATAGGTCGTTACAGTCTTGAGAACACTACTTGGCCAATTTAAATCTACCTGAGTTATGATATTCCATCTCATTCTACGTCTTTGTGACTAAAACCCTGAAGATCCGGGTTAGAATTGATCTTCAGTAACCCATGTTTGTCGTAAGAGGCGAATAACGGGATCGGGTGGTCAGGCTCGCTGACTTGGTTGACACATGTCATCGTATCCCAATTGCGCAGTTTGATGCTCATGTGTTGATCACTGGATTGTCCAATCCAGACTCGATTATTTACAGGTCGACGCCATATAGCTGGAATATTGCTGAGTGCGGCGTAAAAATAAACTCACTCACTCCTTGGGGACTGGAAATTTCTTGAAGACCTAATTTCCCAAGGCGGTTTTTCTTTGAAGGTTTCAACATTCTTTGACAGACAAAGGTTGGATTTAGACAGCGTGAGGCAATTAAATCACTGCTTGGACGTTTCTCACGTCTCTTAACACCGAACGTGGTACAGTGAATGAGCCTTCAAGTAGCTTCAGTGCGCTAACTGGTTAATCCCGCCATTAACATTTTAACGCCCTGAGCAAAACCACAATCGCCTGTCCGTGTTGGTCAGAGCTGGAGGCATGACGGGAAGTTTCTAATTGTTTTCATAAATGTTTCTCATAGCGTCGGTCATTAAATACGTGTATTCATGTATTTCAGATCGACCAGTGCGGTATTTGGTACGATTCCGGCCTTATCGATACCGCCTTGATCTTTTTCTTAACTATGCTTTAATGCCATATGTTTGATCGAATGTCTGCCGAGAGAGAAAGAATCTGTTATTATGAAAATAAACTTATGTGCAGAATTTGTCTTCCTCGTCATCCAGACCAAGAACATGTTCTTGAGTAATGCGTTGCACATACAGTGCATTGTATTTATGTGTGCATCTGCTTTAATGAGGGTTCACGTGACATTACAGCTCTGACAAAACAAAATTGTAAACGGTGATATACAAGGATTCGAAATCACGACCAGTGGATCCTGTTTGTGCTAAGGGAGGTAACTCACTCACTACTGGTCCGTGTCAGCTCTATATGAACATGGGGGTGGCATTTTGTATGCCTGTTCAATGGTTCATGGCCCGTGATGAATGTATACACTGTAGCCATAAATGGAGGGAGACGTTCTCGGAGGAATGTCAGAGGATTTTCATGTGGTAATTAGCCTATTCAATGTACCGTAACCGTCACGTTGGCCTTTATCGTTAACGACCTGTCTAATCCCTTATGTTTATGCCTACTGTGTCATGTTTAGGTTCAAACACGTTTAAGGTATTTTGTACTGAAGGGAAGGGGCCCTTTATTATCGGCACTCGTGATGTTATGGGCTAAATTATATCAACAACACACAAATGTTAAAGCATAATGCGGTGTACTGGAAGTGACGAAAGATAGGAGTGACGATGTGGTCAGGTTGAACACTGCCCCGTGTGTCTTGACCATCTTGTACTGACCACTTCCCGAGACCTTCTGTCGTTGCACCCATACAACACATATATGAGTGAGTGAGTGAGTGAGTGAGTTTAGTTTCACGCCCCTTTTAGCAATATTCCAGCAATATCACGGCGGGGACACCAGAAATGGGCTTCTCACGATGTGGGGAATCAAACACGGGCCTTTGGCGTGACGATCGAGCGCTTTAACCACAAGGCTACCTCGACATATAAGAGTAACGTGACCGATGGGACAGAAATTCGGATTTACAGAACATTTGAACAACAGAGTTAACTGTAGTCGTCAAATACAGCATAGGAAGAGTATCACTTATAAAGTAACATTTCCACCTGACAATACTCTGTAACGGAAAATCGCCGAAGTTGGTCCTCGAACCCCGGTCATAATTCATGACTTAATGAAAAATCTTTTAAAACTATAAAGCAGCAGCCATTACATTCGTATTTTATTTCCTCATCACTCATGTCCCTCCATCTGTCAGTGTTCCTGGTACAGTAACACATCCCGTCTCTGGAAACCCAACAATCCGGACTATAACTTGGTTTCTGTTAGATTATTGAAAGTCTTAGGCTGCTACCATGTTTTAAATGTCCTTTGGTAAATTATAAGTGCTACAAACTTGACTTAAACTTACTTTTGAAAACTATATCACTGCGTGTAACACTTCCTAGTCCAGTCTTTCTGCGTTTATGAGATTTATGTATAATTAGGGTCATATTAGCTTAAAGTTTGCCTTCCTTTCACACGGGATATTAACACACTCTCGAACATGGCATACACTTTTATCTATACTCTTCAAAAAGGTAGGGGAACCTGAACTTTAAATTTGGATAGGAAATATAAGCGTAAACTAACTTTTCAAAGACAGACATCTTATGAACGCACCTACATTTCTCTTTATCACCACCCCTACACACAACGCATTGTATGCACGTGCACAACGCAGAAGCCCCATACACGTGCAAAGGGTCTCATTCTTGACTTCGACGGTTTCCAAGAAGACCATTACTTGCAACACACAGTCGTTAGTTTTTGTTTCTAACCAGCTTGTTTCTGTATTAAAATGAAAATCGTACACATACAAATTTCATTATTATCATATCAACACTGATTGCCTCCGATATATCTCCAAAGTTTTCCAATCGTAAATCAAAAATGAAGTTCCCCTACTTTTTAAGAGTATATAAATTGCCGTTAGACTGTCACTGTCTCTGAAAATTACCATGGCAGAAATATGCAGCTGCATTTAAACATGGGAAGAAGACCCATTGAGATGGAAGATCAAAACTGAGGATAATCTATACTTGCTTCATTTGTGGTTACAGTATTGCCTCAGGGTCAACTAAGGGACATCGCTGTTGGGCTCAAAATTTTGATGCAAGGATAGGCTGTGTCCGAGTTTTAAATGCAGCTACCTGCCGCGCCTCGAACCGGGTTAAACTTAATACGTGTCGATGTCAGGTCTGAAGCCAAGTATTCATGCCCGGGGTTGTTGAATGTATCGGATGAATGAGCCCCAGAGATACTGTTGCGGTTGGTGATTAGTGGGTCAAACCAATTAGATGTATATATCTGGTGAACGTTTTCTGTTTCGGATCAGGGGTTTGAGTCTAGTTTATATAATGACTAATCTCCTGTATAGATGTTTGTGCAGCGATTATTTTTATACGCGGTAATTGTGGCTTGCTGTCGTGGAATGTTTGGGAATGTTGTTACAATCCGTATTTACAAGTATCAAAACATTGGACGACCATTACATGAATAAAAGCTTCTGTTGAAAAGGAATAATTATGTTTGATCCACAGACAAAGTATTGAACTAACAGACCTTGCAAAGAATTGGATGATTACACAAGAAGCTTTAAATGTTTGTGATAATTAATTGGAACAATATTTGTGCAAATTATGTACAGCAATGTTCACACAGCTGTCAACAAAATGATATGGATATTAACTCTAGTATAAACATTACCTCCATGAGTAGGTTTTCAAACATTATGCAGTCGAGCGTTACAGCTAAATAACGTACTACTCATTAGTACGTAGAAATATGTCACTTTACTGATATGACGGGTTCAATATGTGGGCACCAGCAGAAGATATTAATATTGCCATTGAATATCAAACATGCTGCTTTACCTGCATTGTGATAGCACCTGTGTGAATGGTTTTACGCCGCTTTTAGCAATATTCCAGCAATATCACGGGACACCAGAAATGGGCTTCACACATTGTACCCATGTGGGGAAGCGAACCAGGGTCTTTGGCGTGACGAGCGAACTCTTTAACCAGTAGGCTACCCCACTGACCCGTAAACAATACGTACTCACTACTGCATAGAATATGCCACAATACAGATATAAAGACAATTAAAATTTAATTTTAGAGGCATTAATAGAAGACATTAAATACTGACATTAAACTGCATGCATACTGGTATAACTTCATTGAATGTAACAGCTACTTACTGTGAAGTCATATCATTATCACTGATAATGTCTTTCAGTGTTCCACTTAACATAATAACAATTCAATATTTGATTATGACGTACTGCGAGGAATAATGATATTTATTCATATAAATATTTATGTTTATTCATACAACGAAAGTAAAAACAAACTGGATTCCGTTATCCTAGTCATCGTTATAATGACACATTACAGATACGTAGGATTTGATTTAATCTCCATTTATAGAATCTCAGCATGATAACACCTCTTGCTGAGATAGCCCGCGGGTTGTGTAGTTCAGCTGTGAGAAATCTCAGGTGTCATTCTCAAGTTTTCACAAAGAAATCTGCCAATTACGCCATGACAAAGCTTTTCCGTTGTATCAAGCCCCTTTCTGTGCGTGTCTGCAATAATTGTCACGTTACATAATGAGTAATGTTTCAGCATATCTCCTTGTCCACCACTGTTGGCGTTTTATCTATTACTCAACATTACTCGCCGAAACATTGATCTACTTGATAAAATATCAGATAAATGTCATATAAATGTTCACTGAATATATGTGACATATCTTCATTTATATCTGTATCGTAGAGATTGAGTATTTTCCATTTCCAAATAGAAATTTTGATTATATTGACATTCAATAAACATTGCGGCGTAATACAATCTCAGTTAAAGTTATTATACGGTAGGGACTTGTACATGTTTGAATTCTGACAGTCAGCCACCCACACACACCACCTCTTGCCTTGACCCCTCACATCCATAGAAGAATGTACCCCGCACTTTTCAATGGACAGTATTCCGGTATAGAAGACCCCCAGGCCCTTATATCTGGTCAGACAGGTAATAAAATGTCTTTGTGCATGGAACAATTATGTTTGAAACCTGTTACATAACACGACGTATTCAGTGATGTATTTTTCTGGAGCACGGTATTCAAAGCAGCTCACTCCTGACGTACCCCCTCATTACTGACTTTCTTGTTATTTAGGGCCCCAGGACCACTTACAACCAGTGGTGTCCCATCAGCGATGCCATAAAAACACATCTGTTCCACGACCCTGCGCCAGTCACCAGTCCAGGTATTGAAGGGTATATGTGGCTAAGTTCGTTTACTTTTTTAGTATTAATTCATGGCAAACATTTATTAGCTGATTCTGACTCGTTTTTGGCAGAATCTATAACGAAACGGTTAATCTATTGTCATCTTGCAAATGTCATTCTGACCATCTACGACACCAAGGACACAATCCACATCCAGCCACGTGCAGATGGCAGGTTATACATAAACATCTTGTATAATGCTCGTGTATTAATTACAGTTGGGTTACAGCTAACACTGGGAAAACAGATTCGAACTGATGAAAACGAAACCTTAGCCTACTCTGACAAAATGACAACTATTGCGAAAAAACTCGGTCACCTTAATTTTTTACGTTGTTGTGAGGAACAAGCAATAAAAGGATTAAAGTCACAAACTCACATGCAAACAATAATTGTAAAAAAACAATCATTATGTTTACTTTAAAATTTAGCCTCTACTCAAATTTACTCGCCGAACTGTACGGAGGCGCAACTAAAGCAAAACAGCAGTACTAGTAGTACCAGGGATACTCTACAACTTATAGAGTCTCCCTGGTAGTACACAGCTGGTCATTATTAATACATATTACTACATACATATCTGAAGTATTTGGTGACTCACTACAAATCTGTAGTACCTGAGAGTCCTGATAAAACATAAATTCAAGCTCAATAATTAGACAAACATGCATGCTGAATCTGTTAGCGATGCTTTTGATACATTCTGACAGAAATGACTCAACGTGATCTACCCACCTAGACTCCGATAAAACGGCAACATCTAATTCCTCCGGGGATAAGTTCAGGTATGCTCTGCTGTCCCTCCAAGTTGTATATCCTTGAGAAACGCGTCTTTTTGTTGGAGTGGAACTTTTATTGTCCGCTATTTCAAACTTCAAGTCCTCTAATGTTATATGCCCCTTGTGGTCGTGGTCCAGAGCGTCGAAGATGATGTCAAGCTCGTCCGAGGATAGCCGCAGTACTTGGGAGATGTCTGCGAGTTGTCCCTTGGTAATGGATTGGTTCGGATCGTGAAGTTTCAAAGCACCACACAGCGTATTTAATTCCGGCGAGACTGGCTCATGTGCCATCCCAGAAGATCAGATCATTCAAACTAATGTCGTCTGCCTCCCTCAGTCTCCTGTGTGTCATTCCGCTTGAAAAAGTAAACTCCCGATTTAGTTACTATCGGCCATGTTAAGCCAAGGCCGGTCGGTGAAATTTATACAAGTTTTGTAAACAAATAAATATCTACACAATATGCAGTATCTCCAGGCAAGCGTCGTTGTTAACGTACACACACGTGAATGATAGTCAGAAATCGTTTACGAGACCCTCTAAACACACAGCAAACAGATCTTCAGTCTGTCATTGACAAGCACACGCGACAGCCTGTCTGTATTCTATCTAAAACTCTCGAAGTCTGACTGAAGATCGAGGTCAGGTCAAACGAGAATAGTTTACACCTTGAAGGCAAATACTGTAAGCAGACGACACCGCTTGTGAATGTCCTCAGTTTTTAAGTCTCGTTCAGTACCACAACACACAACAAAGATAAGTTATAAGACAACACGTGTATGTATCGTATAACAAACCCGAGTTCAACTGTTAAAGTGCTGAGCACCTGTTGGACAAAAAGCCTGCACTGTGTATTCCAAATGTGTCTTTCACTCCGACCACACCTGTACCTTATGGCGCATTGGCGTATATCGCTTGTACCTTCTTGTCAAGCTCCTCCTGTATGTTCCAATACGCTTGTGATCAATACACACGCTCTAAAAGTCTAAATGAATACCTCACAGAGCATCCGAGCTGCTGCAGGTCAGCGGTTGCTGCTACTGATCCCGTCAGGAGGGTGTGTAAGGATGCAGGAAGAAGCCGCTGATGTAGAAACCCACTAATACGACCACAATGCCCAATCAGAGAACAAGCGAGATCCGACACGGTTCACTGACGACGTAACAGCCCCTGTGTCAACACCTCGTTCTGGGGCTTTGTGTGCACCTCAGCGTCACAACATTATCTTCACTGACAGTCGGGTTCCCGCGACGAAGAAAGTTTTGCTCAAGGACAATGCCAAGTGGCTATTGTTCCAAATGACAGATTGTCTACACCCTGGCTTGTTTTGTTGGTTCTTTATGTGATTCAACGAAGCTCAATGTTCAGAAAGGCGATTTTCACATCATTTTTCAGCCGATCGTCCACACCAGATTACAAATGTTTTCTTACCAATTTAGACGTCCCCATAGACATCCTAGAATCACACGTCCCGTGGACATATCTATAAATAACTGTTAATGACCCATGTAGATAAGCGTAGATAACGCAAGGTTGCAAAATGGTACATGGTTCAAAATTCTCAAAGACAAAATATTCCGTAGAAACGTAGTGAAGTAGAAATCCATTCCGTTGAGTTATTATTCCTGGTAGAGACTCCGAAAACGGTCACGTTGCATCACTCCAGCTGGCAGCTACGGTTCCCGTTGATACGGGTTGGCAGAACAACGACTGTTTCTAGCTTCGTTCCGGGTGTGGATCCAAAGGTATGTCCGCGTCTTGTGAATGCTGAGATGAAATCTCACAACAAGATCCAGTCCACAACGGTATGAAATAACGTACACCTATAAAAATGACATGAACTCGAACTGGTCTTTCAGGTTTGCCATTTCTATTGTACTGAAGTTAAAATTTCAATATGATGGCAACAGGTGGGAGATTCATACGCCATATATTTCGATCACGAAGGCTCGTCGTCAACAAAGTGCAAGCAAGGTGCTGGAAATTCGGCATTGTTGCTAGGGGAGAGGTTACACGAATGGGAATGATAAAATGATTTATTGACATTCGAATGTTCCTGTTTTAATTGCACGGGGCCGTGTATCTGTCTTCATTTCAATATATATGCCAACCTACATTTACTGGCGATGTTAGTTATTGATTTTCTCGATATCCGACAGGGCATATCAAATACACACTTGTATATATATACTGATGTGTGGCAGCAAGAGCCTGTGTCAGCAGTGACCAGAGCCTTGAAATATCGACTAAATACTGTCGACTACTGGGTTTTTTCCCCACCACCAGCGGATCATGGCACCGATAGGGGACGCAACTCCCTCAGACAATATTTTCATCGTACCATATAATCTGTATGCATTGTGGATACATATACTGATGAAAAGAAATAAGGGAACACTTTACAATAACTGTGGAAGATTTAACTGGAAAATATATCTCAAAGTTTAATATTAAGAGTGTTAATATATGGTGTTTAATTTTACATCAGAACCTGGACATCTGTGGGTACATACGGTATATGTACTCGTCTTAAAGTGTATGATCTTATCTTTCCGTCAGAATATCTGCAAAACCTCACCTGTGTAAAACAGGTTAGTCGGTGACATTCGCAAACCACGATTTAAAGGTATGTTTCAACGTATTTACTGCATAAACTACATTACCGCATTGATGTACCATCTACCATGAGAAACTCAACATCTTATGAGATTTGTTAAAGGGCGTAAAACCCATCTCTTTAAATCAGTCTACACCCAGTAACATCTGTGACTCTTTCTGTATAGCGCATTAGAGTGTTTTAGTTCCTAAATCATATAGGGCGCTATAGAAACTTGGTATATTATTATTGTTATATTGCGTTTCCATATTAACTGACATCATTTGATGAAGGTTTAATAACAGAGGCAACTTATAACATGTAACATGTCGTAATACTCAATGAAATTATTAACCTTACAATGGTCGTGAATTCGAGCACTCAACAACGACACACGACTCCCGCAACAACATCCAACGTTGTATCAGCGATGCAAACATCTATACCATTTTAAAGCATTACTGGTCACTCAGATGGAAGTGTACATATCGGTACGTATGTATCGACCGATATGCTGTTCCACATTGTTTTAATGTGTTATCTATAACAGCTGTTGAAATACGTAGTGATAAACAGCCACTGGTTTGCTTGTTTAAAAACAGAAGAAGCTGACAGTTGCTGATGTGAATGGATGCTCTTGTACCGCATCATGTACTAGGGACAGTGTGGGCTCTCGGACAGCGACTGGGAGGGAGGCCGGTACACACGGCTTACAACACGTAGGGCGGTGGGGTAGCCTAGTGGTTAAAGCGTTCGTTCGTCATGCCGTAGACCCGGGTTCGATTCCCCACATGGGTACAATGTGTTTCGCCCATTTCTGGTGTCCCCCGCCGTGATATTGCTGGAATATTGCTAAAAGCGGCGTAAAACTAAACTCACTCACTCACTCACTTACAACACGGAAACAAAGCCACCGTAGCCCTGGGACCCTTCGGCGGACTTTGTTGCCAAAATCGACCTTTGATTAAATATTGAAATATTCTGTGCCCGAAAATCTGGAAATAATTGGATAGGTTTTACACTCCCTAATTAATCATTCATTGGACATGCTGGATGTTCTGATAAAGTTGTCGTGGGAAAGCGGCGTTTGAAAAAACTCTTCCGTCTTCAAGCAAACAATAAAAAACCTCCTCCAACACACTCGCACATTCACACACACACGCACGCACGTACACGAACACACACACACATACACACTAACACCCATGGATGATCTCCAGACACTATTTCGTAAAGTGACAGCACACCCAATATGCTGGTCATTCACGTGTCTATTCTTTGAAACGTTGGTCGGAACGGATTTAATTGAAAACACACACTAGAGAAAAGGTAAAATCGAAAAGTAACATTTCGCTTACTTACCTTGAAATAGCTCTAAGTCCTTCGTCCAGTATGCCCACAAAGTCATCCTCATGAGCAATAATTTTGTCATCGGAGTTCTGACTCTTCAAACGTTCCCGCATCTTAACTCGACTCTTCGTCTGGAGGGCCTCGCTGATTTCCGTGAACCCTCGGGCGAACTCCTCGACACTGATTCGGCCATCTCCGTCTTTATCGAGCTGACTGAAGACATCGACAAGTTCGTCTTTCGAGAGTTCGGAGCACACCGCCTGAAGTTCGTTCTGGTCGATGTAGCCGGAACCATCCAAGTCACAAGCCCGAAACAGTTGGCCCAATTTGGACTCAGCGTCGGTTTGGTCCATTGGAGGCGATTCTCAGTGCAGTTGGTGGTGAATCAGTCGTTGCCACTAATATGATTTATTTGCGTCGTATGCGGAGACTATACTACTCTGAAACGTAATATGGAATACATTTAATTAAAAGCACACAATATAGAAAATGTTGAACACAGTTAATTAAATAAAATGCAACAAAGGACGTACTTTGAATACAGTGAATCCGAGCGATAGCGTTCAATAATCCAAGTTAACGAGGAAGAGTGAGTGATCGCATTGATGTTCCCAACACATTGCCCAGAAGGTGAGGGATCCGGAATAACGCTATAACTAAATGAAAGAAACCACAGGGGTAAATGCTAGAAATTTCTATGGTATGTGTGGGTAAATGAGTTTAGTTTTACACGACTCTCAGCAATATTACAGCAATATCACGGCGGGGAACACCAGAAATTGGCTTCACACGTTGTACCCATGTTGGGAATCGAACCCGGGTCTCCGGCGTGACGAGCGAACGCTTTAACCACTAGGCTAATCCCGCCGAAGGCATGAACAATACAGGCGACATATCATGGTGTGAATAGGCTGGATTCGATTGACATTGAACACCATTCCTGTTACATCACAGATTTTCTTTTTCTGGAGAATACTAAACACCGCTCACCAAGAAACAAAACCATAAAAACAACATGTACCGCTCAAAGAAGTTAAGGAACATCCGATTCTTTCATATCTTTAGTATAGATATATTTCCATGCCGTACCATATTAACTACGGTAAATAAAAGAATTGGATGTTCTTGAGCTCCTTTATAGCTGTATACATACAAACCGGACACAAGTAGCTCAGCTAAATGTAGGTTGCAATGTGTATCCAATCATTAAAACGTTTCTCCCTGTTCCGTAGTCACTATTTTAGATTCTTACTTCAGTCATTACGTTTCTTATCTCTAGATTAGGACACGTGAAATAGGAAACCTGTTATGAATATTAAAAACCGTGTGTTTTTAACTTATAGCTTCTAGGGAAAGTTAGAATAAGAGAGCTGCTTCCTTTGAAGTGTATTGTCGTGGGCGACTTTCGTCGACTCCAGCCCACTGAAGCTATGACTGCACGCAATGGTGACAGATGAGGATGGCGGTGATGGTCAGATGATGTCAGACCCTTGTCAGTCAGAGCTGGGTCGTGGGCATTAAATGCCCATGACCTTTAGACATGCTGGTGAGACTTCAGAAACTTTTAGTTTCAAACAACCACCATCTTATTCTCTTCACGACTGTAGTTATTTCGAAGATCTGGTGTGTTTGTGTGTTGTTTAACGCCGCACTCAACAATATTCCAGCAACATGGCGGTGGTCTGTAAATAATTCTGGACCAGACAATCCAGTGATCAACAGCATGAGCATATACTCAAATGGGATGCGGTGACAATTGTCAATCAATTCAGCGAGCCGGACCACGAAACCGTTAGTCGCCTTTTACGACAAGCATGGGTTACTGAAGACCAGTTCTAACCCGGATCTCGTCGATCTATTGTGTGACTAAGTCAGTAAACGCTAATGATATACGTGTGGTTGGAATCGTACGATGGAGATTTCCTTCCCTTGTCAATTCTATTCAACTTTAACTTTGACCATTAACTTTTAAGTTTAACGTGATGAACTTGTGTACATCTTGACGATTCGGCGGGTGGCGAGCCCAAATAAGATAGATCAATGTTAATCTTTGAAACCCCTGAACGTGGTATAAATTTAACGGCCCAAGTATAACAGTTGAGTTCGAAACCATGGTAAAGGGGCACAACTCTGCACAAAGATATGATTTGATAACTCGGCTTCTGTTCCCTTATTGCGTCTGTCAATACTATTTCTCTTGCATATGCTTATGTGAGTGGCTTAGGATTGAGGTCGTTTTGATGAGTATTTCCGTTATATGTACAAGTATTTATATAAAGGATTGCCAGCTTAGGGCGAGAGGAACTGATTCAAATCATCGACGTTTAACACGAACGTGTTGCTAAGAAACTTTATGAAATTCAGGATGAATCTGTGATCCGACGTCTCAAGATTCGGATCCTGACACAACTAAGTGATGCAACTCAACACAGCCAAAATATAACGCGAATAACTCCAATCATCAAGTGCAAGTTCTTTTTTTTCTACATTAACATTACCCCGTTTATTTGAATTGCATTCCCAGCTCCCTGAGGAGTATACAACATAAGCTGCCTGTGAGGTTTTAATAAGCAACGGTCACATCCCATCTTATGATTCATGGCTGGATGAACAGAATCATATTTCGAACAAAGTCATTATAAGAGGGACACGTGTAATTCTGTATGGAGTAGGACCCAAGACCTAGAGACTTTCGGGACAAAGTTGCCGATCACAGTCTCATTATATCAGATCTTAGTTCTCCTTACCGCTGTACAAGGTTTTGAGGATCTCCTCACTTCAGAAGGACTTTTCCGGACCAATGAAATGACATTGGCCAATCAGAAAGAAGCTTTCTCAAGCTTTACGGCACAGCTTTACAAGCTTCCATTACAGATTACGCTTCGAAAAATAAGGATTCCAAATTTGAAAACTGAACAAACGAAAATTCTGGAATGTCTAACAAATGGCCAAGATTGAAAGGTAGTGTGTGCCACAGGCAATGGAAAGTCCCTTCCTTTTCAAAAGTTTATCCCATTGAAGCCAGAGTTATCGATGATTTTGACAGAATCAGTCACACAGTCCGTAACTGTCGATCAGAATACCTCGTATTAACCATTCGAGGTTTCATGATTAGAAAACACATTCCGACTGTTACTTTCGTGATCTAATTCGACGCTCTGATTGGTCGGATGAAAGGCAGTTCCGACTCGATCCGTAATGGGATGTCAGGTATTTCTTTAGCGGTAGCAAGGAATAGGATATGATCATAATGAGATCGCCGAACACAGTCACCCGTAAAAGTACTCCCCCTAGACCAACATTGCTTAACGCCACCTGATTTGGTATTAAAAACGACAAAAACCCTTTCCGCATCCATAAGAAATCTTTGCTAAACGTCGATTGTACAATTCCGACTATATCATGATTATGTGTTTGTTTACACCGCATTTAGCAGTATTACCGCTGTACGACGTGCTCTGTAAACAATCAAGCCTGGACCAGACAATCCAGTCACTGACATCATGAAATACGATGACAGAGCATCTGTTTTTGAATCACCATCTAAACGTGGTGGCACTAGGTCCTCTCTAAAAGGTCAGCGTATCCTGCCAGGTCATACACACATGCAACGGCTAGTCAACTGTGCACCAGGAAACATTCGTTAACGTATGGTACAAGTCAAATAGGGAATTCCATCAGACAAAGCGAGAAAAGTAAGTCAATTGAGTTGATTATAACGATTGCACCATAAGCTGACGCCTTGGCAACGTGTGACACGGCCTCAATTTCAGTATATCTTATTTTGAGTGGGAAGTATCGGACACATGTCCTATTTGGACGTATATTACAAACGATGCATTGTATATATATTGACCCTGCTGATCATAGAAACGGCCAAGGATGAAGACAACAAAAGTTCTACATGCGGGTCTCTAGTGCACTGTATCAGTTACACACATCAATAACGTGAATATCAGCCAATCAACATGCGACATTCAGCCGAGGCATTAGCCGCCTCTGTGTTGTTTTGAGGTCAATATCCAGCCCAGAAGGTAACTAATATTGATTTGGTTTTCAATTATCAGTACGTGGCCCAGCTGTACTGACGGATTGAGCTGGGTTAATGAAATTGAACGCACATACTGTGAATATGAAATGCATTTATCACTACGTAATTGCAAGTGTCGATCCCGTTTCCAGAAATGTAATATTCAGAAATATATGAGCTGAAATGCATTTGGAGTTTGACAAAATATATCTAGATTTCGTAAATGACGTAAATCTGAAGTGAAACATAAATATTGTGAAAAGTTGATTCAGTGAAATCCGACACCCTTGTTATTCTAACTCTGGGGACACTGGTTGTCTTCCTGTAGGTATGGAAATATGTGAAACTATCTATTTTCAGTATTTCTCTCATTGTTTACGGGGGCGGTGGGGTAGCCTAGTGTTGTAGTTATACTTCGTTCTGATTGGCTATAATGTACCAACTGTTCAAGTATGTTCATTGTTTACGAAGGTACTCATACCAACATGAGGTCATTGTCGCCGCAATTAAACATTATTTGGCCATGTTGTTGACGGCAAGGAAACCGTCCGTCGAAATTCCCAATTGCACTATGGTCCTTTCCACGGAAGACATTTGTCCTAAACACATTATTTATTACTTGCAGTTCCTTTCAGATTTGACCGCCTCCGTGGTGTAGTGGTTAGAGCGTCCACCCGAAGAGCGGAAGGTCGCGGGTTCGATCCGTTAAAATATGGTACTTGTTGGTCCCTGCCTGGCGCTCGGCATTCATGGGTACTCCAAGGTCTGGTTGGCTCGGAGTCGGTATAATGTGTCTGAGTGGGGTATTCATGCTTCACTGCGGCATGGTATCTCAGTGGGCTAGCACTATAAAACCAGCTTCAGTCTGGTCTAGTAGAAGCAGCCGCACATACACATACACACGCATGCACGTCGTCATATGAGCGAAATATTCTCAAGCACGACGTTAAACCCAATTTCACCTCACCTCCTTTCAGATTTGACCTGATATTGACGTTAAATTATCCTAGTCACCCCCCATGAGGAAGCTGGCGGTGTACGGCGCTAGTCTCAAAGGCAAGTTTGATCAGTCAACATCCGGGGAGATAACTGCTGGTAGAATACAGGCGAGAAAAGTATAATCATCATTCATTTGTCTACGGTCACCCATTGTTCATGACATCATTGCGATTTTATGTAACGGCCTTCCATCAACGGAATAACGAAGCAGATGTCTTTATTCTAGGACGAGGAGACTCTCGCCAGGCTGTTGATGCATGCCATAATATCCCAACTGCGTTATTGACGCTCATGATATCGATCACTAGATTGTCTGGTCAAGAGTCGATTATTTACAGACCGCCGCCAAACAAACAAATAAACAAGCATAATGGACCACACAGCATCTCCAAAGCCATACATACGCAAAGAGTAGAATGTGAAGTGTACTTTCCGAAATGAAACGATTTGAAAACGTAATGCAATATACTCAACTCAACGTGTCACGACCAAACATTATCGGCGGTATAGTTAAATATACATATCGTAATAACATGCACGAGTAATAGGTATTCAGGAACCTTGAATGGTGACAGAGAATTAGTTTGCCGCTTCAAATAGCATGAGGAAAGCTTAGAGTGGAAACGCTTAATCTTTACATGTTGAAATTATTATATACCGATATAGTAATACATGCAGCTGTATCATTTATATGTGCCTTAAAAAGAATAATTTCATCTAAATTGAAATGTATTTAATGTACTTACATACAACGCATCCATGTAATAGTTCTGGTACAACAAATCTGTTTGTCCTCAATACAGAACAATTAAATCTAATAGAGATTCGAGAGAGAAAATCTGCTCATGTGTCCACCAATTATGAAAATGCGTTTTATCAATTTGATATTCTTCACAAAAGATATGATATTGAGACAATTTTTAATTAGAGGTCGAACTTGGCGTTCCGCTGACGTCATTCTGTCTAGCCTTGAGATATCTGACAAGCTGTGAATGAACATGACTTGTGATTGATCGGAACAGCAGTGGATCTGATAGGCTTGTCGGTAGTGACGTCATTAACCGTGTTACCCGGATGTTTCTAAGAAGGGATAGTACAAGTTATGAACAGTTGAGTTCAAGGTCATGACCATTTATCTTATGTAATCTGTCATTTAACTAATGTCAAATTAACTGCAACCGATGTATTCGTATCGTAGATATGTTAGTTCAACATGCATTTAATAATAGTGTTGATAAAAACACCGGAGGAGTGAGTGAGTTTGGTTTTACGCCGCTTTTAGCAATATTCCAGCAATGTCACGGCGGGGTACACCAGTACACCAGGAATGGGCTTCACGCATTTTATCCATATGGGGAATCGAACCCATATCGAGCCCATATGGGCGTGACGAGCGAACGCTTTAACCACTAGGCTACCCCACCGCCCCACACTAGAGAAGGGTGAGTGAGTTAGGTTAGGCGTTGCTTTGAACATTATCATAAATCTACTTAGGAGAAGAAAGTAAACACCCATCGTTGATGATTTCTAAACACCAACAAGCAATAAATGATTATCTCAGAGCGAGTTGCTTATGGCAGCTGTTTGATTACCTTCGGCTACTGTTTCAGATCTTTTACGATTTCAGTCCAGTCAGGTTTTTGTAGTCTTTTGGTTACATTCATTTATATTCAAGTGTACACTATATTTTGTCCAGTAGTGTATTTACATCATAGCATCTAAGCATATGCGGGGGAATTCTTGTGTGACACTGGTCATAGTGGGAATAGCATTGGTTTAAGCCAAAAAGCTGTGGTGCTGAAATACAAATGATGACCTCAGGGCGAATTGGGGATTCGAACCCAAGAAAGCGGATCCTAAACCTTACTTGTCATTATAAGAATGTACATATGTACTCTCATGTGGCCTGACAAAAGTACTTAACTTTATTGAGTAACGTAGCATATTTCGATTTATTCAAGGTATCAGAGTTATCCAAGTATCACTTTTAGCGTTTATACTTAGTTCCAGATAAATAGCACATTGAACTGAGGAATATATGATCAGACATATGGTATTTCGTCAAGAGGTACTGTTAAAAAAACTACACATACCTTATCAAAGTTAACCCCTGGTTTTTCTGCACGTAAACATTACTTATAGGGTCTTGCAATGGTGCATTGTACATTCTGCTTGAGCAAACAGGAACACCTTCAAAACCAATTGGCTGTATCAAGAATGATGTTTGATTTCAAGAGACAGTTATTCATTTAAGAGGAGTAAATCCAGGATCCTCGTTGTTCAGACGCCTAACCCTGACAAAACAGTTTGTGCATCTCTAGTACTTTTCAATCTCCGCCATGTAGCTGGAAGATTGCTGAGTGCGACGTTTAACAACCAACCAACCAACTTTGCAAAATACGAACGTCGGAGGACCGAACAATGTTTCCTATGAAAACCAAGTAAACTGTAAACTTTACAAACTTTAAAAATCGAAGTAAACTGTGAACTTTGATTATGCCGATTATCACAGTCTCATTCTGTTTCTTGGTTGAATATCTAAACGTCTACACAACGTTATTTCTGGATATGGTGAGTTTCACGGTGACAACATCAAGGGCGTGGACCTGGTTGTACAGATACAAGATCTGGCCGACGTTTCGTCCTTCACCCTGGTAAAACACGCGAGATAGTGAACCTATATTTGAACATTTATCTCCGGGAATGTTCAAAATAACTTTCTTAATAAAGATTTTAGTAAAGCTGTCACTCAAACCAAACAGGAGATATTAGAGGGACATTTTTGTGTCACTGACAAAGGTTCCCCATATCAGACATATATTTACGCACGCGATCATTAATCTTAATGCACTTTGTTGCGTTGACAGTCGCCCACGAGCCTACTGAAGGACTGGAGACTGTCCTTGGTGCAGTGATAGATTGCCGTGTATTGCATAGACAATACAAGAACGGTTATCGTGTGGAGAACTCGCCTTAGAAAGGCCATTTGATTCTAACTCAGTCAACACAAAGCGTTAGGACCTATAAGTAGCGGCACATGTATCTTACATATCGTCAAAGCAAGTCAATGATCGTGAATTACATAGCACATGTGTTTGACTCACAATTTGATGACTCGGCGTTATTGTCAGATATACTGTTCCTCTTTAGGAAAAGACGATATCTTGCTCGTATACGTGATATGTTGCTCATGCACAGTTTGGATTTCGTGCATGCCTTGTACATAAACAAATTTGGCACATTGCAATGAATCTAACTGGGTCTATCACTTGACTGACTGATGCATAACAAATATGAAATAATCGCTAATGTTCCTTGTGTGCATGGTACCTTGAAAACTTAAATGATGCATCCTATAGTATCGATATGTGTCATGCCTTATTCAGTAGCTTTAATGTACAGATCCTACCGTAGTCGTGTCTTAATGCTAAATTCATGGACATAAATATACGAATCCTACCGTCGTCTATTCGTTCTTGTCTTATATGCCTTATATGCCTTATCCATAGACATACGAATATACGAATTCTACCACTGTCGTGCCTTATTTATAGACATATGAATCCTACCCTAGTCGTGTCTTATATGCCTTATTCATGGACATACGAATATACGAATTCTAACACTGTCGTGTCTTATATGCCTTATTCATGGACATACGAATATACGAATTCTAACACTGTCGTGTCTTATATGCCTTATTCATGCCTTATTCTACCGTAATCGTGTTTTTCATGTCTTAATCATAAAGTGTAACATACGAATCCTACCGCAGGCGTTTTAATGGCTTATTCATAGACTTAAATATACGAATTCTACCGTAGTCGTGTCTTAATCCCTTATTCCTGGACTTTCGTGTTTTGGTTGCATTATTCACATACTGCGTGTGACTCGGTACTGGTAGCTGATACCATCAACTGATGTGTATGTGTTTCATTTGTGTAGTAACGCATGTTAGCTTTATCACTATACTATATTTAATGAATTATTTCATAGTCATACCAGGGGTCGTTTCTTCAACTTATTCCTCGCATCATCAAAGAGACATGCATGTGTATATTCATATCAGTCCTCTGTTGGCTTGGTGACCGTGCTGACAGGTAATGCTATTCAAGACCTATGGTGGACTAAATTACTGCACTTGTTACTCACACATTGGTCTGCAAGGAGTGGAGTAACCATGTTATCCTGCGTGGAACACAAGCTATCGTGTCTTTGCGGGGATTAAAGATTTAGAAAAATGTTTGAGATGACCCCCGACTCGAAATGCTTCACAGTACATACACCATGATGTGTTGTACTGTAAAGCATTTCGAGTCGGGGGTCGTCTCAATTTTTATTTTTTTTTAATCTTTAAACGAGGGCTTGTGGATAGCATTAAAATAACGACAGACGTCCTGACAAGCAAACAAACACAGGCACGCACACGCACACGCACGAGCACATGATTTCATGCATCCACGTACCTTGTTATGAATTTTGCCTCATTCAAACTGATGGAGACACATGCGGTACGTGCTGCCTATGTTGCAGTGATAAGAAAGGCAAATACTGATCATGTATTCCTTGAGCAATAATATATCATTTTCAAGCAACGTTTTCATCAAGTTTAATCTAATACAGTGGGGCCTTGAGACAGGGGATCGTTTTACCATGGAATAGTGTTAGGGACAGCCTTGATGTTTGTATTACGTTATCTGACCTTTGCAATGACTTAAGTATGACAAAAGAGCGAGATCGTGAGGATACGAGATTCTCGCGATCTGGCTTTCTCGGTTTTTTCGTTAAAAGTCGAGAACGCGTGACTGCCACATTTGGACATAATACAAAATGTCGCAATTCAACGATCTTGTTTTGTCAAATCAAATCACAAACACACATTTTTAAGCATTCTCGCATTTTTGCGTTTTAGACACTGTTCTCGCGCATGCGTAACAACACGAGGACACGTTATTAGTCCTTAAACATTCTGGTATTCATTTTCATATTAAGAGTGTCCCTGAGCATTCCATATTTTACTAAATTTCTGATCGAATTTGGCGAGACTTAATGAATGGGGATACTTTGAAAATAGTTTTTTCAAGGTCAGTTTTGCACGAAATAAGAGAGTGAGATGAGCTTTAATGGTTTGTGGTCAGTTGTCAATCTGGCGAACCCCCAGAGCACGGGTTGGATCTGTCAGACAAGAGATCATCCATTTGCACAGAAAATATGGCGCCTTAGACGCCGTGTCTAGTTTGATATGTGACAAACGTACTATGGCGAAAAGGAAATTTCACACCGAAATAGCAATTTCGATATCAGTTTCTCACAGTATAACCATCTGTCATAAAGATGATCTCTCCAGCTGCAACCGATAACCTTCAGATGGATCACATGAACCTTCAGATGGATTACATGAACCTACAGATGGATCACATGAACCTACAGATGGATTACATGAGCCTACAGATGGATCACATGAACCTGGATCACATGAACAGATGGATTACATGAACCTACAGAATGGATCACATGAACCTACAGATGGATTACATGAACCTACAGATGGATCACATGAACCTACAGATGGATCACATGAACCTACAGATGGATCACATGAACACAGATGGATCACATGAACCTACAGATGGATCACATGAACCTACAGATGGATCACATGAACCTACAGATGGATCACATGAACCTACAGATGGATCACATGAACCTACAGATGGATCATGAACCTACAGATGGATCACATGAACCTACAGATGGATTACATGAACCTACAGAAGGATCACATGAACAGAGATGGATTACATGAACCTGGATCACATGAACTTGCTACAGATGGATCACATGAACATTCCTACAGAAGGAGAACCTACAGATGGATCATGAACCTACAGATGGATTAACTTTCAGATGGATCACATGAACCTACAGATCAGGATCACATGAACCTACAGATTGGTTACATGAACCTTAAGATGAACACATGAACCTTCCAGATTGATCACATGAAACAAGCCTTCCAGTTCACAGCAAGTATATGATGCTTCTTGGCAGAAACCTACACGAAACACGGGTCAGCATGACAGATGAAGCCAGTTAACAAACCAACGATGAGTGAAAATATGACTCTCCTTGACAGACAAGCCAGTTAACAAACCAACGATGAGTGAAAATATGACTCTCCTTGACAGACAAGCCAGTTAACAAACCAACGATGAGTGAAAATATGACTCTCCTTGACAGACAAGCCAGTTAACAAACCAACGATGAGTGAAAATAATATCTTCATTGATAGATTTATATATCAACTATGAGTGGACACTCCATGACACACACCAGGCAGTCCATCAAAGATGGGTTGATAACATGACGATTTATGACGGACAAGCTAGTGGCCATGTCAACGAGACAAACTGGTTAACATATTAAAGATGATTTAATGTATAGCATTCCTTGACAGGAAGATATACACATGTGACTCGAGCCTTGCAGTAGTTGTTTTTCTTCAACGAAGTAAACATATCCAATTTAGCGTGGTATCCTTCATTGATTAGGTGTGTTTTTGCAGTGAATGAGTAAGTGAGTTGGGTTTAACGCCAATTTTAGCACTATTCCAGCAATATCACGGCCGTGTGTGTGTGTGTGTGTTGAGGGTTTGGGGTGGGGTGGGTGGGTGGGTGGGGGGGTGTGTGTTTGCACCAGAAATGGGCTTCACAAACTGTGGAGAATCGAACCCTTGACGTGACGATGAACCTGAACCACTAGACTACCCCACTGTTCCTATCAGAGTACTACTTTACAAGCATCATCCAAGGAACATCTCCTTGCGCTAAACATCAAAATCTTAATTGAGTCTTCGGAATATATAAACGGGAATATTGTGGAAATTACCATGCGACCTGAATATCTCCACAAGTCATAAAACCATATACTATACTCTCATTACTGAAGTTGTTTGAACAGCAGCTGCTGTTCAGAACTGTTATTAATTTGTAATGCTCTTGATCTGCAGGGACATGTTTAAAATGCTGGTTATATAAGGATGACAATTTTAACATCAGTTTAAGTATATAAAGCTTAAGGCTACAAACTTGAAACATACTATATATAGATAGTATACATTGTATACACATATAATGCTTCAACGGGGGTTATATCTTAACCCAAGAACTTCTATCATCAATAATAACTCTCGGTATGAAGTAATAGCATGTCTTCTTGTCTTAGCCGTAGTTACTTCGGGCTTTCCTCCCCCTTTTAGCTGACCCAATATATATGCAATTTAAATAATGTTCGGAGGGATATTAACCAACTCACTCACTCGTACTGGAAGACGACACTGAAGCCGTTTCTCCAAACCGTAAATTCCGAAGTTGGTTTTATTTACTCAGATCATCTGTCTCTTATCGCTATCGGTCGATGAATCACACTTTCACTATACACAGCTATAAGAATTCTACATGCAATACCTTACCTCGATATAACGCAGACGCAACTCCTCACCATGTTGAAATGAACATGCAAAATATTACATGATATAGTATATGTGGATATGAACGACAGTCTTCCCGCAATGTTTACACGTCAATGGCATAATTCTAGATATAACATGACTGTCAGAGTCGCTGACCAACAGCTGTTGCGATCTTAAATAGCCCACATACCACGCAAAGATAGCGAAGAGAAAACAAAATGAAAAAGAAATAGGATATTTTATTGAAAAGTACAGACCATCACCAAAACAAACCGCAACCATGACACCAGGTGTAGAGAGCTAGGCAGGTACGAACATACTTCCCAATCAGCTGACAAGAAGATTAATCCCGCTACCGAATGTAAACTTACAGGTATATGTGAACGTATTCCTGCTCCGTTACGCCATGATCCTGTGTTACAAGCTAGCTAGCACAGTGTGATTCTAACCAGTCCGTAGGCTGTGAGGTTTTAGGTTCCTGCTGACTATATCAACTCAGGTTGCAGGTAATAGACTCGCTGACTTGACCCCATGCGAAAGCGACGTCCCACAGGCTGAAATCGATAAGTTTGGGTCACGTGACTGACGTCACTCGGCATATGTTCATCCGGGCACTGTCTATGACGTGGTAAGCGACAGTTGTGTGTGGTTGTGCTGCTATTCAGGCGGTTAGAACGCACATGTTCCAATAAGAAATTTATCAGATAACGCGTAAGTGATATTGAATTACCAGTCAATTATCTATACACATCAAAGCGGAGCCGACAATGACTGACATTGATGCTATATTGGAAATTTGACAGTTAATATATGCTTACATGTTCGTAGGAATAATACAAGTAGTTGTATGATATTAATTCAATTAATTGAGGGCCCGTTGTACATATGAAATATAATTAATATTTCGTCCCTAAACCGAGTTTTCTTCCTGATGATAATGGCATGTGTGATGATAATACTGATGATGATGATAATACTGATGATGATGATGATGACTATGACTACAAAGTTGATAATAATTCTGCATCTGACATCAAACTATCATAATTCTTGCGCCGATGACGTCAATGACAGTCACCACACCAACAACACAGTGAGCATACATCAGCCCCTTGTTTTCAAGCCATCATTTACGGCATGTGCCCGATCGTTACGCCACGCATCCGTCACGTCAGTGTCTTACACAAGCGGTATTTAACACGTGCTTACGTTCATATATCGCTCAGGTAATTTTATGCCGTTGTTTACAGCAGCAACAAGGCTTGTGTACCGAAGTCGGCGACTGGCAACAGGTGGTTGACGGGCGGGAGATGGTGGCCAACACGATTTGTTTGAAAAGGAATTGATCTGTTCGAAGTATGAGATGAGTGACCTTTAAATACAACACAGTATTGATTAATGTGCCAGCAACTACCTACATTCCTGTCAATTTCTATACCAGGCGCGATCGAATCCAATGCTTATACATCCATTGTAGACTTGTTTATTGTGATGGGTTTAATTGCTGTTGATTGATGCAGTCTCATTGTACGTAGGTACGTATGACAGTCCGTGGTTGAGTTGCTTGAAGGCTATTCTTACCGTAGTTGATATATTTACCATATGTTATATTTGGGATTACACATTTTCAGTCAAGAATAGATTCTAGTAGATTGTATAGTCCCATTCGGGGCGATGGGAGCTGTGCCATTGTGCATTTGTCAGAGGGGGACCCGAAGTATGTAACCCAGACTACCAGTTGTCAATCTTTAATCTTTGTGAGTGAGTGTGTTTAGTTTTACGTCGCACTCAGCAGTATTCCAGCTACATGTATATGGCGGCGGTCTGCAAATAATCAAGTCTGGACCTAACAATGTAGTGATCAACAACACGAGCATTGATCTACGCAATTGGGATACGATGACATGTGTCAACCAAGTCAGCGAGCCTAACCACCCGATCCCGTTAGTCTCCTCTTAAGACAAACATGAGTTACTGAAGATCAATTCTAAGCCGGATCTTCACGGGTCTCATTTTTTGTCATCCTCGATAATCTCCAAGGGTATACGTTACGATAACTCTCCACTATACCCTGGACGCATCTACGGCTTGGCCCGATGATTTTATTACCTCCCTTAGCTGGCTTCTTATCCAATCAGGTGTCTACGCTGGGAAGTTGAGCGGACCAATCACAACTCACGTTCGCTTCTTAAATTATCTAACCGATTAAACTTGGCAACACAATTGATGCAGAGGTACTCTGAAAGAGGTTGAAGGAGTTCTTGCATATATTTTTTAAAAGTTTCAGATCTGTAAATTTGTCTGTATGATTTCCCCCCAAATCTGAGTTGCACTGCGAACAAACCTTCGCGGCTGCGACCGCTATCTTTGTTGACACTGGCAAGCTCGGTTGTAACGGCGGCTTAGCTGATTGGCTACTGTGAGAATGTCTGTACGGAGACATTCGTCCGTTTACTGTACGGAGTCAGCCAAGGGAGGTAATAAAATCATCGGGCCAAGCCGTAGATGCGTCCAGGATATAGTGGAGAGTTATCCCTGGAGATTATCGAGGATGCATTTTTTGTGGAAGCGGCCGTACCTGAGACGGTTAGATGGCGATCAGGGGCCTCACCCTGAGAGTGCGGGTTCGAATCCCGCATGGAGCCGAGTTGCTGTACGTCCTCACTAACCTACGCACATATACTGGTTGTAAGAGACGATATAATTTTATGACGCAAGTGGTCAGACGCAGCGACTAAGGTCATTACACCCTTGTACCCGCTGCTTATAGATGTGTAGACATAAGCTGAATATTAGCGAGCGGCAACAAACGAAAACGGACACTTTGTCGCTTAATTACGATATATTAGATACTGGAAAGTAGAGTGAGTTTAACTTTACGCCGCCTTTAGCAATCTTCCAGCAATATCACGGCGGGGACTCCCAGAAATGGGCTTTACACATTGACCCATGTGGGAAATCGAACCCGGGTCTTCGGCGTGACGAGCGAACGCTTTAACCACTAGGCTACCCCACCGCCCCACTGGCAAGTAGAGGCTCTTACGCTTGCGATGCATATCGACGCGTATGTGTGTGCATATGTGTGTATGTACGTGGATGCGTGTACATGTGTATGAGTGTCAATATGTGTGTGCGTGTACATACGTACGTACGTATGTGGATGCGTGCGTGCGTTTGCCTGAAAAGTCCTGGAGCAATGGCGGCTTGCTAGTGCGGTATTATGCCGCAGTTCAATATGGATTCCACGTAGTTACTGGACTGGAATGCATGATGCGTTAATTGATTTAAAACCAGCATTTGCATACGTTAGCATTTAAACAAAGGAATTTGCCTATTACTCGTTCTGCATCATCATACACGTACTGAGTAGAAACAGTTATGTTTTGCCATATCAATTTATGATGATGCTATTGAAATTAGACAGATATAAATGTATGACTAGCAAACATTTGCACATTCGATTCTACATAACATTTCTAAAACTTCTGTGATTGTAATTCGGACATTTCGTTGCAATATCAATTTATCGTTCAGAAATTAAAAGAAACCAATTTTGTTAGATCTGTGTATTTGTGAGAGCTTTCAGAACCTAGGTTCAGTGAGATTTATCTGTCTAACCATACCTGACTAAGGGCGGTGGGGTGGTCTAGTGGTTAAAGCGTTCGCTCGTCACGCCGAAGGTCCGGGTCGAATCCCCACATGGGTACAATGTGTGAAGCCCATTTCTGGTGTCCCCCGCCGTGATATTGCTGGAATATTGCTAAAAGCGGCGTAAAACTAAACTCGCACACTCATACCTGACTAAACCTTTAAGGATTTCACCCGAATGTTTTAATTCCATGGTTTGGGGTTAAAGTCGTACTGAAGCACTGAAGCTGTGCATCGGCTTGAAAAAACACTGTTGTTCAATAGTTTTGTTTGTTTGTTGTTTAACACCGCACTCATCAACATTCCAGCTTTATGGGTCTGTAAACAATCAAGTCTGAACATACATTTCAGCGATTCTGGGCCACACAATCCAGTGAATGACATCATGAGCTTCAGCCTACGCAGGTTGAATACGTTGACATGCACCAGTCAAGTCAGTGGGACACCTTACCAATGTGATACCATACAGCGATGGTAGTGTAGGGGAGTGGATGTTGTTTACCGCTACAAACGGCAATACCTCAGACACACAGTAGCGGTTTGAACTCATCAATGGAGGGATAAACTGGTGGTTGACAGTATGACAAACCATCCACTCCGACGAAATACGTCATGATTACCTTTAAAACATTTTAATCCCTCGATCGTTAGTGGTTTACTGTTTTGGTAGCCACGGACACTGTTGGCTGTTTTGATAGCCACTGACACTGTTGGCTGTTTTGATAGTCACGGACACTGTTGGCTGTTTTGATAGTCACGACGCCATTCTGTTGGCTGTTTTGATAGCCACGGACGCTATTGCCTTTGATAGCCACGGACACTGTTGACTTATTGGCTGTTTTGATCATCACGCTGCCGTTGACTGTCTTGATAGCCACTAGACACCGTTTGATAGCCACGGACGCTATTGGCTGTTTTGATAGTCACGGACACTGTTGGCTGTTTTGATAGCCACCGGACACTATTGGCTGTTTTGATAGCCACGGACCTGTTATTGTTTTGATAACCACGGACACTGCTGGCTGTTTTGATAGCCACACGACCGCTATTAAGCTGTTTGATAGCCACGGACACTGTTGGCTGTTTTGATACCCACGGACGTAATTGGCACGACACCGTTGGCTGTTTTGATACAACCACGGACACTGTTGGCTGTTTTGATAGCTGGCTGTTTTGACACCAGGGACAGTTGGCTGTTTGATAGCCACGGACACTGCTGGCTGTTTTGATAACCAGGGACATCTGTTGGCGTTTTGATAGCCACGGACACTGTTGGCTGTTTTGATGGCTACGACACCGTTAGATTTGTTTTGATAGCCACGAGCACTATTGGCTGTTTTGATAGCCACGGACACTGTTGGCTGTTTTGATACCCACGGACAATGTTGGCTGTTTTGATAGCCACGGACACAGTTGGCTGTTTCCATAACCACGGACACTGTTATTGGTTTTGATAACAACGGCCAATGTTGTCTGTTTTGATAGCTACGGACACTATTGGCCGTTTTGATAGCCACGGACACTATTGGCTGTTTTGATAACCACGGACACTGTTGGCTGTTTTGATAGCCACGACACTATTGGCTGTTTTGATAGCCACGGACACCGTTGGCTATTTTGATAGCCACGGACACTGTTGGCTGTTTTGATAGCCACGGACACTATTGGCTGTTTTGATTTTACTAGCCACGGACACTATTGACTGTTTTGATAACCACGGACACTGTTGGCTGTTTTGATAGCCACGGACACTGTTGGCTGTTTTGATAGCCACGGACACTGTTGGCTGTTTTGATAGCCACGGACACTGTTGGCTGTTTTGATAGCCACGAACACTCATTGGCCGTTTTGATAGCCACGGACACCGCTGGCTGTTTTGATAAATCCAGATGCACTGTTGGCTGTTTTGATAACCACGGATACGTTTTGATAGCCCACTGACACTGTTGGCTGTTTTGATAGTCACGGACACTGTTGGCTGTTTTGATAGTCACGGACACTGTTGGCTGTTTTGATAGCTATGGACACTGTTGGCTGTTTTGATAGTCACGGACAATATTGGCTGTTTTGATAGCTACAGACGCTCTTGGCTGTTTTGATAGACACGGACGCTATTGGCTGTTTTGATAGACACGGACACTGTTGACTGTT
Source organism: Haliotis rubra (assembly GCF_003918875.1). Lineage (NCBI taxonomy): Eukaryota > Metazoa > Mollusca > Gastropoda > Lepetellida > Haliotidae > Haliotis > Haliotis rubra. The sequence continues at coordinate 2,006,921 of NW_025767546.1, read as the reverse complement.
TTGATAGCTACAGACACTCTTGGCTGTTTTGATAGACACGGACGCTATTGGCTGTTTTGATAACCACGGACACTGTTGGCTGTTTTGATAGATACGGACACTGTTGGCTGTTTTGATAGCCTCGGACACTATTGGCTGTTTTGATAACCACGGAGACTGTTGGCTGTTTTGATAACCACGGACACTGTTGGCTGTTTTGATAGCCACGATCAAAGTTGGCTGTTTGTTATCCACGGACACTGTTGGCTGTTTGGATAACCACGGACACAGTTGTCTGTTGTGATGGCCACGGACACTGTTGGCTGTTTTCATTGCCATGGACACTATTGGCTGTTTTGATAGCCACGGACACTATTAGTTGTTTTGATAGCCACGGACACTGTTGGCTGTTTTGATAACCACGGACACTGTTGGCTGTTTGATAGCCACGGACACTGCTGGCTGTTTTGATAGCCACGGACAATGTTGGCTGTTTTGATAGCCACGGACGCTATTGGCTGTTTCGATAGCCACGGACACCATTGGCTGTTTTGATAGCCACGGACACTACTGGCATACTATACCAAGCAATATCAAGGGGATCACAAGGGAGGGACCCGTGAAGATCCGGGTTAGAATTGGTCTTCAGCAACCCATGCTTGACGTAAGAGGCGACAAACGGGATCAGGTGGTCAGGCGCGCTGACTTGCTTGACACATCGTATTGATGCTCATGATGTTGATCACTGGATAGTCTGGTGTCCATCATTTACAGACCGCCGCCATATAGCTGGGATATTGCTGAGTGCGGCGTTAAACAACATTCAAAACAAGGGAGATGATGAGCCTTGTTATATGAAGCGGCGTTAAAATCTTCAATATTTATCTAACGTGTTCAACACAAATGCATCCCTCGTTTGAACATGAATCACTGAGAACATGAAGTGGTGCACTCAGGAAGGCGGAATAAAGAAACGAAAGCCCACAAAAGAACATTAAAACGCCACTGACCTCTCTAACTTTCCTGGTCAAGGGCACATAAAGTCTTGATATTCACACACGGAAATAGATGTCACGTTCAATTTGAATAATAGCCAAAGCGTGGACCGGATACGCCTTAGCTGATTATATTAGCATTAATATATTACCTGTATAACTTATGAATGAACACAGGTGTTGCGTTTAACACTTCCTGGTGTTAGGACATTATTTACTGTTATATTTACTATTCTGCTACTATAAAACCATGCAAGGTAGTTACGACAAAAATTTCGATTTACAATGTTTAAATAAACGTTTATTAAACACCGAGGTAATTAATGTACTCTTCGTGAACTTGAACATAGAATACCATTAGCATCAGTGCGTCGATGTCAAATGCTTGTGATCATAAAATCAGCGTTCATTTCCTTCATTCTATTTCCGATGCAGACTTCGTGAATTTACAGAAAAAAGAAAGCTCAGGGATTAAAAAATATTTTTGGCCAGATTTTTAAGCATAAATTCATTACTCAATCAATAACTTAAATACTAAAATTACAAAGATACAGATTGAGTAAGGAGCATAGGTGACTATACTTCACAGTTGATGTTATCCTTCTTTGGTGATTGGTTTCAGTTATTTTTAATAGCCTGAGATGATACTTATAAATTGTTTAAAACCAATTCTCATTCTTCACAATTATTAATTGGTCTTTGAAAAAGTAAAGTTTCTTTTTCAGCACAAATTTACATTTTAAGCATGGTAGGTTGCAAAATCACTTCTTATCCAAGTCTTCATTGAACAAATATATCTTTACTCAAAATTATCCAGTTAAAGATTTGTTTCCACAAACTGTTGCGGGAATGGATATAAACTCTGTCAAAAAAGAAACGCAACCCCTGTATTTTAGAGATTTTGATCTGAAGTTTTAAGACGACACAGCATTTTTATTATTTAAGACAGAAGTCTGAAATTTGGCAGAATAATAACCAAGATGGGCATGTTTAAAATTGTCATTTCAAAAGTCATCTCACAGACACCAGTTTGTCACCAAGGGGGCGTCTTTCTCAGTATCTCGTATGAGCACCACGAGCTGCAATCACTGCACGGCATCTCCTTGGACAAGAACGGATAAGACGCCGGATTCTTTCCTGGGAATGGCTCTCCACTCCTCCTGCAGTGCAACGCCGAGCTGTTGCAGCGTCTGTGGCGGCGGCTGACGTTGACGTACGCGTCGACCCAGAGTATCCCACAGGTGTTCAATAGGGTTGAGGTCTGGTGATTTAGAGGGCTATGGCAAGACATTGACGTTGGAATTCTGCAGAAAGTTCATTGTTGCACGTGCAGTATGAGGCCGGGCGTTGTCTGGTTGAAAAATCTGTGTCTGTTGGTCAATAATCGGGAGAAGGTGAGGCTGTAATACGTGGTTGATGTAACGTTGGGCTGTCAGGTTCCCTTCAACGATCACCAAGTCTGATTTCTGGTTGTATGAGATGGATCCCCAAACCATAACGCTTTCTCCGCCAAATCTGTCCCCTGTCGGACGCAGATGGGCGCAAAACGTTCATGACGTCTCCTATACACGTTTTCTTCCGTCGTGATGTTGCAAAAAGAAAACGGGATTCATCAGAAACCAGATGCGCCTCCAGTTTTGTAAAGTCCATATCCTTACGTTGTTGCACCACCTGAGTCGTCGGCGGAGATGTAGGGGCGTAGTACAGGTCCAACAACTGGTCTACAGGCACGTAAACCCGCTTCTTTCAGACGGTTCCTAATCGTTTGAGCTGACACTCTCCTCAAACCTGGTATTTGTGTGGCAGTCACGGTTGGTAGGGCATGCCGATTACGCAGGTGATGGACCCGGATGTACCGATCTTGAAGGGGGGTCGTGATTCTTGGCCTTCCACTTCTCGGGCGATCGTTGGTCAAATTGAAGTTGTTGTAGCGGCTCCAAAGTCGGGATATCGTTGTTTTGTGAACATTTAGGTGCCGTGCAACAGTTCCAAAACTTTCTCCGGCTTGAACACGACCAATGGCGATATTTCGGTCGGCAGCACTCAATCGTGGCATTTTTCACACAGCTTTTCATGCGACAAATGAATGAATATAATACATACTGAAAGCACATGGGCTTTTATACACTCTACATTAACTGCCATTTTCATGATTTGCATGTGTTTTTTTTGTGCGAAGTCACCATGAGGGTCATTTCATGCGTTGTGACGGAATAAGCAATAAAATACACTTATGCGTACAAATGCAGTTGTTTGGATGGTAATCTTCATTAATTACGTGTATAATTTCAATACATTCGAATAACATTTAGTTTGGAAGCAATAACTTCATTCAAACGAATTTTTCATATCTGAGGACAGGGGTTGCGTTTCTTTTTTGACAGAGTTTAGGTTAAATATCTCAATCAAACTCAATAACAGTTCTTCTAATGTTCTGGTCAGGCTCGCTGGCTTGGTTGACACATGTCATCGGCTCCCAATTGCGCAGGTCGATGCTCATGCTGTTGATCACTGGATTGTCTGGTCCAGGCTCGATTATTTACAGACCGCCGCCATATAGCTGGAAAATTGCTGAGTGCGGCGTAAAACTAAACTCACTCACTCACTCTTCTAATGTTCACTAACGTGAAAAATACTGGGTATACATTCTTCTGCCCCTTGATTAATATATGTATATAATCAATTATTTACATTGTTCACGACATCTGTGCATTTCACAATTTCGTCGGCATTTTTACAATGGTAATAATCTGTTTTACTGTTTTAGAAAAGGAGAAAATTCATAATTTCCTAAGTGTTGTAGAGAAATACTCACTTAAGGATGAGTGAGTATGTTTTTATGCCGCTTTTAGCAATATTCCAGCAATATCACGGAGGGGACACCAGAAATGGGTTTCACACATTGTACCCATGCGGGGAATCGAACCAGGGTCTTCAGCGTGACGAGCGAACGCTTTAACCATTTGGCTTCCCCACCGCCTCCTTACATAAGGAACCCCTACAACCAGGAGGTGTATACCGATTTTAAACAGAAATTGTTGTTTCGTCTCCTCCGATGTAACTGGAGAATGAGAATCCCTAACTGTAGGTAACCAACATGTCACTACACACCACCATGTGTAATTGTGCCCGCATATCTGGATGTATATAAAACTAACTTTCCAGACGGTCTCACTTTGAGGCAAAATACTATATTACGAGGTACCCTAGATTCCATATCAAATCATAAACTGAAAAACTATCTACCTTTAAGCTCCCGGCGTCAGCTGCCAACCTGCCAACAATACCTCCATACAGCGTGTTGTTGATACAGCTTCACATTTTATAGATTTCCACCATTAACGATAATGGATATATTACAAGCAACGCCCCTTTCTTATCCTTGTCGCTTTCTAAACAACCAGACCACTACAAGCCTGAACCCCAAATTAATCTATGATAACATGGGCAATCAGTGACATGCCATCAACAAGCATGCTTGTCCATGTACAACACATCATTGTCAATTTCAATACCCGCCACAGCTGACTGAAACTGATTAGACTCACTTTCGTCGAGGTCGTTCGTTCACTTGACCTCCAACCTGACCAGCAGACCGTATCGGAGTATACTATTTGTATTGAAACCTATTTTCTTTCCCGATTTCGGTCTACGACAAGAGATAGTTACAATAGCAAGATATTTCGATCAGGGCGTATTCACTTACCAAGTACAATTGTTCGGAATATAATATTGGTATGTTGGGCAGCTTTATAACGTACAAATGTTTGATCAAGACAGGTTAACCGGTAAATAACGTCCCAATAAAGATATACATATCAGTACTTTTCATACGTCATATTCATGGCAGATGTATTAATGGACATGTGATAATACATAAAATATTGTATTTGGCTGCTTATGATATACCAGCATGCTTTTCACTTTCATTAAAACAGCCATAGGCAGAGCCAGAATAGAACAAACTGTTGTGCTACAGGATTAAGGATACAGACATTTAGTGATTCTGGGTTCGAGTCCCGGTTTGCCCCGATTACATTTCTAGGTTTGCCCGCACCACACCCCTGCTTTAATCACAATCAGTTGACTCGCCGTGATATAGCTGGAATATTGTTCAAACCTGGAAGCCTCGCTCATAATGATAACAGATATAAACCATACCATACATGTGTTCTACATGATCCCGTAGCACTTGGAGAAAAACATACTACTTACTGTCTCGAGAGAACTTTGTAAACCCAATCCAAGAAAATTGTTTACAGTCACCTTTAATTATTTGCTACAAGGAACTGATACTTTTGTTTGTTTGATTGATTAGGCCAATATTCCAGTAATTGTCAATATTCTGGACCAGACAATCCAGTGACTGACATTAGCGTTGATCTACGATTTGGACCCGACGACATGAGTCAACCAAGTCAGCGAGCCTGACCACCCGATCCCGTTAGTCGCCTCTAATAACAAACATGGCCATGGGTTACTGAACATCAATTCCAAAATCATTTTCACAGTCAACTTTGTTTGCATGTAATATGTTCGTGTTGTGTATGAAAAATGCTTTTCTGATGCAATTAGCGCTGTAAAACTGGATGTTGTGAGTAACGGTGAAGGAAAATTACCTTAAGCCCCTTAGGTAAGATGAAACCAAGGTACAATGGAAACACAGTAAAGACATGGTAACCACACCCCTCTATACATGGCCATACCTACCTACCTGCCGGAGTGTCTCCTGTCACAAGCAGCTGGTGGCGTCCTTCCCCTGTCTGGGCGTGTGACTAGGGGTGAGCCGTGTAATGTATAACATTAGGCCGCAACAGCTGAGCAGATTCAGCTGCATTAAGTGTCGTTTTACTGCATCCCTTCCACATGCACACAAGGTGGGTTGATTTGCGTAATACGCAGAAATATTTTTAATGGGTAAAATTTATTCCAACTGATTCAGATGATAGATAATAACTGGTTGTTAGTGTATTTCACACTCAGTTGTTATACTTATTGTCACGCAATGACATCCGTTAGAATTATGTTATGCTTTAAGTGCATTTGTCCCATGGCACGACTTCATGTATACACTTTACGACGAGTATGTTGCCATTATAGGACGTGAAACTTCCTTGCACGTTTTAACAACCCGTTCTTACAATCACACGTATCTCCTTTTGTCATACTAACTTTCCTTTGTTACACTAACATTCCCATTTGTTATACTAACTTACCTTTGTTACACTAACATTCCCATTTGTCACACTTACTTTCCTTTGTTACACTAACATTCCCATTTGTCACACTTACTTTCCTTTGTTACACTAACATTCCCATTTGTCACATTTACTTTCCTTTGTTACACTAACATTCCCATTTGTCATACTAACTTTCCTTTGTTGCACTAACATTCCCATTTGTCATACTAACTTTCCTTTGTTACACTAACGTTCCCATTTGTCATACTAACTTTCTACTGTCATTCGCTGTCATTCAACCCTTATCCGATTATGCGCATAGCTCGAAATATAACTGTACAGGTGCTTTTATCGGACTTTTTCGCTGGCAGAGGGGGTTGGATCACTGACTTTGTGTTCTGGCGATTTGGAGGCTCAGTCTGAGAGAGCGGGCTCGAATTCTGGATTGGCTTTAACTCACAACATTCTAGAATTTGTACTCCACTGAGTGTAATTCCGCATAAACTATTCATATACTATACTGTTAGTGAATATTCCATTTTTGGATGATAGTATTTGGGAATCAAGTTGTATGATTGTGTATCAAATTGGGAAAATGATTATTCGAATCACAACGTATGGATTTCATGCAAAGAAGCCAATCTCGTGAAGTGTTGCACGTGAACATGGTAAAAATCGCAATCTGCAATGTAACGTTGCCCCTAACACAGATATGCCACCCCACACGTTAAATTTCGGACTGTACTTTGGGCGCTGATACAAAGGTTTTTCAGTTTGTTTGGTCCAGAATTTCAGTGTATTAGGAAACAGCCACACAGAACTTTCATCTGAGAAAATCACATTGTCCCAGTTAAAATTTCTATGCTGTAAGCACCAGTTCAACCTTCGCTCCTTTTGTTCAGGTTTCATGATCGGTGATGGAATTCCTCGACTTTTCTGCCAACCCATTGCATGCAGCTCAGTTCTAATTGTCTCCTTACAGACAGCCACAGTTCCTCTATCAATCATATCCAGCCTTAAGTTTTCTAAACTCCTTCGTTTGTTTTAGAAACAAGAACACCAAGCCGCCTCCTGTCACCGACAGTCAATTTTCTGGGCCTACCTGCGCCTCCCTGGTGCTCAATGCCATATCCATTTGCAATATTTTTCAAAACACGATAAACAGTGGACAAAGGGATGCCTGTTCTACTTGAAATCACTTTAGCTGATCTGATGTCCTTGTTATAATACTCTAAAATCAAGTTCCTCTTCTCTAAATCATCCATACTGAGGATCACTGAAAATGTCATCTGCTAGCAAGTAAACAAAGGGGGATAACTCTTCACAAACTAATGAAAAGGGATTAACGGAGTTGTCTCTCTTGAATGAAACCAAGCGCTTGATAGCTGGTCAAGGTTGTCTATACTAGAAATCCAATTAAACATATTCCTAAAATTCTCAATAATTTCTGGTCATACTATATTGTGCTATGATATGATCAAAGCGCCTCTTAAATTGGAGAGGAGCTTTACGTGTAAGAGTAAGTGGACGTAATCGCCTATTTAGATGGAACCTGCATGCGACAACCACGTTTTATCCCACGACGTACGGACAGTCACATTACTGCAAGACGTCGTTGGTATGAAGAGCGACAGCGATTGTTGTTGGCAAGCGTTTTCGGATCAATCAAGGTTTACTTTGGTTTACACACGACCTGTGCGGAGCCTGTCTAGAGGAGTGAGTGAGTGAGTATGGTTTTACACAGCTTTTAGCAATATTCCAGCAATATCAAGGCGGGGTGCACTAGAAATGGGCTTTACACATTGCACCCATGTGGGGAATCGAACCCGGATCTTCGGCGTGACGAGCGGACGCTTAAACAACTAGGCTACCCCACCGCCCCAAATCTTGAGGACCTAACGCAGCACACACATGAAGAAGAATAACAATATGCAAAATAACATTACTATATGATAGATTACAGATTTAAGAATGACATAACATAATACGTAATATACCGTTAACAAAGGGCCATCGTATGTTATCATTTATCTCATGTGACCGGAGGGCTGGGGGTCCAGGAGAAGCTGTTTCACGTACTACATTGCCCTAACCTCAAACAAACGCAGTCACCCACACCTTCGTCATCTAAACTATTGTATTGAATGTACATACCTGTATTTAACCTCCACGCCTCAACAGGTATGCGAGTTAAATTGAAATTAATGTCGTATGTACATTCTAATTCAAGCCATTCGGCCATTATAGTGGAATGTAAGTCACAGAGTACACCGGCGCCATCTGTGACGCCGTACAACGTTGTGTGACGAGCACTACCTGTGTTTTTTTGTGGTGTATATGTACTCGCCTGTGTAGTAGGCGTATATGGGCGGGGAGGTGATGTGTGCTTTCTAAAACAAATATTGAGCTTAATGATATTATTAATGCATGAATGAAAAATGAAATAAGTATAAAGTCGATGATATTGCTTTGATGTATTAACCTTCTATATTTGCCCATATCTGAATATTGTGTAATTGTACTGTTTTGATTGTTGTATTAGCGGCATAAAAAGCTTTGTCGGGTTTCTGGTTTGGTTTAGTGTGTGTGTGTGTGTGTGTGTGTGTGTGTGTGTGTGTGTGTGTGGGGGGGGGTTGCTCTTTTTTGTTAGGTCGTTGTTTGTTTTATTTGATTAATTTCGTGTTGTTGTACTTTCTGTATTTTCGATTTTAAGGCAGGCAGAGCCGTGATGAGAGCAAAAGTCCTAATGCCTCACTTGTCCTTACAGACGCTTTTGTTTAATTACTGTGACTGGGCTTGGATTAACTTGGCAGTTGTCTCAAAGCAGATTTTTACATGAAATAAAAGATGGTTAATTTAGGTGGTAGTACATTCTAACTTAATATGCTGTAGCTTTCTACATGTGACATCATTGTATTGAAGTCAGTATTAGACAATAATGAATGCAGGAATATAAGAACCTTAAAATATATTTCAATTTTTTAACGAATTTTTTTTTGTCCAATTTGCTCGCTAAGTATACGGCACTTTGTTGAAAGGGTGGTGTGGATGTACACCGCCGATGACCTCCACACAGTTGACCGTCCACATAGTGTAACAATCAACATTATATAATAATACTTCATACATTATTCATTATTGTCATGCGGGAATATTAAAACAGCATGTCTATTATACATATACTGAACCTTAAAGCTGAGCTGATAGTACTCGTACTACTCAGGAAGCGGTAGGGTAGCCTAGTGGTTAAAGCGTTCGCCCATCACGCCGAAGACCCGGGTTCGATTCCCCATATTGGTGCAATGTGTGAAGCCCATTTCTGGTGTCCCCCCATCATGATATATTGCTAAAAGCGGCGCAAAACTAAACTCACTCACTCCTACAACTCGGATGTGACAAGAATATACACGACCAAGCTCGCTTTGAATAGCACATGTACCTTATCTGCTGCAGGCGATACACATAAACACATGCTGATGACCACGGGGTTGTCAACACAGCCGATATTTATTACGGTGATAACTCAACGTTTGCCTTATCTAAACTTGTAAGTATGCATATAGGTAGATCAAAGACTAATGTTCCGAATGTTGCACCCGGACGGGGAATTTAACCGTACACAAATAAACACAAAAAACATTATCATGTTCATATTATTATGAATATTACTACATCCTCGTGAAAAAGCGAATATCATCGTGAACACAAGTGAGTGAGTGAGTTTAGTTTTACGCTATACTCAGCAATATTCCAGCTTTATGGCGGCGGTCTGTAAATAATCGAGTTTGGACCAGACAATCCAGTGATCAACAGCATGAGCATCGATCTACACAGTTGCTATGCGATGACATGTGTCAACCAAGTCAGCTCGTGAACACGAAGATATTATCATGAACGTATGATGATCATGAATAGATCATAAATATGAACGTATCGTCAGGAAGATGAACTTATCATCGTAACCATGAGTCCACCCGGAGAGCGGAAGGTCGCGGGTTCGATCCCCGACCGCGTCATACCAAAAGACGTTAAAATATGGTACTTGTTGGTCCCTGCCTGGCGCTCGGCATTAATGGGTACAACAAGGACTGGTCGGCTCGGAGTCAGGATAATGTGTCTGAGTGGGGTATTCATGCTTCACTGCGGCATGGTATCTCAGTGGGCTAGCACTATAAAACCAGACTTAAGTCTGGGCTAGTACAAGCAGCCGCACATACACATACACACGCATGCACGTCGTCATATGAGCGAAATATTCTCAAGCACGACGTTAAACCCAATTTCACCTCACCTCACCTCGTAACCATGAACATATCCTCGTGAACATGAACATATCATCATGAGCATATCGTGAACATGAACATACCATCGTAAGCATCATGAACTTGAACGTATCACGAACAAGAACACATCCACACATATCCTCAACAAGCCTGACAGTTAAATCCAAGGGCGGCAACTCGTGTTATAATGAGCCGTGAGCGGGCTATAGGATTTCCAGCATGCACCAATTACTCCCACCCACGACAGTCAAAGTGTGTTAGAAACTAGATCAAATACAGCATATCAAGTATAACAGTACATGCACCGACCCATGTACTCTGTCGGTAGCAAGCATTACAATATAGTTTCAAAGTAAGCCGCTACTCCCAGCGTCGCGGTTGTTTAGAAACCCCTTATAACTATCCCTTATGAAGAAAGCACATATCTAACCTTGAATCGTAGGGTATACCATTGACTTATCTGCTAGAGAGCATTCCATTGTGGTGAAGACTTCACCGGGCACGAAGGTGTAGAGTAGGTTTGTTGACACTACCAACGTTTAGAAACAGAAGTATGTACTTACAGTTGGAGTCGGCACACGCAGCGTCACATCATCTCAACCGCACCTCCGCCTACAACAGCGACATCTCCCACTGCCGTCCTCTCACGCTGTGACTCTCTACGTGTAATAGGTCTCCGACTGACGACACTGTGTCATTGTGTCTGAAGTTACAACTGTCAATCTCAGATATACATGGTATGTCGCAAGCACAACGCGATATGACGACGTTCACATACCGTATGTCGCTCACTTGCCCCGCAATCGTAAGTGAGAGGGCAAATTTTGTCAATATTTTCACGCTTCTTCAATCGAGTCCTGAACGTCATGGTTAAGTACACACTATGAATAGCGGTGTCGACCCGCGGTGGACCGACCTACCCGTGATGTGTTCATTGGAACTGTAATAGGCTCCAGGACTTCTTTGTGTAGCTTCTTGTTATTTTCACATGGGATATGACAAGTCAGTGAAACGCGCTAATTGTGGTCACGTTGTTGCCGTGACATGCTTCTTCTCGAGGCTCAGAGTAAACACCTCAGAAAATATTTACATTTTTTCGTTCGTTCGTGTATTGGCTCGTTCGCGTTTGATTTACTTACATTTATAACAGATGTACGTTATACAGTGGACTCCCTCTAAACCGACATCGCTCGGAACCGGTGAAAAATGTTGGTTTAGAGGAATGTCGGTTTAGAGGTTGATTTTAGAAACTCAGAAACTCAACATGAAACCACACACAGACAAAATCAAACAAACACAGTGAAATGTATGTTTATATCAATGCCTCTTTATTAAGAATAACCTCTGTGTAATAACAAATGATAAAAAAATATTAATGATATTTAATGATGACCAGAGAAGTCAGCCAAGGTGATCCTGTGTAAGTTTTTGCTTGTACGAATTTTGTTGTTCATCCTAACTTACCTTGTGTTGAACTTTGACACATGAATGCCCTGTTTAACTGTTACCCTCAATATATATATATTTTTATCGAGACAAACAACTCAGTTTCAAATGAAAAGGATCCACGGAGCCTAAAAATTTTCTTAAATCTATCCTTGCCTATTTTAGGGAGATAGCATACATAGAGAGCAGAGCGGAAGAGAATACAATATGGCAAGTGTGAGTGAAAACTAAATAAACAGGTAGTAAATACTTTAATCGTCTCGAGTTGATGAAAGAAATGCTGATAAATAAACGAAACTCCAACTGTCTATTCAGTCACGTTAGCTGTAAGTAGGGCCTCGGTCTCATTACACAGAACAGTGTTTTTGTTGACAGTGTTAAGTACATTGCGTACATCATGTATCTGTTTGTTAGAGCTACATTACAGAACATCCTAAGACGCCGTAGTTCTGTGGACATTAGGCGATACAATGAATAGATGTATTCACGTATTGAAGGAATTTCTGTTCGGCTTAGAAACATATTGAAACAACTATTTATTTAGGATAAACGAAGTTTAAAGGAACCCATTAAAGTAGAAACGGTTACAGTATTACATGTACAGGGGTCGTGTCTACAAAGCGTTCGTAGTACTACGATATTCGTAAGCCTGTGATAAACTATATACTTACGATTGCTCGTAACGCTACGAACGGTTTGTGGATCGAGACCCTGGTTATGGGTTAATATACTCATGCCAATAATGGTTGTCACTCCCTTCAATTTTTTTAATTGGAGAGGTGGTGTGGGGTTGGGGTGGGGAGGGGGGTGACAACCATTGGCATGAGTATATTTTCTGTTGTTAGAGTCAAAAAGCCACAGAGCAATACTAGAATGTTTTGTCAATGTAACTGTTCAACCAATCCGAGCATGAACCATGTATATTTTGCATATTTCTATGGGTCTGAGCCAGTTATATATATACTCACACAAAGGCAGATATATATATATCTATACTGAAAGCCATTAAAAATGCAATTTGACATTCATACTTTCTTTACTCACACTAATTTCAACATATATAAACCTAACTGGCAGATATGTTTTAAGTGAACATCTGTGAATAATTCCATCTGAAAATGTCCAGTCAACAACAACATCAGTGACGCAACAACGACATCACACAAAGGAGGGGTCACTTGCAGTCAATATCGTGTGTGTCCATCGTGCGCTGCAAGACATGCTCGCAGTCTTTGGGGCATTGAAAGACACACATTTCTCAGGAACAGCTGTTGGATGGTCTGCAGCCTCTGATGGTCTGTGGTCTGATCATGACACCACCCCCTCCAAAACGATCATGTTCAAGGACACAGTTTGGCGCAAGTCTTTCTCCTTTACGTCGATAAATCTGTTGACGTCCATCTGCAAAGGATAAGTTAAACCTGGATTCATCTGAAAAAATGACATCTGGCCATGTCCTGTTGCCAAGATTGGCCCCATTTGCTGCCCATCGCTGTATGGCAAGTCTGTGACGATGCAATAAGGTTGGACCACGGTACGGATGACGACACCGGATGTTGAAGGCAGCAAGGCGTCCTTGCACCTTTTGGGCGCTGAAATGACGTTGACTTGTCCCAATTGTCCTCCTTGCCTAATCATCAGCTGTTTGGAACCGATTTCGCAAGTGTGAAACTCGGATATTGCGGTTTTGTCGAGCTGTTATCACAGGTGGTGCACCAGGTCGCGGACGATCAGCAACACTTCCGGTAGCCCGAAAACGTTGTCTGAGTCGACTTACAGTGGATGGATGCACATTAAAGTGCCTGGCAATCATCACATCTGAAGCACCTTGGCTGACCATACCGATAACCTGATTCCTTTCGTCTTGTGTCAAGTGTGGTATTTTCTCAAAGTGATTGAGTTCCACAATTCCTTGTGCTTTTACAGGGCCTGGGTGCAGGTAATGCATGTGCACAACGTGTTTCATGAATGTGGTTGTGTTTACGAGAAATGTCAAAGGTTCAGTTTTAAGTATCAAAGTTCATGTGAGAAGAATGCTCCGGGACTCGAACTCGAAATGGGCCAGAATAACAGCCTTTTATCCCTACGTCCTCTGTATCGCAGGAAAAAATCTTCAATAGAACTTTTGTAAGTTTCAGGACAACAAATACCAATTACGTTTTTAATGGCTTTCAATATATATATATATATATATATATATATATATCTGTCTTTGTGTGTGACTATACTATTGTTTTACACTGCTTTTAGCAATATTCCAGCAATATCGGGGCGGAGGACATCAGAAAATTTAATTGACTTTACACATAGTACCCTTGTGGGGAGTCGAACCCGTGTCTGTGGCGTGACGAACCAGCTCTTAGGAACCATTAGGAAACCCAACCGCCCCGTATCTTAACGAGAATGAGTAAGTGAGTTTAGTTTTTAAGCCTCTTTTAGCAATATTCCAGCAATATCAAGGCGAGGGACACCAGAAATGGGCTTCACACATTGTGCCATATGGGGAATCGAACCCGAGTCTTCGGCGTGACGAGCGAACGCTTTAACCACTAGGCTACTCTACCGCCCCAGAAAAGTTTGCTAGATCATTCCTGATATACGCTAAATAGTAGTTGAAAGATATTACGAATGGATGGATGGATGGATGGGTGGTGGATATGGATGATGGACTGACGAGCGGACGGTTGGGTGAGTTGGTAGGTGGGAGGAATGGATGGACAGACAGATCTTTAAGACTGTAATATACTGGCTGGCACGCGTTTCTCTCAGATATCTCTTAGCAAATTCAGATCGGGGTGTAGTGATCGAAATGGTAATAAATAATGTGATCACTTTATTATCTGCCTAGTGATACAGCTATATCATTGTGGTGTAAACAGAGGACGTGTCACTTCCCACTAATGTCCCGAGACGGTAGATCAAATTGTTACACCTGGACGAACGGTTTCAACTCATGACTGTGTAGTTTTATGTGACCTAACCGACATCACAGCAAACATGTTGTAAGACACGGCAGAGGATATTATATGGAACATCACTATTTCTTCAGAAACGAGTGAGAGAGCATGGTTTTACGCCGTTTTTAGCGACATTCCAGCATTATCACGGCGGGGGACACCTGAAATGGGCTTCAGACATTGTACCCATGTGGGAAATCGAACCCGGGTCTTCAGCGTTGTGAGCAAACGCTTTAACCACTGGCCTACCCTATCGCCTCACTTCAGAAACAAACGAGGTTGCAAGCTAGAATTGATTCGTCGGAGTGTAATATCGGCGAAACTGAACTGAGTGTATTGGGGGGCGGCTATGTGCAGGCGCAAGGTAGCCTTTCGAGTTTGAATGTCAATATCATGAAGATTTCATACTTGATCAGATCGACCAGCGTATTGTGTAGTTGCCCAATACTGACAATGACAACCTGAAGACTGTAAATCGCTGAAAGAATGTTTACGACACTGGTGCTGATGACGTGATCAATACAATTACAAAATATGAAAATATTCCTCCTTTTCTGCGAAATTTATTCAACAAACTGTTTGACTCTGTAGAGCGATGTTCATACTGTTGATCACTGGATTGTCTGGTATATTGCTGAGTGCGGCTTTAAAGAACAAACAAACAAACAAAAAGTATACCACCATTAGCTGTTAGAGTGTTTGCCCGATGTATATTTAGGTGGGAGCACTCAAGGGAATCTATACCTCTGTGTAAGCGGGTGTGAGATGTAATGATAACATTTTCACAAAATATTTTGATTGTACCTTAAAGATAAACAAGGCTGTTTACTAACCTCTCTATATATTTACTTTTTTCATTAATGAATTGTCAATTGTAGACGAGGAAAGCGGGTATATGTCAATGGGAAACAGTTATGTAAAGGTAAACATGTTTACGAACACATAAGGAATTACGTATCCTCACAAAACGCCTCGCTGTCAATTTGACCGGATTTCAAACGCATGTAGAATGGAAAACTGAAATATATTGATCATTGGGGTTAGATGAGTAAAGCTTATTGTAGGTTATTCGCTATCCTGTGTCAAACACCACTACGTGGTCTTTTGATTTGTGTGTTCAAACACCCCGTTACGATCATAAGAATTAACTCATTCCGATATACCACCACTTCACGATCTCTAGACTGGGCATACCTTGCAGTCAAAGCAGTAATTCTATTACAGTCAGTGGGTTTCGTATTCACCAAAGTGAGTGAGTGAGTTTAGTTTTACGCCACACTCAGCAATATACCAGTTTTATGGTGGTGGTCTGTAAATAATCGAGTCTGGACCAGACAACCCAGTGATCAGGAGCATAAGCATCGATCTATGCAAGTGGGATACGATGACACCTGTCAACCAGGTCAGCCAGCCAAACCACCCGATCCCGTTAGTCGTCTCTTACGACAAGCATGGGTTACTGTAGGCCAATATTCTAACCCGGACCTTCACGGGTTCACGATGGTTCGGACAATTCTGATTTGCAAATATAAAGTAATATGTAGTAAAAAAATCAAAATGAGAATATGAATTGCATTATGTTTACTTGAAGCTCTACTACCAAACATACTTGCACTACCAAATCCAGGCATAAACACTTATATAAATTTTAATTAAATAAGGAAATTGATTGTTATGGTAGGGACACAATAACGATAGTGACATTTTTAACAATAGCCAGTTTTACATGTTTACTTTTAAAAAATAGATAATTTAATGAAATTTGTCAGTCAGATATTTCAGAATGTTTAAAGAATATATAATAGGCAAAAGATTTACTTATGGATGTCCCTGTCATGTAAAAACCAGGTAAAGACTGTATATTACGGCAGTGACACTGTGACGGTATATAATGTCACCACCGTAGGGAAGTTCTATATTTAATGTTCTACATAGACTGCTATATGTAACTAGAAAAGGTATGTGTTTTTGTAAATAAACCTGGCTTAATAATTTATAATTTATTACTAGGTGATTGTTTGTCTTCATTGCCGATTAATGGATTAAACCATTACAGACTGAGGTATTCAGTAGGCCTATGCTAAAGTGTGTGCAGTCAACCAGAAATGTTGTTGTTATAAGCTGCGGAAGTCTTGGGAGGACACCAGCACTACGTATTTGTGATAGCACCCCTGGTCCGTTGTTGGCTAATTGGGTAAACATATTTCCCTATTTCATTTTCAAGCAAGACGTGTTCGATACGACGCTCGTCCATGACTGAAACCCGAAAAAGCGCGCCCAGTATTTAAGAACAGTGCTCCAGCCAGATTCTATACGTGATATGCATTAGTTGCGAGAGATAAAAGCTCTACGTTCCCGCATTCGTTATATTTTGCTCTGGTATTTATGTACAGTTATAAAGATCAGTTATCATAGCTGGGGGTGATGGGGTAGCCTAGTGGTTAAAGCGTTGGCTCGTCACGCCGAAGACCCGGGTTCGATTCCCCACATGGGTACAATGTGTGAAGCCCATTTCTGGTGTCCCCCGCCGTGATGTTGCTGGAATATTGCTAAAAGCGGCGTAAAACCAAACTCAGTCAGTCAGTTATCATAGCTGCGCCTAGTCCTTTAACGAATCGGAGTTGCAAGGTTCATGACAGGGGCGACACCATCTAGATGGTTTGGATTGAGTGAGTTTAGTTTTACCCATATTCCAGTTTACTTTTAGCCATATTCCAGCAATATCACGGCGGGGTACACCAGAAATGGGCTTCACACATTATACCCGGGAATCTAACCCGGGTTTTCGGTGTGACGAGCGAACGCTTTGAGGCTACGCCACCGCCCCAGATGGTTTTGAAGATAACCCACAAATAGCATGGGTGTCTGATGAAAAATTGCACACGCGGCGAGTTGACCCGAGCTTTGCTTGTCTGTAACTAGATAATCCATACAGGAATATATTTCTGTCGTGAATCTCGATATATCGGAATGCAGTTCTATTTACTTCGCGCATGGGTTACAAGATCCATTAAGTAGGCTCTGAGATTATTTATTGCCAGTTGTATATGCAAATAGTGTTATATAACTTAATCTCATAATTTAGTTGCTACGTGTGCGAGTGAAGTTATTTTTATTGTTATGACAGAATATATCAGTAATTTACCAAAGTGCCCGCCCGACCCGTGAACGGACCGTGCTTTAACTTAAAAAATACGAGAGTAGCCTCCCTTATCTGTATAGGTGGCGCTGCAGTCTAGCCTGTTTGGACGATGGCGACGAATTCACCTGAGTCTCCGACAGAAGAAAAACCAGCGAGTAAAAAGCCTAAAGGTAGTGATCATGTTTAATTGTCATCATCTGCACATTGTAGGTTATATTTAACATCTAAGTGGTAGCATAAGAATCCACCAAGATTGTCAGATCGATGATAGCAGGATGTCAAATATCTCGGTTGCTCTGTTTCCGTCATCTGATTTTGTTTATGGCAGATGGTGATGTCGCAATATTCCTATATACTTCAGGTGGTAATGTCACTAGAAAAAATGTAAGGCCCGATTTTACCTTTGTTGACACTGAGTACATTCGAAATATGTTTGGTAATCTGATGATCCGAATATCAGTATTTTGGTGGGAATCATGTTGAGGTCAGGTGTGTGTGAGAGAGAGTCCATGTATCGATACAGGCATATCACACAGTATATTGATAAAGCGGGAAATAGCTACTAACAAATCGCTCAGAACGACGCAGAAGTGTAAAAAGACCTTAAACCCCTTGTGAAAAACACCAAAAACTTGATGGGTCTGTCACATTCCTAAACAGTCAATATTATGAGTCACATAGTGTAAGATTGTCGATCATGTGTATCTGACAACATGGTATCATTCGCTTCCAGTTTGATATTTGATTACTATCTGCTGAAAATATAACTGCAATCTTATATAATTATTGAATAATCATTGATTTTTCCATGCCGAACTTAATAATCGTACGATCATGTTGATCAGCAGTTTAGAAGTTGGCGAGTAAATAATGAAGCATACATCTTTATCATGTTTATAGAAATATATGCTAACAATCAGCTTACCTTGGTCCTCACTCGGTCCTCACTTGGCAGTATCTACGAAGGCTCGAAAAGAAAACACACTCACACAGGCTTCACAACTGGTTAATGTTTGTTGTAAATTCGGTGAAATAATGAAATAAGCAGAAACATCAAGAAGAAACCAACACAATTTATGCTTTTGATACAAAAATAACATCATTAATATTCGGTTGAACATAAATCCAATCAACAGGCAGCATAAACAAGGTTTAACATTGTTGATTCAGCTGTCATGAAGCAAATATGATTATGAAGATCAAAGGTCAATGATTTTGTTGTGAAAGGGCTCTCCATCATATCCATGCTTACTGGTCATTTTGCAGTATTAACATTTATCATGGTTAGTATTCATGAAGATAGTGTAGAATTATGATTGGCCGCTGACACTGAGTGCCACTAGTGCTGACCACAGGCACCAGGATATCCTTGGGGTTAATGTAACCCCTCATCTCACTGGAGAAGATACTGGTGTGATTCCACTGGGATGCTTGTGTGTCATTGTGATGTGTGAGTTACTGCTGTAACACTATAGAGATCGAGTCCTCAGTCAGGAATTTTCATGAGTCTATTTAGAGCCCAGGAGACACTCAGTATCACATTTCAGGAGTACAAGGCAAGAACAAAACTCAAGTCTAATGTGAATTTGCATTGCAGTTTTAGACAGGAAAAAAATGAAACAATGAAATCCTGAAGTTTGTAGCAACCCTCTGGACATGCAGTGTAAATTGTTCACGCCAATTTTCACAATGTGTATAGTAAAACCCTGGTCGTCGGAAGATATCGCTTTAGTTCTGTGCCAGTGTTTGCGCAATTAGGTCCATGATAGATGTGGCATCACTACAGTACTGGGCCTGTTATCATGATAGTTATCTAAAACTGGCTTA
The DNA here is from genome assembly GCF_003918875.1 of Haliotis rubra. Lineage (NCBI taxonomy): Eukaryota > Metazoa > Mollusca > Gastropoda > Lepetellida > Haliotidae > Haliotis > Haliotis rubra. Next base: position 1,987,112 of record NW_025767546.1, on the reverse strand, counting down.
AATGCTTTGCTATTATATTATGATTTCAGATACAAAGTTCAAGCAGCAGAAACTTCCAGCATGGCAGCCGATCCTAACAGCGAACACTGTTCTCCCGGCATTCTTCGCCATCGGCATTGCCTTCATCCCCCTCGGCGTAGCCCTGCTCGTCACATCGGATAATGTAAATCTTTATGCATGACTGGGGATGTGGGAGGGCTAATATAAAATATTTTCTTGAAAGCCTTGAAAAGCATTGTTTAATATCACGAATATCATCTGTTTCATGAATAAGAGAACAAGTTGCTATGGAAAATTATATTCATGCATACAGGTCACTTGGTCTTCACACTGAGTCCATTCCCTCCACTCCATTCCCTCATACCCTGGCTATATGTGTGCTTATACCCTGTAATGTAGTTTTTACAATAGTATGGATGTCATGTCATAGGTCAGTTTTGTGATTCAAGATTTGTATTTTGTTTCAGATACGTGAATATGTGTTAGACTACACCAGCTGTAACAACACCAACATGCCCAACCAGACGTGCTCCAGCTTCCTGAGTGACCCCAACACCACCACCTACCACAAGACCTGCACCTGCAAACAGACCGTGTCACTTGACAATTTTGAGGTCAGTCTTTTATCAGTCATGGCTGAAGGTACCAGGGATCCATTTTTGTAAGCCACAGTAATCATCAATTGAATAGAATCATGAAATACAGCTGCAGGTAATTGATCAAGAGAGCTACATCAGCGTTCGAAATACCTGCCTGTCCGACCGCCTGGGACGGGTTATTTTCAACACGGACAGCCAGATTCTCAAATTCACCTACCTGACGATCAGGTTAAAATTTAGACTTGTAATTATGAAGATATTTTGTGGGCAGGTAGGTTTTGGTTAGGGCTGGCAAGTTTTACATCTAACCAGCCCTGTGGTCTGGCTGAAACTTTTGGGAGTTTCATACCCTGGCTATATGTGTGCTTATACCCTGTAATGTGAAAAGAAGCATTCCTGCAATGCAGAATATTGTTGACAGTAATCACAGTAATTGGAAAGAGTACTTGTAATTACACTACAGGCATGAGACTTTTATGAGGATTCGCAGATTTCCGGGATTTATATACCAGTTTGAGTCATTTTGAGATCAGCATCAGTCATGTTTGCACATCGCATTCAGTGCTGATAGCACTTACAGTAATTTTCCTGCAGAATTGAAATTGGCTGTTCTCATGCGTGTAATATCTGTTTCATCATCGATGAGATTGATCACATGGTTAAAATCCAATTTAGGATTGATGATCAGGTAACTGGAAGTGGATATATTTAGCATGAGGTGCAGCATATGTGCACAAGCTGCACAAAGTGGTAGCAAAAATATGCAAGTGTATCATTTAAAGTGCCATTAACCAAGGTCACTGCTAATTATACCAGTCACTGTCACCTGACTGTCGACCCAGATTGTTGCCATGGTCAAAACTCAATAATGTTTATCATTAGCATGATTTGTTGATAAGGCATTTAGCTAGCTAAAGAGATTCATGCTTTGGTTTGCAGCACTGGAACACTAAACAAGGAAATATGTAGTATTTTTATCCCCCCGGTATGTAATGTAGGGGGATATAGTCAACGCCTCGTCCGTCTGTCCGTCCATAATCATTTTGTGTCTTGAGCATTACTCAAAAAACGTTCAATATTTTTCAACAAAACTTGGTAGATGTATCAAATAGAACCTATAGTGGTGCCTTTTGCTATTTACAGAGTTTTGGAAACGATTCGTCCCCAAAGTGAGGGGTGGGTTTCATTTCCAGAGCACAACTCGAAAACCTTCAATATTTCAACAGAAGGTAGCAGATATATGAGACAGATCCCAAAGTGGTGCCTTTTACTATTTGCAGAATTTAGGCATTTTTATTTTTCCCGGTTTCCATGGAAATGATTCGGACATAGTCTCATTAGGGAGGGTTGGGTTTCGTTTCCAAAGCACAACTTGAAAACCTTTCAATTTCTCTCTATAACACTTGGCAGACATGTCAAACAGATGTAGAAGTGGTGTCTTTTGCTATTTACAGATTTTTGGCGTTTATATTTTTCACGATTTCCATGGAAAGATTTGAACTTAGTCTACGAAAACATCAAGCTGGACTATAAGTAACTGTCAGATGATTTGTTCTTTCAAATATGTGGGGACTGGGGGGATTTGTCATCTACTGATGACTCTTGTTTCAAGGATGTCGTCTCACCATGCTTACTTCAGGGCAAGGTGTACATGTATTACGGACTCACCAACTTCTACCAGAATCACCGTCGCTATGTCAGATCACGTGATGACAACCAGCTCAATGGACAGAACATTGCAGCTGGCAGTCTGAACCAAGACTGTGATCCATACAGGCTTCTCAACGGCTCCGGTATTGCTCCTTGTGGCGCCATTGCAAACAGTCTCTTCAATGGTAAGTAATATTCAACTCTGTATTGGAATAAAACAGGTTTGCCTTGTGAAGTACATTAAATTTTAATTTGGAATTTATTTGTTGGTGCCATGATGGCAATATACATGTTTTGCTAATTCTACAGTTGGCTGAAATCTGTATGGCGATCAAAATGATGTTTAAGAACCGGATGTTGAGTTCTTGAAACTGCTTTGATTGGACTTTTCATAGACTGTTATGACCAGATCAGCACAGTTGTTTTCAGAAATTCTAGCCTTGTTCACCTAGAGTTTAAACTGGTAGATGAAATATGGTGAGTTTGATTTATCATCTTGTCTGCCATTAAATTGTACAGAAATTGAAATAATTGAGCTCTTTCCAGGGAACTGAAATCATATAACTGTTTCAATGGTATTTTTGAGTCAGAATAAATGCTGTGGTGCTCAGCCATTTTGAAGCAAATGTTGCCAAAGTCACTCTGAGTTACCTCCCTTGTCCTTTCCCATTTCTGTTTGTCAACATTTGATTTATAAGTAAAACATTCATAAAAATCAAGGCTGTTCATTTGGGATATCAAAAACCACAAGATGGGTCCCGGGGATTGTTGTAGGATTACTAAAATGCTCGCTCTGAAGGTATAAAGAGGCTTTCAGGATATGAGATTGTAAATGGATATAGAGGATGCATATTGTGTACCAGCAATCCATTCACTGGTAACACTCATTATTGGCTGTTATGAAATGGTTTGGACCAGTAAACTCTTGGGATAATTATCTTGTGAGATGTGGTACCTGGGTGGCCAGTTTGTCGAAGAGCCACAGTACCCGTGAAGATCCAGGGTAGAATAGGTCTTCAGCAACCCATGCTTGCCACAAAAGGCGACTATGCTTGTTGTAAGAGGCGACTAACGGGATCGGGTGGTCAGGCTCGCTGACTTGGTTGACACATGTCATCGGTCCTCAATTACGCAGATCGATGCTCATGCTGTTGATCACTGGATTGTCTGGTCCAGACTCGATTATTTACAGACCCCCGCCATATAGCTGGAAAATTGCTGAGTGTGGCATAAAACTAAACTCACTCATTCACTCACTCGAAGAGCCAAAGCCTTCTGTGCAGAGTTGTGGCCCTTCAGAAACCTAAGTTCAAATCCAAGTTCAACTTGTAGACCGTATGTCTCTAGATTTGTCAATACCTTACCTGTGAGTTTTTACTAAAGTGGACAGCAACTGTGTGTGTGTGAAGTGCATCACCTAGGGCTTGCCTCCCTCATTAAGCAAATGTTAAACGGACTCTTTTGAAAGTGGTTTTTGTAGCAAACTCTGTTTCAATCTGATAGATTTGTCTGCCATCTTTGAGTCATTCATTGACTCCAAAAAAAATTCTGTAATTATTGAAATACTGTTCAAAGAGGTTTTTGACCTGTGAAGATCTGGGTTAGAATTGATATTCAGTGACGCATGCTTGTCGTAAAGAAGTGACAAACAGGATCGGGTGGTCAGGCTCACTGACTTGGTTGACACATGTCATCGTATCCCAATTGCGTGGATCACTGGGTTGTCTGGTCCAGACTCGATTATTTACAGACCGCCGCCATATAGCTGGAATATTGCTGAGTGCAGCATCATACAACAGCCTGACTAAACGATAAACCAAACCTTCTGGAAATGATGTATAATTATTGAAATAAAATTCTGTTCAAAGTGTTTTTAGCCAGGTTTACTTTCTCACTCAAAGCATCTAAATGAACCAATAGTTTGTTGAATCGTTACTATGCTACTTGATGTCTGTTGTAGTGTTTGAACATGCTCAAGTCTATTTTGTTTGTTTGTAGATTCGTTCACGTTGTCCTACAAAACAAACGGTACAGCAGAGAATGTCGATATGTTGAAAACCGGAATCGCTTGGGTGTCGGACAAGACAGTGAAATTTCAAAACCCGGCTTGTGAGTTATTGTTACTTCTATTCTCTCATTTAGAAGTTTCAAATTTCCATAACCACCTCTGATTGTACCCCGCCGCACCGCAGAACGGGCGACTATGTATTCACCTTATTTTCAAGGTCACCACGACATTTGACCACTTTACAAACTTACGTAAACACGATATCTCATAATACATTGCACCCAATGTCTTCAAATTTGGTGACAGGCTACATTGAGTGATTATACAGACACCAGTCATTTCAGGCATCTTGTATGTGGTCAAAGAATAAAATGTAGTGAATATATTATGAATATTTCGTTCTTCTTCAGCGGCGGGGGACATTGCTATATTAGTGGCAAACACTTGTTGAGGTTGAATTGACTTCTGCTTATCTGTGGAAGCTGATATTTATAGAAATATTTCTGTCTCAGTCATTGTGGGTACTTGTACAAATACTACAATTATTGGTTACCCTGGTTACGAGTAGGTTCTTTCTACAAGATTCAAAGTATATGTGGCAATATAGTTTGGAAAGAAAACACAACACAAATCAATTTAGATCATGCATTGCAAGTTTGGCAACAACAGGAAAATTGTAATTATGCACTTTTGTATATCTGAAGCTGACATGACATCTTTTGCACATCAGTGACCTTTGTGATGTCCACATTTGCGGGGGGTATTATTTTGGGCTCCGTCCGTCGATCTGTCTGTAATTTTGTTTCGGAGCATAACTCGAAAACCGTTCAATATTTTTCAAGAAAAAGTGGTAGATATATCAAATAAACCTAAAGTGGTGCCTTTCGCTATATACAGATTTTTTGTCATTTTTTATTTTTCTTCGTTTCCATGGAAACGTTTTGAACTTAGTCTCAAAGGCAAGGGGCAGGCGTCGTTTCCGGAGCGAAAAACGTTCAATATCTTTCTACAACACTTGGCAGATATATGAAACAGATCTTGAAGTGGTGCCTTGTGCTGTTGGCAGATTTTTGGAATTTATGTTTTGTATGATTTCCATGGAAATGATTTGGACTTAGTCTAAAAATGTTAAGTTGGACTTTAAGTAACTGTCAGATGATTTGGTCTTTCAAATTTGTGGGGGCTAGGGGGATTTGTCCTAGTGGTGGTCCAATTAATTGTAATAATCGAAGATTGGTCGCAGTTCCTAAACGACCAAACAGTCAATCAATTTTCGAACACATGTTTGCATTAACAGTATATTTCACAAGGTTGGTTTTGCCTGTTACATTTCATAAGCACTACAAGCTCGCTCCTTGTCATGTTGGAATTTATCTTAAAGACTACAAGAAATTAATGTTCCTAATATAATAGTCATCCTTTAAAGATTTGAAATTTGCAAATGCATTTTGTGCTGTTTGCAAAAAACCCCAAAGAACTACATGTTTTTTCTATATTTCATGTGCATTAACAAACAAAACCAGGAGAATGTGGTAAATGACACTAACCAATTATTTTCGATGATTGATTGGTTGTAATGAACCAATTTTCAATTGTGTGATTTTAACCACTTCCCAACACTAATTTGTCATCTTCTGATGACCTATGTATTATCTGTTTCGGAGACATGTAGCAAACCTTAATAGTTAGACACTGATATGTTATGACTGATAAACATTATGTAGTAGTTGAATTCAAACATGGACTACAAGTTCTCTGTTCCCATGTCTACATCCTAGCCCCATTTAACCTGTAACCATGGTAACATGATGTGCTTGTTCTAGCCTGGTCCGGTTTCACCAAGCCCCCCAACTGGCTCAATCCAGTATGGGACCTTGACACTGAGGCCAGCAACAATGGGTACGTGAACGAAGACCTGATCGTGTGGATGAGAACAGCAGCCCTCCCCACCTTCCGCAAACTGTATCGACGTATTGACCACAAGGGAACATTCAGTGGGGGACTTCCTGCTGGAGACTATGAGATCACCATCACTTATGGTATGCACAATTCAATTATCATGTTCTTCTTTGTTGTAGACCCGTGAAGATCAGGATTGGAATTGATCTTCAGTAACCCATGCTTGTTGTGAAAGGAGACTAACGGGATCGGGTGGTCAGGCTTGCTGACTTGGTTGACTCATGTCATTGTATGCCAATTGTGTAGATCGATGCTCATGATGTTGATCACTGGATTGTCTGGTCCAGACTCAATTATTTACAGACTGACGCCATATAGCTGGGTTATTGCTGAGTGCGGCGTAAAACTAAACTCACATGTTGTAACTTTCATTTGATTATGAAAACAATTGACATGTACAATTGTATTAAAGTCATACACAGTCAAAGTTGTGTCGAAGGTGACCAGAGCTATGTAAATACTTTAAATGATCAGTTTCCACACAACCAAAAAAAGATGAATAACGAATTGATACGAAGGGCTGAGCTTTTAGATGAAGACAACAGGAGGTTTGACATGAGGTATGAATGTACTTGTTCTCAGATTTTATTACGACGACTAGGTTACCCCACAACCCTTTAATCAGTCATAAGTATCCATATATCATAGTGTATATGTGGCATGAGTGGCTTACAAAATCTTTGTCCAATTTATAAGTGACATCATACTGATGATGTTTTTTATCATGATTAATATTATGATCGGAGCTGCAGGCTAGCCTAGTGGTTAAAGCATTTATTCGTCATGTTGAAGACCCGGGTTCGATTACCCACGTGGGTACAATGTGTGAAGCCCATTTCTGGTGTCACACGCCGTGATATTGCTGGAATATTGCTAAAAGCGATGTAAAACTAACCTTCCTCACTCACTCACTCCTATTATGATCCGTTTGAGTTGACTTTCATAATTGAATTTTGACTGTGAAGTTCAGTACAGATGAACCTGTGAACACATGCTTTAGAACTGTTCCTCAGCATCATTAAAGTCAACTAATGGGATCAGGTGTCCAGTCAGATTGCATGGTTTATGTACTTCTGAAACTCTGTAGATTTATGCACATGAGATCAGTCAATGGTTTGTATGATCCAGACCCTGATTATTAACTGGTCGTTGTGATATAGCTGGAATATTGATGAAAGTGGCAACAAGACATGAATTCAAACAAGCTGACGGTTTCATATTTTAGGTCTATCATATTTCATGTTTCCTCTATTTGTTATTCGAGCATCAAATGAGTTTGTTCAAAATTGCCTCTGTTCACCCAGCAGAAAATGGGTACCTGGTGGGATAAGTCATTAAGTATTAACCTTCTAGCACCTCACAGGCTGCTTGGGTTATCGGGGGTAATAATTACAGCACTTCTGAGCAGTGCTACATTGGAAATAAGCGCTATACAATAAATAACATTATTATCATTATGTTTGTCTCCAGCATATCCTGTAGAGGCGTTTGGTGGAACAAAGAGCATCATCCTTACAACCACATCCTGGCTGGGCGGCAAGAACCCCTTCCTGGGTATCGCCTACCTCGTTGTGGGCAGCTTGTGCATCGTCCTCGGCATTGTATTCCTCATCATACACCTCAAGTTTGGCAAGAAGTAAGTAGGCGTCACCATGGTACTTGTCTGCCATGTCAGTAGGTTGTCACGCTACAGTCGTTGTCATAGATGCTGTAGTCTGTGTCTCATGCTGTTAGTTTGTAGTAAATGTATTGTTCTGACGGGTGAAACAGTGTTGATGTCAGGTGAAATAGACAGTGTTTTGTATGGTGAAATGTACAGTGTTATGTCACGTGTTTAAATAGGCAGTGTTGCTTCTGATGAAATAATGTTTCATCAAATGAAATAGGGATGACTCATGTGAAATAGACAGTGTTATGTCAAGTGAAATAGACATCATTATGTCAGTTGAAATAGAGAGTGTTATGACAGGTGAAATAGGCAGTTTATGACAGGTGAAATAGACAATGTTGTGTCCGGTGAAATAGGCAGTGTTGTGTCCAGTGAAATGGGCAGTGTTGTGTCCAGTGAAATAGGCAGTGTTGTGTCGAGTGAAATAGGTAGTGTTGTGTCCAGTGAAATAGACAGTGTTGTGTCCAGTGAAATAGGCAGTGTTATGTCCAGTGAAATAGGCAGTGCTGTGTCCAGTGAATTAGACAGTGTTATGTCCAGTGAAATAGACAGTGTTGTGTCCAGTGAAATAGACAGTGTTGTGTCCGGTGAAATAGACAGTGTTGTGTCGAGTGAAATAGGCGGTAACATCAGGTCAAATAGAGTTGCTTCGGGTGTAAATGTGTTATGTTGATAGAAATGGAGTATTACGTCAGGCAGAATAGTCAGATGAAATAGTCATAGTTATGTCAAGTGAAGTAGACATCATTAGCACAGTTTTTTAGACAGTGTTATGTCAAGTGACATAGTTATAGCCCACTCCTGAGAGTTTCTAGGACTTGATCATGGGTATAATATGTGAAGCCCATTTCTGGTGTCCCTTGCTGTGATATTGCTGGAATATTGCTAAAAGAGGCGTAAGACTAGACTCACCCACTCTTCTTGCTGTCGCCATGGTGACACAACTTATGATCAAATATAGATAAGCCAGATGTCACTGATAATGATGTAACGTATTGATAGCCAGGAGGATGCTGTTTTCAGTTGGCGTGTGAATGTATTGATGCTGCATCCCGCCTGGAACAAACACCGCTTTTGGCCACCACCTCCTCCTGATTCCGAGACGGAGGATGCTAACCTATATGTCATGCTTCCTGAACAGTTGTGATGATTACTTGATAAGTCCTATACTTGTGAAGCAGTTTCACAAGCAGAGTTCAGGTTATGTTTGTACTAACCCAGGAAGCAGTTCCACAAAGCAATATTAGCACCCTGACTATCGTAACTATCATAAGCCTATCATGCCTATGTTAAAGTATGGTAGTTGGGATCATCTTAGTGCTAACATCACTTTGTGAAACAGGGCCCAAATTGTAGATTTTGTTTGTCATGTTGAAGTTAAATTAGGTTTGTTCTTTGTCATTAGAAACAGTTAATGCCTGAATGTCATCAGAAACAGTTAATGTCTGAATGTCATCAGAAACAGTTAATGCCTGAATGTCATCAGAAACAGTAATGCCTGAATGTCATCAGAAACAGTTAATGCCTGAATGTCATCAGAATAAGTTAATGCCTGAATGTCATCAGAAACAGTTAATGCCTGAATGTCATCAGAAGCTGTTAATGCTTGAATGTCATCAGAAACAGTTAATGCCTGAATGTCATCAGAAACAGTTAATACCTGAATGTCATCAGAAACAGTTAATGCCTGAATGTCATTAGAAGCAGTTAATGCCTGAATGTCATCAGAAACAGTTAATGTCTGAATGTCATCAGAAACAGTTAATGTCTGAATGTCATCAGAAACAGTTAATGTCTGAATGTCATCAGAAACAGTTAATACCTGAATGTCATCAGAAACAGTTAATGTCTGAATGTCATCAGAAACAGTTAATACCTGAATGTCATCAGAAACAGTTAATGCCTGAATGTCATCAGAAACAGTTAATGCCTGAATGTCATCAGAAACAGTTAATACCTGAATGTCATCAGAAACAGTTAATACCTGAATGTCATCAGAAACAGTTAATGTCTGAATGTCATCAGAAACAGTTAATACCTGAATGTCATCAGAAACAGTTAATGCCTGAATGTCATCAGAAACAGTTAATGCCTGAATGTAATCAGAAACAGTTAATGCCTGAAAGCATTTAAAGCCAGACCTATCATGTTTTTTTGTTCTCAGATTTTTGTGTGTTTTGTTTGATAATATCTCTTGCAATATAATAACCCTCGAAGTCCATAAGTTTGTTAAGTGGAAAAGGATGTAAATTCGATGTAGATACTATATTGTTCCTCCTTTTTCTCAGCCTAATGTGATAGAAATTTAAGAGAACATAGTTTCTAAACTGCTAAAGTCTAAAGAAAAAGGAAGCACCTGCCTATTGTCACGAAATCATCTCTGTAGTTTTGTACATTCCGTTATAAGCATGAGTTGGTAGTTGAGACGTGGCTGAGTTTGTCTGCAAATCGTGTAGTGGTTATGTTGTTGTCCTTTAAGTGACTGTGTGTTTTATGTGGCAGCCGATTCAATGCCTGGTAGCCTTCTAGTGGCATGGTGGTAAGGATATACCGTGTTCCTTATTTGTTTCCTACTAACTAGCTGTTGAGTTGCTGTGCTGTTGACTTCCAAGCGTTCATAGTATTGCAGTTTAGTTTGCTGTTGAAACATTTTGCACCTACGTTTGCAGTTCCTTAACACAAAGTCTTGATTCACCAGCTCACCTGACAATTGGGTGAAATCTAACAAGCACCTGTTGTCTGTCATTTATTAGAAGTGTCAGTGTTAATAAAACTGGAAAATCATTGGTTATATTTCAGGATTTTGATATAATATTTGTATTGTTTGTTTGTTGTTTAATAATCTGATAGCCATCTGGTGTGGACCAGACAATCCAGTGAATGATATTATTATGACTATCATCATGGTGCAGTAACCGGTTCTGACCACCCAATCCACAAATCACCTCTTATGACAAGCATATGTTGCTGAGGAGCGTTCCGAAGGTTGATTGGGACACAGCTGGTGTACACCTTTGGAACCAAATGTCGATCAGTTTTCACAGAAATCTATACTTGATAGAAGGGCTGACTTGATGGATTGGGTTGTCGGGAGAATTGGTCAATTACCTGTCGTCACACCTGGCTGGCATGGAATGTTGGTCGTAATATTAGCAGCTGGTTTGACATGTCCATTATGAGAAGCCTGTATTATCTTACTGAGTATACTAGTGAGCCCCCAAAATGACACAGGGGCGGTGGGGTAGCCAAGTGGTTAAATTTTAAGCGTTTCCTCATCACACCAAAGACCCAGGTTCGATTCCCCACATGGGTGCAATGTGTGTAGCCCATTTCTGGTGTCCCCCGCTGTGATATTGCTGAAATATTGCTAAAAGCAGCATAAAACTATACTCACTCACCCAAGATGACAGTTCTAACTTTATGGCCCACAGTACCCAATTTTCAATATAGGACTTAGTGATGAAGTTGTAAAGATGAAGATCCATCCTGTGACTTTAACCTGAGATATAGAGCTAGGAGCTAGACCATGGTTTAATGCTTTATTATAAGTTAATATATGAATTTGGTTCAGCTTTTACCCAAATTAGTCTTAGTTCTTGAACAGTGTGTGTGGCGTTTATAAGAACAGCTTCTGTATTTAACATAACCTTAGTTCTGCCTCTACTCACTTGTGGCATGACTGCTTTGTTAACATGGCAGTCTAACATGGCTGGAAGGTAGGATGGAGGTATGCATGTATTTCCCCTAGCAACACACCGTCTGAGGTCCCCCATATGTGTAACCATGGTAACCCCACCATGCATGACCTCACACATTCTAGTACATTGGATTTCTGGTGTATATGTCATAATACTACTATCTTTACATATGCTTTAAGTCTCTGCAATTTGATCATGACTGACGATTGTAAACGTTAAATCTCGTATTTAAATTCCTAATATTCATTTGGGTCTTGGGCACTGATTGACTCCTAAACAGGAAACTGTTTAATACAAATTGTATCACTTCTTGCACGCACTTACTTCAAACCTTTATAAAAAGTAAATTTTCCAGTTCTTTGGGACCCATTATGTCATATCTGTAATATATTAATACAGATAATGTTAAAAATATTGAATGATATACTACTGAGATGAAATGAGGGGACTAGTGAAATGATGTTGTAATGATAAATATCAGTAAAATCAATTTCAGGCATATGGATCAATATCTGGTGTGGATCAGCCATTCAGGCAAATTGAGATATTTATGTCCCACTTCTTGTACCCACAAATTGTCATTATGTGTGGAAAACGGTCTGGGGCATCTTTAAGCATGTGTTTGGCTCAGTTATAGTCTGTTTGAAGTGAAAACGTACCAATGAATTTCACTTTAAACAAAAATGTAAATCGAATAAAGTGAAATTAAGATTGTGAATCCTCATAATTTTACCTTGCCAAATGAACATTTAAATCTCAGAATTTTATTCAACTTAGGATAAAAGTTGTGTAACAAACTATCATAGTTTCAAATCGCTGGTATTGGTTTCATATTACAAGGGGGAATGCACATTAAATGAAACACCAAGAAAATGGGGGTTGGTCTGAGTTAACGCTCATCATGTACTGCACATGCATTTGTTTTACTGTTCCAACTTCTGTGCTTACCCCCTTGTAATACAAACCAATAATAGTGATTTGAAACTATGATCGTTTGTTAAACAAATTTTATCCTAAGATGAATAAAAAATGCGTGATGTGAAATTTCATTTTGATGAGATCGTAAAATTACACCTGGACATTCAAATTGATTTGTTCCCTTATTTTTTGTCAGTAGTATATTATGATGATTTTCTTTAATAGTAATAATGGAATAATTATTTTATGGATTTTTTTTTAAAAGAAATGTGGCTATTTGCTGCAGTCTGGTGTTGACGGCTTGTCAAAATTTGTGTCAGGGCAGAGTTACCCCCTTTTGATCAATTTCTGAGTGGCATAACTCATATATTTGTGTGTTGTATATCCCTCTAATGTGTTTTAAAAAACAGAAAAATCATCTCTCAACATTGATTTTAAATTATGATATTACCTCTAATAAAGACGAAGCACACACTTATGATTCATGTTTTGCACATGTTTAAACATCATCTGAAATTAACATGACCAAAACATAATGGACATTGTCAATTGCGTATTGTTTTATGCAATGGCAGTGTTATTTGTCTTGCTTGATGTGACAATATACTGATTAATATTTTCTTTTTCTTTTTCCCTGTACTTGAAGAAAAAGTCAAGATATTTCGTTTACAATAGGTACCAGTATGAATTCAGCTACTGAAATAGCTTTATTTGCTGACAACTGCTTCACAATACAGATTTTGAAAGATCTGTTTTATGTTTTGTTATTATAAATCTGCTTCTTATTATGATTATTATTAATTTCATCATTCCTTAATAACTTGTGAGATAAGTATATTTCAAAGAACTCTTTGAGGAATCAAAAGAAAGTGAATTTTCATTTTAAAAAACTGGGATATTAAATGAAGTATCTATTCAAAAATAAACTTTGTAGTGACTATATATAGTAGTCATTGAGATATTTCTTGAATAATTAATGGTTAAGTATACTTTATTTGAACATGGCTGAAAAATTGCCTTAGCTGTATTAATTTTAGAAATTCCGTCAAAGAGTTCACATTTTGAAATTCCTGATAAATATAATTTGAAACTGAACATCTTATGAAGGGTGATGTTGTATTCAATGAAACTATGACAACAATGAGGTAACTGTTACCATGGTTATGCAGTATTGCCATGCTGATATTAATGATGCTGTTTACAAGTAGGTTTGCCGACCCTCTTTCAAAATCTGTCAGTAAGCAAGGAGCACCTGAAGTATTTCGGTAGCTGTGTACACAAATTCCGTGGCATCCTTTGAGTTTTACTGGGATGTGTAACATGCCGCTTGCAACTGTCTGCTACAACTGTCTGCTAAAACACCACACCTCGACCTTAGTGCATGACTAGCCAGGTCCCGCTTCCTTCGGTTACGGTTGTAGGTCTTTACCGACATTCCACATAACTAGTCTATAGTGTTTAGTTCATTTAGTATCTGGTGGTAGTGGTCACACTTTCATTTTCAGCCTGTAAACTCAGATTTTGTAGACAGAAGACTTTGATTCCAGCTGTTGTGGGGGTGAGGGGTGTTCTCAAACAAGGAGGAAGAACATACAGATATATATATATATATATATATAAATATATTTTCGTGACCGGACTTTGCCTGAGGAAACACAAGGTCATCTTTTTTTGTATTGTTTTTTTATCATATGCCTTTTTTAGTAATTAGTGATATTTGTTTGGAAGGGATAGACACTAATTTTCTAATATAGCATGTAACATAAATGATATGCTATGTAAGGAAAGCATTGAACTATTCCAGAAAGACAGGAACTTTAGCTTTTGAAATAACTATATTCAAAACAAATGTTGGAAGAATTGCTATTTCTAAAATGGCTATTGCTTCATCTAAAGTGTCTGCAGCCTCTATGCTAAATTTTGCTTCTTTGTTTGTTGACTGAAATGCAATACAAAAGGTGCTTTTTGTGTTGAGATTCTTTCCTTGTATATCAAATTCTGACAGCCTCCATACAGACAAGTGGGTTAACATAGAAACAGTTTTCTACTAACTAAACTAAGCTGAAACTTATGGAGTATCCTGAATTGAACATACAAATGCGGAATTCTTTTTTCTTAAACTCTTTTGAACAGTGTGGCAAATGATTATTGATGTTAGCTCACCTGACTAAAAGTCAAGTGAGCTTTTGTCATGGCCCTCTTGTCCGTGGTGATGTTTGAAGCATCAAAAATGAAGCTGATACTTTACAAGATTGTTCCAATCAGTGATCTCAATATGTTCAAAAGGCTCAAATTTGATTTTCACTATGGAAAACAATGTATGGGAAATAACTTTGAAGGCAAATAAGGGTAGGGTCATTAAATATTCTTGTGCATTGCAACAGCGTTCTAAAATTGTACATTTATTCTTGCAGATTTAAAAGTATATTTGGGTACCTGGACTCATTTTGCACTTGTTAATACTTTTGTCTTCTGCATTAGAATTCTAATATGTTCTGCACATACTAAGTGTCTCTCATTGTTAACATTTGATAAATACATTGGACTCTATCTAGATGAGCTACAGGCACAGGGCACTATTTTATATTTCATTTCATGTAAAATTAGAAGGTAATGTTGTATTAAAACCATTTTTTTTCATTTTGTTATGATTAAATTGGGACTTCTTGTTATTCATAGAATACATCAGCATTATCTTCTCCGTCTCATGGAAAAGCCTGTTTCATCAACAATGTCTGTGCATCTTGATCCTCCTGTGCATGTGAATGACAGCATTAACCGTGCATATAATCAAATGCCCCATAGAGACCTGCCTTTGTCTTTTCTGCTACCTTATAGTTAGTAAATAACTCACAAATTCCAGAATTTGGTTCTTGCATGAATGTGTCTTTTGCTATATCTGTATTAAGTTCAATATTATATCTATGTTATCTCGGTCAGTGGTCGTGAACCATACACATGCATCTTGACATGCGATGTGACAGGCAACCTGTGACCTTGTGCTAGGGCTGTATGTTAGACGATCCTGTAGGGTGGACTGTAGCAGACAGTTGAGAGCATGTTACACAGGGACCTATAGAGGAGGTAGCTGCAGATCAAGCTCCGTGGCATGGGACGGCATCTAGCAGAAGCTTACATGCAAATCAGAATATTTTACCCAAACGTCATCTTCATTTTTGTCCTTTTCTTCTTTCAATTTGATTTTTATTTATACATCCACAAAATACCTAAGCAAAACACATAAATTTGAATTATTTATGATTTGTAATTGGTGTCTCACAATTTTTTATGAGAACACTCGATTATTTTCTCGGAAGTGCTTTATTATCAAAATTATTTTTAAATTGTGATAAAGAATTACAATATTTTCAGTTCAATTAATTAATTGATTTTCATATGGAAGATAGCCGTTTGGAAGTGTAAAATGTCCTGATCTACATCAACTAAGTGTCTTTATTTGCTGTGGTAAAGAGAGTTACCCCCCCCTCTCTAGACGCAAGTCAGCCAGATATATCTTTATATTTCAGACACAATGTTTGGTCCATGAATGTTCATTCATCATGTTCATTCACTTTGGTAAATTTGGTATTTTTACCTGGGTGTATCATTTTGTTCTATGCCTAGCTCCCCTTTTACCAACATGGACGCTTAGTGTTTGTGTGATCAATATATTGCT
Source organism: Haliotis rubra (assembly GCF_003918875.1). Taxonomy (NCBI): domain Eukaryota; kingdom Metazoa; phylum Mollusca; class Gastropoda; order Lepetellida; family Haliotidae; genus Haliotis; species Haliotis rubra. Next base: position 1,970,935 of record NW_025767546.1, on the reverse strand, counting down.
TGTCATGTGCATGCCTAAACTAGCTTCATGCAATGTGAATTGATCGAATGAATAGATTTCACCTTTTTTTCATCATATTTCCAAGATTAAATTGCTTGTTCAAATTACTTAATTTTAAAATTTGCCAACTAAAGTGACCAAAACATTTTATGGCCAGAGGTTATTTCTATTAACAATCAGCCTACAAAATTTCAGTTTATTTTTATTTATTTCTACAACAACGAGGAAGGTCAACCTTAAACATTCAATAATTATAGGCCTATTTTGTACTGTTTGAATAGGAAGACCAGTAGCAAACAAAAAAATTGTCAGGGCCGACTGAGAGTGAATTACAGAGTTGTGTCCCTTAGGTGCCAGGATCTTCTGATTGTGAGAATCCAAATTTATGATCCTTTGCGTGTGAGCATCATCAGCTTGATCATTTACATCCCTATGAGCAGCAAATGCTTTAGACTTCCCTTGCATATTGCACAGATATGAGCCATCTTAATTAAATATGACAAAAGTGACACCAACACATTCGGTGAAGGTATTCGTTGGTTTCACATTAATTTTCGACTCGCTGTGCGCATGCGCAGAGCGTGTAAAAATATCCACTGTCCAACTTCCGGTTTGGTCGTAAGCTTTACCGATAGTGTAAATACACTCTAAAGAAAGAAAAAATCAAAACAAATATATGGTTTTACCTCGAATTTAACTGATCTCAATTCATTTATGAATGGAAGGGACCGGAATTAGTTAAATAAATAGCTTAACGTTTGTTAACAAGCTCTTGTATAAACACATCTCACCACCACCCGTCCACCGTCCTTCCTGCACATCCCCTTCTCACAAGTAAAAACACATCTCTGATGCAATGCCACCAAAATAGGACATCAATTATTGAAAAGCATAGGCAAATGGATGTATGTACTCAACTATGAACAGTTGTCACGCGTAAATAATATTCATACAGCATTTATTTAGAGTATGTTTACAATATCGCTAATACGACCAAACCGGAAGTTGACCAATGGATATGTTTACACGCTCTACGCATACGCACAGCAAGTCGAAACTTAATGTGAAACCAACGAATTGATAACTTCCTTTTCAAAATCCTTAATATGTAAGGCCTCTGGCTTGTTTTCATCTAAAGTTATAAATGATTCTTATCATGAAGCTTTTAAAAATATATGTGCCATTCCATCACATACAGATAGATTACCTATTTCTTGCCTTCACAGGGGCGATGGGGTAGCCTAATGGTTAAAGCGTCCGCTCGTCACGCCAAAGACACGGGTTCGATTCCCCACATGGTACAATGTGTTAAGCCCATTTCTGGTGTCTTCCGCTGTGATATTGCTGGAATATTGCTAAAAGTGGCGTAAAACCATACTCACTCACTCAATCTTGCCTCTACAAATATGATCATTCACCAAGCCGAAAATTGAAAACAAAATTTGAAATGTATAACAGAAAATGCTGTGTTAGAAAGCTGAAACAATGATTGCATGACACATGCCATGACATGCAATATGCCATGACAGTCTTGTCATGTAAATGTAGAGAAATATATCTGATCACGTCAAGCTTCACAACCGGTTCAGGTAGCAGGTGGTTATTCATAGGTTTGAATTGGTTTTCAAATTTATTCTTTTCAGTTTACATTTTCTTCTTTTGCCCTTTGTGTTTATTTATAATCATCGTTCAAGATTCATTATATATTTTTAATGTTGTAACATCTGATGTCTGGGAATAAGATAATTCTATTATAATATGTATCATGTAAATGTCATAAATATTGATAATATTGTTTCTAAAACAGTTATCCCACATATTATCTGATTATGTTCTTAAATATTATTTGCTGATATAGTGAGGAATAGACAGAACAAATGCTAATGTTTGGGATCATGTTCCATAGGTTTTTGTTAAAACTACAATTAATGCGTTAAGAATGTGTGTGACAGCTCCATGGAATGACGTGTGCATTAAAAGTTGTTGTTATTTTCAGACATAGTGACATGACCAGCGTGACCAACCGTGACGCCTACTAGAACAGGAACGAGAACAGCAGGAACACTGAGGTCATGACCTCAACATTATAAGAAGATCTCCAACCACAGTTGTTGTTTTTATCAAAACAGTTTGTGTGTGAAAAGCCTTCAGAACATATTCTTTTCTCTAAAATTATATGGAAGATTTTTTTAAGCTCTTGTTATAAACTTATAGTTTCTGGAATGCAAAGTCAGAGCTTACCACTAGCCAACTAGCCTGGGACTAGTACCCTTTTCGATATGCTAGTACAAATGTCTCAATTTAAGCATTTTAACATTAAAAGGGGATTATATATTTATCAGCCAAGTAAAACATTCGAGTTCTGGCCCAATGAATTCTTTTTGAATCACAATATTTATAAGGTTGGTGGTTGAAATATGACAACATTCAAGACGCAAGTATATCTTTGAGTGATGTGTTTAACGAACTGTGGGTAGTTAGAAATTAAGAAAAATAAAAAATGAAGAAAGTAAAGTGTCATTAGGTCACAATCTTAGTGAGTTTGATGACGGAATTGGTTAAAGGCTTTGTTGATATAAAGATTTTACATTAGTCTAATTTATTGGTGGTTGATCCAAAGACCAAGTTTAACTCCAAGAATCTTCATTGGTATTTCTGAAATAGACCATATACTGAAGGAAATATGTAAGGGAACAGATATGAATATAATCATGATTGATGTAATGTTTAGTTTGTTGCCAAACCTTGGGTATGTTTGGTAACAATGTGAACATACCAGATATTGACTTTGGTAATTTATTTGACACATCTTCATGAATTCAAGTGTTTAGTGTTCTGCTTTGTTTCTATGTGTTGCCAGAATTCTTTCCATCAGTATATCTGGTGTTTTTTGCCTTGTTTTGTCTAGTTAGCACCTTTACTACATCACCATGGTAACTGTGGAATGCTTTGATTCCTATTCTGGTTACTGGGATAAGACACTGATCATAGCCATATTCTCACTTAACTTTTCTATTATTGTCCTTGACATGATCATGAAACATGTCATTTATGAATTATCTTTTATCTGAATTATCTTTTATGTGCACGTGTGAACTAAACTTTTTCCTTCAAGAAATAGATTGTATATCTTAATCATTGATCTTTCAAAATTTCTAAAATGATTATCTAAATAGTTTTATATAGCTTCTTTGACATTCTGTACATTAAATTTGTAGGTTTAGAATGCATTCTTTAATATTTACACTTCTTAAAATCATAAAAACTCTTAAGTAATATTCATGTTTTGTCTCACAAATCAAACCATATTTTTTAATTTACTCAGTCCTTTCAATGGCTACTGCTGAATATGTGCTGACTTTTATATATGTGTGAAGAGTTCCAACAATTCTTTAAGATGATGTAAATCATTTGGGAAATATTTGTATAACCATTATTTGAATTTCATGTGTACACTTTTAAAAAATTTGAGGATCAGGCAAATCATGTTAATCTGCAATTTCTCCAGCCTATGTAATCGGTTGTAAGCTATTACCAATCATTTCCGTGATATGTATTTTCATGATTGTTGTTTAATCCTAATGCTTCAGTCGGATGTGTCTGTGATCTGTAATAGTTGTGCAATAAGATGCTCATTCTTACTATCAAAATTTCTTTCAAATTTCTAATTATATGTCTCAGAATGGTTAACGAGTGAACAGCCTGGCCATGTATTATGGTGACTAAAACAGCAACCAGCAATTAATGATTTGTACATTCTGATGAACTACATCATTGTTGTGTTTGGAACATATGGTTGCAGTGTTTCAGTTACGTTTGAGACATTTTGGTAAAAGGCGATTTTCAAGTGCGTACTTTGGCCCAGCAGTTCATCAGATGCTTGGAGTAAGATAACTGATAACTGGGTGCCGATGTCCCCTGATGTCAAGGATCTTAGCTTGTGCTATGAACTTTACACAGATTCAGTTATTTATTATTCTTGTGACCACAGTTATAAAGCTGGATATTTAACTGACTGGCACAATAGACGTTTAGCAGGGTAGTTATGTTTCTTAGTAACGTCAGGATCTGCAGATTCAGACAGATCATGATCTTGATACATCAACATCCCCTGCTCTTGGGCTTCTCCAAAGTGGTAACAGACCTGTGTCCCTTCTTGCTGTACTCCTTTGTTACGCTGGATGTAGATGAAATATTCTTCAAATGGCTTAAATCACAAACCTTTTGGAATTGAATGAATCTATTGAACTGATCTTTTTTACATTCCATTCCCAAATATAGGTAATCTGCAGTTCAGTTCAGTGAGATGGCTGATGTTGTCTAGTCTCCATTAAGCTGCGTCTTGCACCAAGGGTCACTGGACATTGCGATCTCATTTCGTAAGCCAGGACAAAAACTATAAAGTTAAAAACATTGTCTGTGAAATTGTACATTTGCAGAAACAGTTCTTTCAATAATAAATACTCTACAGTCAATCATCTAAAGCTTTTCTGATATTGAATGTCACCTCAATATTCCTCCAGTTCTTGGCAGAGATGCTCTCATCACAAGAAGCAGAGTCATTATTAAACTACAATTTTGATTTGATTAAAGTCTGTTTATAGTAATCTGTATTGTACTCTACATCAGGCATGTAAGTATAGGGTGTATGTATGTTGCTATGAGTAGCTGGTGTAATAAATATAACTTGTATTGTGTACATGATGATAATGAGTTTATCCCGATAATGGAGCTCTTTGTACTGTGTAGATATCCCTTGGCTGTACATCTTGCTTGCCTCTTTATTCTGTTCGCACATCCTTGTCATCATTGGTGAAATGTTACCTCCTCTCTTTGTTTACCACATTGCTACTGCTATAAACAGTTGCGCACTGTACATATGCTACATATTAGCCCATGTCCCATACCCACATCGTGTATGGTGACAGTATTGTACTTTGTCAATATCGGACCATGGAAAGTGTTTGAAATATTTCTCATCACCTTTCCTGTTAAAACTCTCAGTTCATTAACGCAATCAATAATTTACATGAATCTATCTATCCAAGTAAACACTTTGGATTTTTACAAATCTCAGTATAGCAGTGTAACGAATAATACTGAGCCTAAGTTTACTTAGACTACTTTCCTCCGTGTTTTCTCCCAATTAAGGTATGACCTTGTGATCTAGTTTTAATTAAAAGTGTAAATATTTTCTTATGGCCTCAGTGAGATCAAAAATGAACAGTGAAAATATCATTTTAATTGTGACACTAAAAGCAAAGAGATTATGAAAAACAAACATCTTTCCAATATATTGATTATGATGCAGCATATTTAGAAGAAACTTTTATTCAGAGTGAATAAACTGAATTAAAACATGAATATTTTTGTTATCGAACATGTATATGTAAAACAGGAATAGAAAAGCAGTGATTGTTTCCCTCGTCTATTTGAACTGTGTGGGCCAAACAAACAGGAAGTGAATCTCCAAGGCCACCAGCTATCCCGCGGAGCAATGTAACCTTGACATTTTCAGTTTTCTCACAATCACCTCCCCTTCCCTTTCTTCATAAAATACTTGTATGGTTGTACATAGCAATCGTTGTCACTATGATTTTAATTTATGTCAATGTATACATTTCGTTTGGTAATTATCACTTGTTATGTTTTCAATAAATCTATTCTGCGAATGTGTGCTGCTTGTTTCTTCTTGCGCAAAAGATGGGCATGTGGTGCATTTCAGAAGGACCCTGGGGGATCCCTGAGATTCGTACCCAACGAAAATGGCTTAAGTCTTTTTTACCAAAATTGTCAGATTCGTACCTGTGTTTGAATACATACCTTCTGTGGTGGACCTGTGCGTTAGTGTTGATGTTGATGTTGATGACTAGTACCAAGTTGGATGATTTGTAAACACATTTAGATGACACGTACCCATGTTCTTCCCGGCCGAAACCGGATTACATAAATCGGCATAGACCTTAATGAACGACGAAAGATATATTTTTCTTATAATGTATTCATCATTTATTACAACAGTTTGATTGGGATGTATTCTTAGCGTTATTATTTTTCCAACATTCAGTCATACATTTCAATCATTCATACATTTCAAACACTTATTCTATCGTTTCATTAATTCGCTGCTGTGATCCCGGTTGCTCAATATCAGAGTTCGTGGATACGGATTCGCTTTATTGGGTACGGGTCATCCAGTTGTCTAGCTACCCGTGAGTACGGGTTGTCCATCGTCTGGATACAAGTCCGCAACAAATCTCCGTGGGAATGGATTATCCAGTTCCCTGTCAGTAGAGATGGGAGGTCAAACAATTACTTCCGGTATAGCGTGAATCCGATGTTGTCAAGAGCATTGCTCTAGCGGTGACTGTTCTGGGTGTGGTACAAGACTACAGCTGTACGATGATCGTTAGCCTCTGCTGAAGTCAGAGCTGAGATCGCTTTGCACAACGTCCTACGTTGTCTGTGGGGCACCTATCCCTGGATTGGTAGTCCGGGACAGTGATGTCTGGTGTCCAGTGTTCTTGGTCAAATTTTCCAGCCCTTGGGACCAACAGTTGTCTCAAACTGCTGAGAGAGCCAATAGCTGCCATCCGCAGTTCTGATATCCACATGACGAAAAGAAGTAGAACGAACGAGTCGTTCATTTAGCGAACCGTGGCGTCCATGAGACGTGTATGGGATTCTCCGAATGACACCCGTAGTGGTGTCTGGTTGATCTGATGTTTTACAATAGAATCTAATAACAATATTCTAGAAATTATTATTATTTTTACCCCCCGCAACGCGTTTTGCGGGGGTATTAAAATTGATTCCGCCCGTCCGTGTGTCCGTCCGTCCTTCCGTGCGTCCGTGCACATCTTTTCCAGAGCATAACTCTAAAACCGTTTAATATTTCTTCACCAAACTTGGCACATAGATAGATCTGGTGGTGAACTGGTGCCTTTTGGTATTTTTCGATTTCTGAATAAAATATTTTTTTGCGTTTCCATGGCAACAAGTTTGACTTAGACTGAAATTGGTGGTAGTGCTCTTTTCCGGAGCAGAACTCTAAAACCGTTCAGTGTTTCTTCACCAAACTTGGCACATAGATAGATCTGGTGGTCTACTGGTGCCTTTTGGTAGTTTTGGATTTCTGAACAAAGCGTTTTGAGCGTTTCCATGGCAACAAGTTTCACTTTGACAAATTTCATACATAGGTAGGTCTAGTGGTGAACTGGTGCCTTTTGGTATTTTTCGATTTCTGAATAAAATATTTTTGGCGTTTCCATGGCAACAAGTTTCACTTTGACTGAAATTGGTGGTAGTGCTCTTTTCCGGAGCAAAATTTAAAAACTGTTCACTGTTTCATCACGAAATTTCATGCATAGGTAGGTCTCGTGGTGAACTGGTGCCTTTTGCTAGTTTTGGATTTCTGAATAAGATGGGTTTTCTTTGCGTTTCCATGGCAACAATTTTGGCTTCAACTGAATTTGGTGGTAGTACTCAATTCTGGAGCAGAACTTTGAAACCTTTCAGTACTCTCCTTCCTCTTAGCTATATACACACCAAAACATTTGACATAATCATAACTCGTAGACATGTTCATGAAGAGTATTTTGCCATTGCGGGGGATATTGATGAGTTTGTCTTCTTGTTTTTGCAAGAAAATTCCATGTTTTGCGACCTCCGCAAACGAGAATCTTTCCTATGTGACCACTATCACAAATTACAGATCCACGCCACTTGCTTCAAACATCCGCGCACACCGAATCACAAGTTTCGGATCTTAAAGACGCAAGGACTGGTTCTATTTTCAACCGACGCAATCTGTATGGACAATCCAGTCAACAACTGACTTTTAATAATATCGAAATATAAACAGTGAGTGCGACGGTTGTGTTTTGCACCTCTAACACCGGCTTTACCTTTTAACGCTATGTTAGAGAACCTACGTTTCACCAAAATGTAGAGGCGGTGGGGTAGCGTTCGTTTGTCACGTCGAAGTCCAGGGTTCGATTCCCCACATGGGTACAATGTGTGAAGTCCATTTCTGGTGTCCCCCGCCGTGATATTGCTGGAATATTGCTAATAAAACCGCGTAAAACCTTACACTCTCACTCACCAAATATAAAGATGTGCATCATTAAGTGATCATTTGATCGTTAGTTCGAATGTATGTGATCCTTGGTGTCAGAGCTCCGTGTCCTAGCTGACCAGTTTGGTCACATTTTCAAGTCTTTATTATTACCCGAATCGGGCACTCCCTGATATAGCTTATGTCGTGTTAAGACCGCGTTATACCAAATATGAATCCTATATTTACTAACGCGTATCTTTACACATCTCCGTAAGCCTACTGTCTTTCACATAACAGTTCACTGGGCAAAATATGTCGGGATCGAAGGAGGCCTATTTCATGTTCTTTACATGGTACAATATGTGAAGCCTATTTCTGGTGTTCCCCGCCGTGATATTGCTAGAATATTGCAACAAGCGGCGTAAAACCAAACTCACTCACTTACTCTTACTACACGCAGGTACATGTCTTAGGCCTTGACAGTCAAAGGATCATTGTCAGGATAAGACCGAGATTTGAACCATCTCCTAGCGGATCCTGCCACGATGTAGGGAGGTAACAAGGTCATCAACATGAGACCCATTAAACCACTGGGTCACCATGCCCTCACATGCAATGTGGACAGTGTATAGGTAACTGTCAACAGAGGTTTTATGTCACAGATGGCTTGCTGATTGTTAATCACTAAACCATACTTCGTTAAATGAGAGAATATAGAGAACGGATGCATGCTGCAACAAAAGACAACGAAATTATTGTTTAACTGATACATAAAACCACGGTATACTATCGCTTATATCGGCTAAATGCATCAGACCCCGGGGCGTACACTGACACAGATGCAGAGGTCGTCAAGGTGTAACGAAGTCGTCCCCGGGCATGTAACGTCGCCTGCCGCATGGAATGTGACAACCGCCAGTCGAACACGCTGCCAGTCGTACAGTTAGGTATTTGTTGACAGATCGGGCCTGTACCATGATGTATTAGTCTTTCCTGTTTATTTGACCATTTAGATTACAGTAACAGTTCCTGGTCCATTCCGTTATCACGATTCAATAAATTGTATATCTAATGACGTCATAACCAGCACTAGAACAAGATGCTCCAAATGTGTTCTTGTTTTTTTAAGTTATCTGTTGATCAAAGTAGAAATATTGTTTAGTTTGGAGAAACGCCCATAACGTTCAGGGGAGAACTCTTGAAACAAGTGTGTGTTTTGAAACGAACTCATTTGTTTTGTGTGTTGAAACATGTTGTTTACGAACTTGTCCTCAGCTGTGACAGTGGACGACTTAGACTCATCCGCCAACCTTGCGGCTACTCCTAAAGTTCCGTTCGGACGCACCTACTCCTAATCCGGAAACAAATTAAAACAATCGGATTGTGTCGGCAACGGGATGTGGATGCGTGTAGAGAATCCCTGCATGTTCCAGTCAAGCTGGGTTGAAAGCTTCTTTGATAAACGGATCAACGCCGGAACGTAAATGATACGATAATGTAGATGGCTGATCTGGTTACAGGTGGTATGTTTTAAGGATGTAGTTCTGTTGGTTGATTGGTTGGCTGGCTGGTTGGTAGGTGGGTTGACTGGTTGGTTGGTTTGTTGGCTGGTTGATTAGTTGGCTGGCTGGTTTTTTGCTTAGTTGATTAATTGGTTGGGTAGTTGGTTAGTTGCCTGTTGGTTGCTGTGGTGGGTGGATGTTTAATGGCGCACTAGACAGTCATGTTACATGACGGCGATCAGTCAATATTGGTAGTGTGAACCAGATTATTGACTGCCATGAACATGGATCTACGCAATGATGACATTTATCAACAATTACAACTCTTTGTTTGATTTGACGTTGCATACTTCCTGAAACAAAGACCTAATAAGAATAATCGCATCAATAATGATAACACACGTAGTTTGCAAGCGACGATTTCAAACTTAAAATATTTGATATATTCATTTCAAAGACTAATTCTTATGCTATCATCCTGAAACAAGAAGAAATAATTGGCAATATGTGAGACAAAAGTTGTTACTCCCCTGATTTGTAATTGACTTTGTAACTATACCAGAATTCTACAAAATTAGTGTGTGAGTGAGTATGGTTTTACGCCGCTTTCAGCAATATTTATGCAATCTCGCGGCGGGGGACACCAGAAATGGGCTTCACAAGTTGTACCCATGTGGGGAATCGAACCCGGGCCTTCGGCATGACGAGCGACGCTTTAACCACCAGGCTACCCAACCGCCTCTACAAAATTGATATGCTAAGTAATTAACTAGTTATAGCCATAATTACAAAATTGATTTTAAAAATAAAACGTCAGACAATCAGGCAAAATAAACACTAGCTGACAAACTATAACAGCAAAACTTCTAAGGAAGGTCGTATCCTAGACTAACGTTTAGACCCTGAATACATATAATTGTGATAGTAGCAAATAAACCCATTTAAATTGAAAAGATGCCCCAGTGAGATGGGAGATTCTGAGGAAATCTAGACTTGCTTCATTTAGGGCTTTAGCGTTGCAGGGAGGGCTAAGCATTGGGGACAAAAATATGGTTCAGGGACTGTGAGACAGACTAGTCGTATCCCAAAGGATCAGGATCGTTTTAAAATATAACGGTGAACATAGAACACGTTATCTCTGTTGTACAATGAACAGATCGCCAAAACGGAGCATGTCACACAGCTCGACAAACCAGCTCTGCTCTATGAGGGACAGGAGTGTTGACACACGGCACACCGGAGAGGAATTCTGCATTATGTGCTTGTTACAGTAAATACTCGACTGTAACTGTCGGAAAGTGAATACAGTCAACATGAGTTAAGTTCATCCCTGTAACGGACCTTATGATGATGAAAATGGATATATCAACTGAAATGTGTCTCTCTTTTGGACTCTTTATTTCGCTATTTCTGGGATGCAAAGGTTAGTATTTAAATCCTTAATGGATATTTGGAGGGATAGGTTGGTAACGTAGCAACAGGCTTTCGTCAATGATACATAGAAGATATTTTTAGAAACTGAATTTGAATCAGTGTATTTTTTAAGAAATTGTTCCAAATGTTGTGGCCTACACAAGGTTGTGTCTAAACATTCATACCGTTCTGATGAAACTATGCGTAATTCTTAACTCAATCACAATACTGACGTTCTAGATGGGATGTATGTGTATATACAGCACGCCTTGCTTGAATGTCCACATCTCGGTCTCTTTCTTTTTATTAATTCTTCTGAGGTGTTTTTGTGCTCTCGTTTTTATATATTTCATCCACCAAACTCCGATGAACTTTTTCCATAGTGGTAAGGCACCAATACTGATTGAAGAATTGTAGTTTGGGCACGTAGAGTGAGTTTAGTTTTACGCCGCTTTTAGCAATATTCCAGCAATATCACAGCGGTGGGTACGTAGAAAAGAGGGAAATATTTGTACATAAATATGACAAATAATTGGCGAATAGTTACTTCCTTCTCACACTGACCTACTTTGAATCTGTTGTCATTTCTGAAATTCGTTCACAACCAGACATGATGTAAAACACGATTCTGCGTTTATATGAACATTTGGCTGATCCGAATTGAGTTTATTTATTTACGTACCCTTTTCATGTTTGCATGGAGTAAGGAAATGCATACATGTAGGTTTACGCCGAATTCCCTTTGACGAACAGTACATAAAACAAGTCGTTATTGTCGCTATTGTCGGTCTGTCTTCCGTCGATGGTCCGGAAAGGGCGGCTTCTGACTGAGTGAGCAGAACAGAGTGACATGTTTATATGTACATTGCAATACTTTCACATGCATTGTGTCAGTTGTGCTACTTAGAATCAGTGTCTGTTGTAGTATATAGCAGTGAGTGAGTGAGTTTAGTTTTACGCCGCACTCAGCAATATTCCAGCTATATGGCGGCGGTCTGTAAATAATCGAGTCTGGACCAGACGACCCAGTGATCAACAGCATGAGCATCGATCTGCGCAATTGGGAACCGATGACATGTGTCAACCATGCCAGCGAGCCTGAACACCCGATCCCGTTAGTCGCCTCTTACGACAAGCATGGGTTGCTGAAGGTTCATTCTAACCCGTATCTTCACGGGTAATATAGCAGTGAAGGTAGTAGTAGTAGAAGCAGTAGAATAGTGGTAGTATTAGATATAGTAGTCGTCGTAATAGTAGTAGTTATAGTAGCACTGGTAGTGGTGTTAGTAGTGGTAGTGAGTGAGTGAGGAGGTTTTACGCTGCTTTTAGCAGTATCCCAGCTAAATCACGACCAGAAATGGGCTTCACACATTGTACCCAACGCTTTAACCACTAGGCTACCCCCCCGCCCAGTAGTAGTAGTAGTAGTAGTAGTAGTAGTAGTAGTAGTAGCAGCAGTAACAGTTATATTTGTAGTAATGGTAGTAGTTGTAGTGGTAGTAGTAGATAGAAAAAACGACTTTATATTGTTTTCAAACGATACAATATACAATATTAAAGTATTATGCCACAATGCCCGTGAAAGTAGTAGTAGTTGTTGCTGTAGTAGTAATAGTAGCGTAGTATTGGCAGTAGTAGTAGTAGCAGTAGTAGTAGTAGTAGTGTTGTTGTTGTTGTTGTTGTTGCTGTTGTTGTCGTGTTGAAAAACAGCACTATTAATAAGTTGTAATATCAAAAGCACTTGTAAACTTATAAAAGTGGCGTGAACGAGAAATCTTAGTAGAAGTAGCACAATAACAAAAGTAATAGTGAATGATGTTGTAGAGTTGTAGCTGTAATATGGGCAGTGATAACAGCAGTAGAGATACCAGTACCAGACACACACGTAGCAGTAATTGTTCATTATGTTGTAGAGTTGTAGCTGTAATATGGGCAGTGATAACAGCAGTAGAGATACCAGTACCAGGCACACACGTAGCAGTAATTGTTCATTATGTTGTAGAGTTGTAGCTGTAATATGGGCAGTGATAACAGCAGTAGAGATACCAGTACCAGGCACACACGTAGCAGTAATTGTTCATTATGTTGTAGAGTTGTAGCTGTAATATGGGCAGTGATAACAGCAGTAGAGATACCAGTACCAGACACACACGTAGCAGTAATTGTTCATTATGTTGTAGAGTTGTAGCTGTAATATGGGCAGTGATAACAGCAGTAGAGATACAGTAATTGTTCATTATGTTGTAGAGTTGTAGCTGTAATATGGGCAGTGATAACAGCAGTAGAGATACCAGTACCAGGCACACACGTAGCAGTAATTGTTCATTATGTTGTAGAGTTGTAGCTGTAATATGGGCAGTGATAACAGCAGTAGAGATACCAGTACCAGGCACACACGTAGCAGTAATTGTTCATTATGTTGTAGAGTTGTAGCTGTAATATGGGCAGTGATAACAGCAGTAGAGATACCAGTACCAGGCACACACGTAGCAGTAATTGTTCATTATGTTGTAGAGTTGTAGCTGTAATATGGGCAGTGATAACAGCAGTAGAGATACCAGTACCAGGCACACACGTAGCAGTAATTGTTCATTATGTTGTAGAGTTGTAGCTGTAATATGGGCAGTGATAACAGCAGTAGAGATACCAGTACCAGGCACACACGTAGCAGTAATTGTCCATTACGTGGGGGCAGATACAGGGTGGAGGGGAAGGAGCGTGGTAGAGAGTACGCCTTACTTAAGACGCGAAATGTACAACGACAAAGGATTAAAAAATCGGAAGAAAGGTTGAGAGAGGAGGCTGAAGTTATTTCGGCATTTCGTTGCAAGTTTCTAAATATAAGTTGATGGTTTGTTTACTTTTCTACAGCAGCCCACTGGGTTCATGCTCGCTGGCTTGGTTGATGTATGTCATCGTGTCCTAATTGTGTGAACTAATGCTCATGATGTCAATCACTGGTTTGTCCTTGAACCATAGTACGTTCCCTTCCTCCCAGCCCTTGCTGAATAGCACAGCTCCAAGTGAAGCAAGTCTAGATATTCCGCTGGATGTGAATCTCCATTTCAGATTGAAATATGGTTGTTTCTATGAAAATGAGATTTTTTCAGAATGAGTGAGTGAGTTAAGATTTTTAGTCAGACCAGCATTATATCGTGATATGTCATAGAATAGCTGCCACTGGAGTAATTAACAGACAACACGTAAGTATGATATTGTTAAGTTCTACTCTTCAAGACTTGCTGATAAATCTAATCATGATATAGGATCTTGTATGGTTCAGATGTTGTTAGAAGGGGCCGTTCATAATTTATGGCTAGGGGAGATAATGATGATTTTAGGGGTGGGTGTCACCCATTTTGTTCTGGGGAGGAAGGGGGTCATCAAGTTTGTACACACGAAATAGGGGAATCGTCATTGATTAAATAGTACATGACATGCACGGTGTCGCTTACTTTGTACATGAACTGATTTTTTTGTCTCTATTAATTTTTGGGGAGGCTTTGGAGAGGGGAGAGGGAGAGAGAATTCACATTGCACATGCCACTCCATAAAAATCATCAGCACCATCACCATGTTATTCATGGGCGTGCCTTGCAGTAAATGCCTCGGTAGATACCGTTATATATATTAATGTTTACCCATTCTGTAGAATACACAGTCCCCATGTGTCAGGGTTAGCTGACCCATCGGTCACGTGTGTGCATGTTGAGGGTGTAGCTCATATCGCAACATTCAAACAATTTGATACACCCCACCCACAATGTAAAGGAAGGGAATGATTAAGTGCCTCTTGACCCTTCTCAGATAAACACAATTGACAACCTTGTTGAACAATTGTTTAGTAGTCCCCATTGTTTGCTCAGGAATAGTTATTAACGGATATGATATTTATGATTTGGGTCAAATCGACGTTTATGTTCGGTAGAATCTGTTTCAAAATTGTTATGACAATATTTCTATTAAGATTTCACTTTCTCTTCCCACTTCCCTCTCAACGTTGCTTATTGGCAGCCGTCCAAAGTTGACTGAAACCGTGATGACACGCCCTTGTGTAACCAGATGTGTTATAAACACACGATAGAAACATTCACTACATTTCTAAAGATTACATTTTTATGGGCGCAAGACAGCAGAGTCTGATTATTATGTTACATCTAAAACCTTTACGCATGGAACTTGAAATAATAGTGACAACAATCATAATTATTCGTACATACATATAAGTATTGCAGTATATTCAACAACACGTGCTCTGCGCATACAATCTGTAACTTACTTCCGCTCAACAGACAGTTGTCAATGTATATTCATATTTATATCAAATTTACCAGACGACCGTGTACATTATAAGCCAGAATACGTGGTTATTTCAATACACAAAATATGTAGATATAGCTGAGGTAGCCAACGGTCCGGGAGTACATTTAAATACGTTTATATCGCACTTCCTTGATTTGCTAGGGAAACTATCAATATCAGCTATATGTGACTTGTAGTCCGGAGCTTGTCCTGGCCAAGGATAGAGCACAGTCTGTTTAGTGAGTGAGTTTAGTTTTATAGCTTTTAGCAATATTCCAGCAATATCACAGAGGGGGACACCAGACATGGACTTCGCACATTGTACCCATGTAAAGAACATGACATAGGCCTCCTTCCATCCCGACATATTTTGCCCATTTTGTGGGGAATCGAACCGGGTCTTCGGTGTGACGAGCGAACATTTTAACCACTAGGCTACCCCATCGCTCCACAGCCTGTTTAAAGGACGAGAGATACAGTAGCGAATACATAGCGTACAGCCATAGACTGCATGCAGGGTTCGTTTAGGCATGCGGTCTGCGTTTGTGCGTTGATATCCATAAAATACAGTTTTACAATACAACAAAAGATAGAAAAACGATTTCCTAGTGTTTTCATGCCATATTCAATATTAAAACTTTAATAAACCTTAATGAATGTGAAAATAAATTCAGCTATAGAACGAATTCTGTGTTGAGTTAAAGGTGTCATTTTTACAAATACTAATCAATCATATATATTGATAACATCTGCCACGGAGCAAAGGGCTGATATATGTTACCATGGTAACAAGTTGGGGACACTATAGTTGTGTCGTTGCTGCAATCCACATTAACACCGGCAGCGTATCGCGAGGCACGTGTGTCCATATATAGGGACGTGAGTTAAGTGCTACAACGCCAGATGTCAAGCACTGTGTGTGCCAGGGTTCCAGTCTTACTGCCGGCTGGTTGGTGAACTTTATCAAACCAGTCTACTGCATTGTGGTCAGCAACAAGGCTGTGGTACTATGTTGGAGTACACACAGACTTGTACCAAGGTCGGTGTCGAATCCGGACCTAATCGAATTTGGGTTGTTACCTAAAAAGAAATCTAGGTTCCTTTACCATTTTTTTGCTTATGATTTGTTTGTTTGTTTGTTTGTTTGTCGTTTAACGCCGTTTTTAGCAATATTCCAGTAATATCACGGCGGGGGACACTAAAAATGGGCTTCATACTTATGTTGGGAGGCGAACCCCGGCGTGACGAGCGAACGCTTTAACCACTAGGCTACCCCACCAACCCCATTTTTGAATGAATCAAATTTTAGGCTCCGGGCGTTATTTTAATAGAATATTGCGGAAACCTCCCTCCCTTCTCACCCTTCCTGCCTCCTTCCCTCCTTCACCCATTCGCTTATTAAATCACTCACTCACTCACCAGTCGTCAGGATATCCGATCAAGTGAGAAGAAATTTGAACAGTTTAAAATAATAGTGATGAGCGCATGAATACTTCTCTAAGTAAGGCAGCCGAATTCCAGATTTGAAATGTGTTTTGATTGTAATGTATATGGATACATGACAGGGATTCAATTTCGTCGTGAAAGGGGTACGTCGGGTGGTCAAGGGGAATCACCAGCCCAACGCCGTGGCACATTGTTCGTAATATCGATCACTAGTTCGCCTGCTCAAGACTAAAACCTTTCCAGACAACTGTAATGTAGATGTCATGTAGCCTCGCATGGAACATCAAACAAGTACGTGACATAACCATGTCTATCTGCAATAAATCTAGATATGAAAGATCATAAATGACCGAGATTATTTTTGATGTACAAGTACTGAAATATGTATATAGCCGCTTTGCGAGGACATGTAAAACGCGATTCGTGATGATGGTTCATATACATACCAGCTAGTCTCGTCACAACAGCACGGCACGCTAGAGAACGCTTTGACGTATAGCTATATCAGAGGTGGGAATTCACGCAAGTCGAGAGATAAAACAAGTCATAAATGTTCTTATTTACACGGGGAGGGATCCAAAACAACATCAAAGTAGAACATAAGGCTGATAAGTGTGATTGGGGGACATCTCAGATGAATGAGTGAGTTTAGTTTCACGCCGCATTCAGCAATATTCCAGCTATATGGCGGCGGTCTGTAAATAATCGAGTCTGGACCAGACAATCCAATAATCAACAACATGAGCTTCGATCTGCGCAATTGGCACACGATGACATGTGTCAACCAAGTCAGCGAGCCTGACCACCCGATACCGTTAGTCGCTTCTTGCGACAAGCATGGGTTACTGAAGACCAATTCTAAGCCTGATCTTCACGGGTTACATCTCAGATGACGTTGTTATGTATCCTAAATTGTCTCAAGGAAACTTACTGCGTTAATCAGCCTCCATCCATTATAACCTCTGGTTTCCGTGGAGCCCCAGTGATGGTTGCAGGAGACTGACAACTTGATCGGGTTGCTCGGATCAGTGACCTTGATGACCGTCATCCTGGTTCTGTGTTCATGATATCGGCCACTAATATAAGATCCAAACCCGATTTACAGTCAATATAGGCGGAATTGTGTTGAGTGAGACGCAAAACAACAAACATACAAGAAAAACACAAACAAAACAAATAGGCCAGGTAGCGATCTATACTTCTCCACAACGCTAAATATTTCGTTAGCTGCCATGACGGATAGATTAAGAAAGGCGACACGTCCCTTCAGCTGTTATCCTGGTAATCATGGCTTTCAAACAATTCATATTAAAACCGGTTTTAGAGAGGAAATATATTTATCGCTCTCTGAACGTAAATCACGTTCACACGGCTTATCGTAAATTAACGATGCGGTGGCCTTGCCTTGGCCCCGTTTCACAAAACTGTCGTAAGTCTGTATTAGTCTATATTAGTACAGGAGGTACGACAGTCGTAGCGCTACGATAGCTTTGCGATACGGGGCCCAAGCACAGGCCCTCGTGTCTTTGCGAGGATGAAAGATTTTATAAAATATATACAAAAGTTTGAGATGACCCCGACTCGAAATGCTTCGCAGTATAATACATTATGTATTGTACTGTGGAGCATTTCGAGTCGGGGGTCATCTCAAAAACAATATTGTTTTTAATCATTAATCCTCGCAAAGACACGAGGGCCTATGGGCCCAGGTAGTTAATTAAAGCGTTCGCTCTCGCGAAGACTTGAGTTCGAATCTCCACATGGTTACAGTGTGTAGAGCCTATTACTGGTGTCCCTCGCCGTCTTGTTCCAGTCATATTTCTAAATATGGCGTAAAACCCAAACCGCTTTTGAATAGCGCACCCGTTGAGGAACAATCGACCTTTTATACCTACATATATATTATACCTATAATATGTATGTATTGTGTACTGGCGTGCAATAATTGTTGATTTTATATCCGGGTTATGCGGTTGTCATTGTCTGAATGACAATGGAGTAAGCCAGATATTTGTCCATTTATTTTAGCATTTTGTATGAAGCAGTTGTAAAGACTTGACTTATGAATATATTTCCGCCGTATAATCGGAAACGTCGGCAAAATGAAAACAGCTTCAATTTTGAGTTATTTTTTACATTTTCTTTGTCAAACGTGATGGGACTGAATTTAGTCAAACATACTAAATATTCGGACTGGTCTGTGACCCCGAGATTTGTAGTTGACCAAATAATCGGCGATCACCACAAAGACATAGACAGGCTACGCAACGCTGGTTTTCACAGTGTGTGCACGGACAGTAAATTCGAGTATCATGTGAGACGTTTGAAGACAAAATATCTTAATCTTTGTACTATTTTAGTATTTTCTGTACAGTATCATTTTCTTATCATGGAGTTAAAATGTTGGGATATTTGGAGTTCTAAATATTTTAATGGAATTATACACGTCATTAGTATCATCAGTACCGGTGTTGTGAGTGAGTGAGTTTAGTTTTACGCCGCCTTTAGCAATATTCCGGTAATATCACAGCGGGGGACACCAGAAATGGTCTTCTCACATTGTACCCATGTGGGGAATCGTACCCGGGTCTTCTGAGTGACGAGCGAACGCTTTAACCACTAGGCTACCCCACCGCCCCAGTACAGGTGTTGAGGGAAAGCTAAGCACAGCCCCAAGTATACACACATGCGAATTGACTAGCACTGGTTTACGTTCAGAGGTAAGCGTGTACATTCATGTACCATAATGAGCTTCATATGCATTATGGGGAAAAGAAACTAGACACTTGAAAATAAAATCTTACAAGAAATTATAAACATTAACAAAACGTTATCTTGCAGAAAACATTCGCCGAAACACTCCAAACTCACGATTCAAAACAGGAAAATGATACCATATTCAATGCATCAGTGCTGAATAAACTATCGTTGTTTCATTTTGGCCAGCAAACAAGGGCGTGTACTTTCTGTTGCCCTATTGTTTATACAATGGCTCATTCAGAACATAACCTTTTCAAATTTATTCGAGGGGAGTATGACTTCAGTGGCACGAGGAACAAGTGTATTACTCTCATAAACCATCACTCGGTGAGAAAATGAAGTCAACAGGTTATATTGCAGAAAGCCGCTATGAATCTTATGTACCCTCACCATGTTTACATGTTAAGGAATGGTCACTGAAGTGAAGTGGAGGGTGTCTCGCTTCGGGTGAGATACATTTGTCACATTTACAATGGAATGAAGTCAGGCTTGTTAGCGAAACAAGAGACAAGAGTCTACGGTCAGTCAGAGTGAGTGAGTTTAGTTTTCAGTCAGAGTGGATAGGGGCGATAGGTGTGCATTGCCGTTTTAGAAGACTCGTTGGCATCGTTGAACCTCGTATCCTTAATTATTTCAAAGTCTGGGGAGCAATGGCTAAGCATCGCGACTGAAGCTATAGCATCCGGTCGAAATTTATATAAGTTTCTTATTCTGTTAGGTATTCCTCAAAACGTTTTGATGACGCATTGTTCACATTTTTAATGGTATTTGGGATCAGTTTAGAACGTGTGGCTGTAATATTTTCCTCCGAATATTAAGCGGTCAGCTCCAGCAGATTTGCTTACTTCTAAACTCATAATTTGCGAGCCTGTGCTTCTCTTAACCGATGCGAACGCAATAAACCCTTGATAACTGAAGCAACCATTTTTGATATCACTCGGGGCGTACAATAATGTTCATGTTTGATGTCATTCATGATACACATTGGTGCCCATGTTTGATGTTTACATGGCGTACGGTAATGTCCATGTTTGATGTCATTCATGATACACATTGAGTGCCCATGTTTGATGTTTCATTCATGATACATGGCGTACGGTAATGTCCATGTTTGATGTCATTCATGATACACATTGATGCCCATGTTTGATGTTTACATGGCGTACGGTAATGTCCATGTTTGATGTCATTCATGATACACATTGATGCCCATGTTTGATGTTTACATGGCGTACGGTAATGTCCATGTTTGATGTCATTCATGATACACATTGATGCCCATGTTTGATGTTTACATGGCGTACGGTAATGTCCATGTTTGATGTCATTCATGATACACATTGATGCCCATGTTTGATGTTTACATGGCGTACGGTAATGTCCATGTTTGATGTCATTCATGATACACATTGATGCCCATGTTTGATGTTTACATGGCGTACGGTAATGTCCATGTTTGATGTCATTCATGATGTCATTCATGATACACATTGATGCCCATGTTTGATGTTTACATGGCGTACGGTAATGTCCATGTTTGATGTCATTCATGATACACATTGATGCCCATGTTTGATGTTTACATGGCGTACGGTAATGTCCATGTTTGATGTCATTCATGATACACATTGATGCCCATGTTTGATGTTTACATGGCGTACGGTAATGTCCATGTTTGATGTCCATGTGTTTGATGTCATTCATGATATGTCATTCATTTGATGCCCATGTTTGATGTTTACATGGCGTACGGTAATGTCCATGTTTGATGTCATTCATGATACACATTGGTGCCCATGTTTGATGTTGACATGGCGTACAATAATGTCCATGTTTGATGTCATTCATGATACACATTGATGCCCATGTTTGATGTTTACATGGCGTACGGTAATGTCCATGTTTGGGTGTATCTGACGATTTTTGATGTCACTCGGGATGAAGTTATAACCACATTTTACGACAATGGCTATGATACATAGTAACAGGAGTATTAGCAGCAGCAGTAGTAGTAGTAGTAGTAGTAGTAGTAGTAGTAGTCGTAGTAGTAGTAGTCGTCGTCGTAGTAGTAGTAGTAATAGTAGCAGTATTCGTAGTAGTAGTAATAGTAGTAGTATTCGTAGTAGTCGTAGTCGTAGTCGTAGTAGTCGTAGTCGTAGTAGTAGTAGTATTAGTAGTAGTAGTAGTAGTAGTAGTAATAGTAGCAGTATTCGTAGTAGTAGTAATAGTAGTAGTAATAGTAGCAGTATTCGTAGTAGTAGTAGTAGTCGTAGTCGTAGTCGTAGTAGTAGTAGTAGTCGTAGTCGTAGTAGTAGTAGTAGTAGTAGTATTTGTAGTAGTCGTAGTAGTAGTAGTAGTCGTCGTCGTAGTAGTTGTAGTAGTAATAGTAGCAGTATTCGTAGTAGCCCTAGTAGTAGACGTTTTCTGTCATTGTTGTTATTTTATTTGATATCTTCCAGCTACCTGTCCCTCTGTCCACTGGGTAGAACGGGACAACATGTGCTATCTGTTCCAAGCTACGGCCGTTTCTCACCCGGATGCAGAAGCGTCATGCGCAGAAAGTGGAGGAAACATCGCCTCAATCAAGGACGACCACAACGCATATTACGTCACGTCGTTGTTTACCTCCAGTAGTGACATAAATACTCTGTGGTCGCGCTACCTGCTGATAAAACACGACAGCGACGCGTATGTTACATCTAGACGACAGAACGTCTCAGACTGTGTCGGATGCAATTCCCTGAAACCCTTCTTCATCAGTCAAGGGATGAATGAATCGTGTATTGTGACTGGTTCAATAACGTCATCTTCAGCAACGTGGAACACCGCCGACTGTTCTGCAGTTCATCAAGTGATATGTGAAAAAACATCAGGTACGTGAAAAAACAGGAGGAATTTGGGATTGGGAGGATCGTGAAAAATACACAAGCTTATATAGTTTTGATATGGACACAAAATTCAGTGAATTCACAGAAATCTTAAGTATATATATTTGCGTGTGTATTCTCATAATCTGTAATCGTGTCGTGGTGCCTCTAAAAATGTGTACATCTGTAAGAAATGGTAAAAACTATCAGCAATCGCAGGGTGGGGCTGGGTACGGTCATCCTGTGTCACAGCGGCGGGTCCATTATTCAAGCTATGGGTTGTTTAGGTTGAGAGAGGAAGCTTGAGGGGTGATTTGAAATGGGCGAATATAAGTTTATGATTCACAACAATGTTTCCATGTTTCAGTATTCAGTAGTCTGGCGGTGAAGGACATCGCCGCCATTGCCTGTCTCGCGTTCCTCGTCGTTAGCTTCATCATCGTTATCACCATCGACCTCTTCAAGAACCCCGTGCCTGAAGACAGGAGGCGGATCTTAGAGGACAGGAACCTGTAGACAGTGCATGCTGGGAGAATCCCGTGCCTGGAGTCAGGAGGCGGATCTTAGAGGACCGGAACCTGTAGACAGTGCATGCTGGGAGACCATTGTGTCTGAAGACAGGAGGTGGATGTAAACAGTGGACAGTCTGTGATATCTGTGTACATGAGGGTACAGGAAGTAATTTTGACTTGGGTATGTTAGAGGTCGATGCAAGTGAATATTTAGACGAGAACTGAGGAAATCGTCCACATAAGTTCACTTTTAATATATACAGAAAGGTTTTCTACATTTTTGTGTACAGTTCGAGTATATTCGAAAATCAAGGTGTCAAAAAAGCTGATCATTTTTATGCAGATTCCAGATGATGCAGCGTTGAAGTACTAGGTGTTTACTGTTAGTGTTGTGGAATATCTGATCAGCCAAGAGGAATAATCTGAGTGCTTGAATCATGTATAAAAATATGAATCACTTCTACATTCCTAATTAATTACATTCAGCAATCATTTTGTCCAACCGATCTTCAATCGTGTATGATTGTGCTTGATGGATTATGTTTATACACGTTGTTTTGTGTAAATGTCTTCGCGTCATCTGTTGATCCACACTGCAACTAGTTAGTTCCATGAAACATAGTTGTGATAAGTTGAAACAATATAAACTGTGATTCATCGTCGTTCATGCCTCGTCAGGGGTGCAGTTGAAGGGTCTGGTTATTCGATATCCGGCGCGTCATACTGAAAGACCCTGGCTGACCCTGGCTGACGCTAGGAATAAACGGGGACAAAACAAGGACTGTCGGCTCGGAGTCAGTATACCGTGTGAGAGCAGGGCGTCCGTGATTCAGACAGTCACTGTAGTATCTGCTCATTCCAGACTTTACTGGAAGGAAATCAAGGAAACAGACAAGAAATGGTTATACGATGATAGCGCATTTGATCAAGATGGGTGAGTGAGTGAGTGAGGTTAGTTTTACGCCGCTTTTAGCCATATTTCAGCAATATCACGGCGGGGGACACCAGAAATTGGCTTCAGACATTGTGCCCTTGTGGGGAATCGAACCCGGGTCTTCGGCGTGACGAGTGAACGCTTTAACCACTAGGCTACCCCACCGCCCCTGATCAAGAAGGGGGTAACATAAATAGGTTATAGCGACTATTTTCAGAGACAAGGCTGTTTTCACTCAGTGCTATCTTGTCGTCAAACTGAGAAGTATTATTCCTGAGTTTATTGCATTAAACATATATTATTGTCCCAAAAGGCAAAGCATCTTGACACCTGTAATCGGTTCAGGCGATTGAAGCAGCTCGTTCTTATATACACACATATTCAATGACCGCCTCCGTGGTGTAGTGGTTAGAGCGTCCGCCCGGAGAGCGGAAGGTCGCGGGTTCGATCCCCGGCCGCGTCATACCAAAAGACGTTAAAATATGGTACTTGTTGGTTCCTGCCTGGCGTACGGCATTAATGGGTACAACAAGGACTGGTCGGCTCGGAGTCAGTATAATGTGTCTGAGTGGGGTATTCATGCTTCACTGCGGCATGGTATCTCAGTGGGCTAGCACTATAACACCGCTTAAGTCTGGGCTAGTACAAGCAGCCGCACCTACACATACACACGCATGCACGTCGTCATATGAGCGAAATATTCTCCAGCACGACGTTAAACCCAATTTCACTTCACTTCACATATTCAATCATCATTTCCTAGCATACATGTAAGGTATTAAACGACTATATAGAAACGTTCAAACCTCCACAGTTGTCCATTAAGTGGTATCAGAAACTGTATTACTCATATGATAGATCTGACCTTCTAATTCCGCGATGTGTATCAATCAATTGCTTGTCAAGGACATCGTGAAAAGTTCATGATACAGGTGAAGGAAGTTAAAACATTGAACACACACAGCCTGAAAGCTGGAATCCGAACAAAATAACACACTAGAAAGGCATTTATAAAAAGGATACAGTATTTACTGTAATACGCACCTTCCTAATTAAAATGATTTACTTTTTTAAAGATTATTTAACGAAACTACAATCAGGGAAAAGGTTGTCAAGAAGCAAAGGGAGATAACTCTTATAGCTCTACTGTACCATCAACACAACTCAAGCCTGGGGTTTATTCCTAGTTTCTTAGCATTAGTTGTTGTATGGCTGTTACTTCATGATTATGTAGCCTCCCATGTGCGGAACAAGGATGTACTATGACTGTTCTAATTATATATTAATCTCGCAACGACGCTTTCATTGAATATACACAAAATTACATTCGAATAACATTTCTCGTACTATCTTCTCTCGAGTGCTCGAGAAGCGTAGCGTTACTGACCTGTTGAAAGTCAGGATGTCATTTCTTCACAACATTTGTAAGCCAATCATTCATTGCCTTTTGTGACTTATCACTTTATAGACCTGGGTCTAGATTTTCGAAGTTCTCTTAGCGCTAAGATAATCGATTACCGTCATACATTAACATTAACTTACGACTATCTTAGCGCTAAGAGAGCTTCGAAAATCTCGACCCAGGTGACTTAGGAAGTGGGTTAGTATGAATTTACGCCGCTTTTAGCAATGTTCGAACAGTATATCGGCAGGGGACACCAGACATGGGCTTCACACATTGTACCCATGTGGGGAATATAACCCGGGTCTTCGGCGTGACGAGCGAACGCTTTAACCACTAGGCTACCCCCCCTCCCCGACTTAGGAAGCAATGTGCTGCCCTGGGTGAATTATAAGTCCTGAGTCTCACACAGAGAGACTTTGTCTTGTCTTGTCTCTTTATCAAATATATCTTTCCTAAAAAAAACTACATTCATCCTTTCTATATATTCTCTGTTTACATAATGTGAACAAAGTACTTTGTGCCTCAAATTTCATTAAGATGTATTCATGTGATGATATTCAGAGGATCTTGTTCGGACCTGAAAGATGTTTTTTTCAAGAAGGAAGACTTTTCAACTGTTTTTCAAAGATACTTGTTAATTACTCATTACCACAGTTTTGTTAATTCTCTTTGCTATGTGTGTAGAAGGTATTGCGGATCCAGTCTAAAGACATATTTTTCGACACAATCCCCTTCCACAACGACGCATTCTTGGTAACGATGTTGAAGGGATTGTAAACCAGTAGCGCAGAAATCAATCTCTGGACCGTCCAAGACGCAGGTTATGACATATTTGTTCCAGCCCAAATGAGTTAAGGCTTACGTTTTCTTTAATGTTTGGGAACAAAGGAGGGGGCACATAAACCAGCTACATTTTTCCTCGCAAGTACTCTCTGAGGACATGTAGGGGTACGCATCACCTTATTCAGATGATAGGGTTTTTCCTCTAGGTGGTTATTTGTCCGAGGTCCAGTATGGTCGCGGCAGTTCCACATCCTCAGGAGAAACTTGCCATGATCATCAACCCATGTGTCATGTAGTCAAGCAATTTGTCAGTGTGTCGGATGGCTAGGACTTCTCCCTATATGAATACTTTGCACCATGTTCATTGGGAGAAGAGGGTGCACTGCAAGGTTTCAAACCCATCTGTGGACGTCAGTGTCTTGTTGCTTGGTTTCACAGAAACCAAGATTCTGCACCTAACTCAACAGGGCCCAGTAATAATGAAAGTAGACCATCGAACATTACTGTTTGGGAAAACAGTTTCTACAGCATTGGTAGCAGCGACTTGGCTGGATCACGTCTATCTGCAAAGGAGAGTCTTTTGCTTGCTGGATCTTGTCAATAAGAAGTCCAGCAACTAGTCCATGGAACACATAAAGCTGGTCCCAAAGAAGTGGGTAAGGATACAAGGAGCTGTCCATGCAGAAAATATCGAGCTTCTGCAGCAGGCGAAGACCGTCACTTTGGCGAAGCAAAAGGAGGTTGACATCCGTCTCTTCTTGTCCAGTCCACTCTTCAGGTAATGAACGGGGGAACTGCAGCCCTCTCATGGTGATCAAGTTGGGTACTAATGACTTTCTTTACTGTGATCTGAATTGGCGCTGTCTCAGACTATGCTTAAACTAAATCAACACAATCTGTACCTTTTGTTGTGTGTTTGTACATTTCCGTCTTACCTTCCACTCAAACCCCTCATTGATGTATTGTGAAACACTGTATGTTTTTTTGTTTGTTTAACGCCGCATGCAGAATTATCCCAGCTATATGGCGGAGGTCTGTAAATAATCGTGTCTGGACCCGCCAAACCAGTTTTCAACAGCATGAGTATCGATCTACTCAGCTGGGATACGATGACATGTAGGGTCAACCAAGTCAGCGAGCCTGACCACCCGATCAAGTAAGTCGCCTCTTACGACAAGCATGGATTGCTTTATTCTAACCCGGATGGTCAGAGCATATACGGTCAATCTGTTTTAATATCATCTACATTAAAGTGAACAGGGAGTAGAATAACACATGTGTTCGGGGAGGTACAACACAGTCACTACTCCAGAACAGCACACTCTGTAGCTGATAATCCCTGAAGGTTTTAGTAGACTCGCGGATATATCGTGGATTATCTCAACCATTTCTGGTCTGTTCCACAGACCTTCCAGGATAGTGATCGTCCCCTAATTGCCTCCCACAGTGCTGAATTCATACTTTCTGGATGACTCTTGGAGTTACGTCTTGCAGTTTTCCAAATGCCACATACCATTGCTTATATTAGTGATTTGTCAAAACCAAACAATTTGCTCAAGTACTTTCTTAAGGATATGCCTCTCTGACACAATGGAATGTCCAACACAAAGGATTTCGAATCTGGACCGGCCAAACCAGTGATCAACAACATGAGCATCGATCTACTCAACTGGGATACGACGACATATGTCAACCATATCAGCGAGCCTGACCACCCGATCCCATGGGCTGCTGAAGACCAATCCTAATCCGGATGGTTAGTGCATATACAGTATGCACTGTTATTCCCTGTCCATAACAAAAGATTGCACTATTTTACGCAATTCCCACTTTCTGAAGCCCATGACATAACAGGCATTCCTGGCATATTAAAGCCGTTGTCGTCATACATGATCACGTTGTTCAGTTTAGCTATATAATGTTTTATGAGTCTGTTGGCCTAATTCCTGCAATGATAACCTGATTTAATGCAGATCTTGACGTTTAATTATGTTACCTAGGCGTGCCCACACTTTGGCCCAGGTCAGGCATATTTTTAAGACCCTAAATATGCTTTGTTGGGTCTATTTTTATACATATTTTTCTCGTGCTATCACAATGTACACGTAAGATTAACCTTCCTTGTCCACATATGGAGATGGGGTTTTAAAATGTTTAGTGCATCCGTGTCATTAAATGATTTGGGTGTAAGATCAATGTCCGGGATCTGTATATGGCATCATTAATATAATATTCTTATGGTGTAAGACTTATAATTGTATTTTTCATGTGGGTTCTAAAAGCAGAATGTTTGCGTTGTACGTTGTGCCTACAAGACGCATTCGGAACACTAATTTATGACTAAATATTGCTACAGATAGAGCCAGAGCACTGTACTTCATCTGGATATGTGCTTAACAGTCTAAGATATCAACAAGACGACAATGTAAAAAGGTATGCGCTCAGCTTTGCTACTCAAACATTTCGGCATAAATAATTAAGACAATGGTATTATTAAAAAAAACAATTATCTAAATTGCGACATTATTTCTAAATCTGCAAGAAGGAATGTCTACGGTTGCATGATATCGCTGCAATAAACGACAGGTACAATATTTTTCACTAAGTTTCGACTTTGAGGACAGAAAATGTTTTTTGATGCCATATCATTGTCAAAGACACGGACGACAGAGGAGTGAGTGATTTTAGTTTTACGCCGCACTCAGCAATATTCCAGCTATATGGCGGCGGACTTGCTTCAAGACACGCCCGCTTACGTCATTTCCGCCATTGTTGCATTCTGGCGATCAAGGTGGACCTTGAGATGACACCTGTATGTCAAGGTGCTAGCTGCTCAAGATCACTTTGTCTTACCGTCCCAACCCGTAAAGATCCGGGGTAGAATAGGTCTTCAGTAACCCAAGTATGCTTGCCACAAAAGGCGATTATGCTTGTCGTAAGAGGCGACTAACGGGATCGGGTGGTCAGGCTCGCTGACTTGGTTGACACATGTCATCGGTTCCCAATTGCGCAGATCGATGCTCATGCTGTTGATCACTGGATTGTCTGGTCCGGACTCGATTATTTACAGACCGCCGCCATATAGCTGGAATATTGCTGAGTGCTGCGTAAAACTTATCTCACTCACTCACTCTTACCGTCCAGAGGTCCTGTATTTTACGTCCGCCTCATCCACTATGTAAAAATAACAACTGACAAGTAAACACATTCCTGTGTATGGTTTCGTTTACTTTATTAAATGAACATTTAAGTATTTCTCTACAAATTGAACATGACAATGATATTTACAAACATCTACATGTGCCAATATACAAAACGCTAAGAAAACGACAAATAACAGAACGAAATCCCCAAATCCAACCAAAACAAAGGTTCCTGCTTTAATAGAAAGTCTAAAAGAAAAATGACAATTCACGTTTGTATAGTATTCTGAAAACAAATTATACCACAACATTCAAATATGGCACAAAACGTGAAACACCTGTACTACACGTAACGAGCCTCCAAACTGCATAATATATTATGAATATGAATCGGTGAAAATGAAATGATAAAAGGGTAACTGTTTAACACTGACTGGAACAAGTTAAGTTCTCCCCAGCTAACAACTTCACGTTGTCAAAACGTTTTGCTTTCGTTGTTACAACGTCATTCTGTGGACTCCCATGTACGTTCCACAACGTTGTGGCCTGACGTTGTGATCGTATCGTGATCGTGCTAACGTATTTTACGTTGTCTTAACGTTCTATTAAACGTTAATAGTTGAATAGTTTTCCCAGTAATGAACAGTACATATGAAAGAAAGCAGAAATTCACTTCAATATCTATTCGTCAATTTGTCGTTTTGGTCGTGTGTTTTCTGAAGCTGTAGATGAATGGTGAAGAAAGAATCTCAAAGTGAAAGGTTTTACAGAAAATATTCTGACACCAAATCATAAGAAACGTTATAATAACGTTGTGAGGAGCCCAACGCATAACGTTTCCTCAACGGTAAGTTTACAACGCTGTATATAACCTTACAAAATGTGTTGTGACATAACGTTATAAAATGACGTAAGACTAACGTTGTGACAACGTTGTGCCATGACGTTACCAATGTACAACCTTCCCACAAAGTTGCGAAAACGTTGTATGTTAGATGGGATGTGCTTTCTTTAAAACTTGTCTACCATGGGTGACATCCCTTTGTTGAATATGAATGTTCTGACAGGCAGTTCGGTATTTACAGCAACTACTCCAAGAGAGAGTCAGGGTTTTTCGTTTTCAGAGAAAGTTGAAAATAGTTTTCATCACACATATATATTCCGTCAGTGATACAGGGCTGTTTATCACCAATAAAACACGTCTTGCTGAAGTGTCGTCTGCTGGCTTGTGTGTGATATTTTCCCACTGATAAATCGAGAAATTGTCTTTTTGGTCTTACATGGGGTAAATATACTCCGGTCTAGCGGGACTGTCTAACCAATCACAGTCCGTGTGCAGCAGCACGCGCTTCCCGCGTTCAACCAGCACGAGCTTCCCGTCCATCTCGATCCCGCCTGTTGACATGGTAAGAAAAACACAAACTAGTCATGACGTCATATCATTAATTTCACATAACAGTGATCGAAGGCATCTCCTTTCTCTATGCAGACTGGTGACCATTAACAGTTCGAGGATCCGAAGGCCATATGGTTCCATTATGGTTCCAGGCCAGGTTGTGATGTGTGGATTTGACAAAGAGGCAAACCTTACAGTCACATTCCTCCTGAATCAACCTGACCAAGCTGTGATGTTACTGAAATACTGTTCAAAGCGGCTCTCAACAACACCCACTGACGTCTCCAATCTATCAAACAACTGTAATATATCAAACTGAACTATGTATTATATGTTATCACGATTCATATTCGCGATCTGACATACTACTGGATATTAATGACCCGTGAAGATCCGGGTTAGAATTGGTCTTCAGCAACCCATGCTATGGGGAGTCGAACCTGGGTCTTCTGCGTGACCAGCCAACGCTTTAACCACAAGGCTATCCCACCGCACCTATAGTTTTGAGAAATATAAAGCATTGCCATGGTTACTTACTGTTAGTTCTAGAGAGTTCGTAGTCGTAGAAGGGGTCGTCCTCCAAGGGGTCAAGTCTCATGCACATGATGGCGTCCCTGTCGGTACCCTTGTAGCCAACGTTTCTGAAATAGTGACATAATGGGTATACAATGTGATCATAACTCTGATGATCGAACGTTTGAAGAAATACGGCATTGATTATCGCATCAAAATACTGTTAAATGCTCCTGACTGGAAGGGGCATCTGAAAAAGGAACGACGATATTAGATTTGTGTGCTCACACTATTGACCACTTGCTTTAACCTATTTATTGCTTAATACCACAATACCCACACATGCACTATCCACGTTGCTGGCAAAAAGGAGGTGTTCACTTAAAACCGGATTTTGCGAAAGAAATACACAGTCAGGGAAACAGTTCTAAATTAAGGTAAAAAACAGCCATGATACTGTCGTCCCTCCACCATGTCGTAACCGGGATTTAGGTGTTAGTAAACCCTTCTGCCAGTTACCTATTAAGATGGCCGTTCCGCATTGTCAGGGGTGGTGTAAGCTCAAGTTACACACTCGCTTGGTCCATGGGAATGTCAAGTCTAGGAGTGAGAGGTCAGACGACTGTAACTCCTCAATAACGACATTTCATTCATGTACTGGCACTCTGGCATACCAGGAATAACTCAACACTAGGTTCTATACTCACATAGGTTTACTCGATCTCTCTCGTCATATCAAGGTGACGTGGTCAGGACAGGATAGGGCAAGCTCTTTACCAGATATGGAACTGATCGATCGCGATGTGAACGTTTTGCTGACTCTGCACCCCGCATTACGTTCTAGTGCTGACCCATCTTTTTAAGGTGTTCGAGCCTGCTCCACCCTTGTCACATGACCACATACAATCCCCCCCCGATTCGTTTAAAGTTATATCATTCCATGGTCTCATGTCGTACCTCATGATCGGAGAATTACTGTAACCTCATCGGTGAATCACTGTTAATTGCTACTTTAAGAGTCTTTTCTGTCCTGTTACTGACAGCTATCCTGTTCTCTATCCTTTAGTTTATTACAAAGCAGAAACAGCATTGATTCTATGACGAAATAACCGTAATTCTCAATAATGGATTTGTGATACGTTTCTTGTATAACGGATGCATTTTTCACCTTATAACAATACTCTTACCAAATATAGTTAAACACCGGTGTGTCGAACGTTACATCTATCGAACATACAGTTGTCTTGAAGAAGTAGTTTGGGCCTTAATTTAGTCATCATTATGCCGATGAGTGGACCTTCGGATAACTCGAAGCATTTACGCAGGTCTATTCAGCTTCTACATAACGGAATTTGAGTGTACATCACAATCGAATAACCGCTTCTTCTTTGGTTCATTTCTTGCCACCCATGAAGATCCGGGTTAGAATTGGTCTTCAGAAACCTATGCTGGAGGCGACTAACGGGATCGGTTGGTCAGGCTCGCTGGCTTGGTTGACACGTCATCGTATCTCAATTGCGTAGATCGATGCTCATGATGTTGGTTACTGGATTGTCTGATCCAGACTCGATTATTTACAGACCGCCGCCATATAGCTGGAATATTGCTGAGTGCAGCGTAAACCAACCAACCAACCAACTAGCCAACATTTCTTACCACCGTCAAACATGGGTGGATAGCTTCTTTTGTCACACATTTGACGTTGCGGCGGCAAGAGAATAACCATCTCTGCGTTTGTTTCCGACTAATGTTCTATGCCGCATTAAACAACATTGAAGTTATTTCAAGCCGGGGCGGTGGGGTAGCCTAGCGGTTAAACCGCTGGCTCGTCACGCCGAAGACCCGGGTTCGAATCCCCACATGGGTACAATGTGTGAAGCCCATTTCTGGTGTCCCCCGCCGTGATGTTGCCGGAATATTGCTAAAAGCGGCGTAAAACCAAACTCAGTCAGTCAGTATTTCAAGCCAGCCAGTAATGTTTTATACTGCAGAGTGAGTTTAGTCTTACGCTGCTTTTTAAACAATATTCCAGCAATATCACGGCGGGGGACACCAGAAAGGCTTCATGTTTTATACTGGGATATACGAACCAGTGGTTGATGTTATGAGCAACGACCCTCATCGTCGGGGTGCGATGACACATAATCGACAGTATCGTCAAGCGTGTCCTCCCCAATGATAAAATCCGGAACCCACCTTATGACGAAGTTGTCCCTGTCCCTCGAGTCACAGTAGAAGATGTAGCGTTCGCCGTTCAGGAGGTGGAGTGTCAGGTTGTTTAGGGAGAACGTCAGATGGTGCGCATGTCTATACGTGTAGTTCCAGTCTCCGAGCAATTTGGCGGGGAACTTACATCCGGGACCTAGGCAGAGATGACTGATCATTAGTTATCGGACGTGTTTGCAGGCATCATTTCGAAATACCAAGGTAGCATTTGGAATATATGTAGATATATAGAGAACTATATGACAATACTGATACACTAAAAAGAAAGAATACGCGGGGGAATGTTGTTTTACGCCGCAGTGAGCAATAATCCAGCTAGCTGCTAGAGATCGAGTCCGAACCTCGCCAACCAGTCATTGAAAGCACATGCAAAGATGCTCGTCACTCAGTCAAAATGGCCCAATCACAGTCACTGAAACCGACCTTCTTGTTTAAAGCCCCGTTTCCAAACCAGCCTCGGGATATATGATAATTAGATCGATGCTCATGCTGTTGCTCACTGGATTGTCTGGTCCAGACTCGATTATTTACAGACAACCGCCACATAGCTGGAATATTGCCGAGTGCGGTGTTAAACAAATGTCCAACAAGATAATCATAGACCAGATGTCCACACGACGCGAGTGACTCTGTCTGAAGGTTCAGGCCCGACAGGATGACATCAGAAATGGACTCCACACAGTGTACCAGTGTGGAGAGTCATACCAGGTATTCGGTGTTTATATCCAATAGTTTCAAATGTTCCAAAAGTCAGACGTGGCTGTCCCCGGATCACGGAACAGAAAAGCCTCAGTCAACACCCATGTCTCAATGGAGGGTCCAAATCATACATACAATGACTTCGGTATCAACGAGTTTGATGTGCATTGAACTGGTGGGCCCAGTATTCAAACTTGTATAGGTAGATGTACCACTGACCCTCGGATCACAGACCCCAAAAGAAGAGAAGAAATTCTTCGGGAGCTGGGCATAGAAACTGCCTCCATAGAGTTGATCTACAACAACCAAGTCATTCAAGAAGGCATACGAAGAGCATGCCATTGAGTGAGCTAATGGTGTTTACAGCAATATTGTAGTAATATCTTGGCGGAGGACACCATTGTACCCATCCGGGGAGTTGAGCAAGGGTCTCAGGCGTGACGAGCGAACGCTTTGACCTCAAGACTACTGATAACTTCCAAAAAGAAGAGATGAATTCTTCCTTAATGATGGATGACAACTGGACAATAATACGAGACGGTCGAAATCTTCAGTTCTGAAACCACCCCGACATACTGACATCGATCAAAATCTCGTCAACCAGTTAGATCACGTGGTTGGTTCACGATAGATGTGATGGTCTGTCTTCAAATGAGATGCCGATGAAGACGTTACGGTTGCAGCAACTACTTAACCAACATTCGTGCTGGTGTCGTAGTGTTTAACTTGACTTAACTGCCAATATTATGTTTGTGTCTGTGTTGTAATAACTGAGATGATAGTTGGTTTCAGTGTTATTGAACTACTTGCAGTCATGTTGCGTTTTTAATTTGTTCAGTATAGTTTCGGTACATTCCATGCGTAACTTTTCATGACTGTATCATTAGATAATATCACCAGTGGTATTAAGTGGCATAATAGCTGTATATCAATACCGCATCTTACTCAAAATCTTTGATGTTCGTGTTCAGCTGTCTTATCTCGGAACAGGCGAAATTGCCAATATCCTTCCATGTTGGCTCTGCGCCCTTGAAGTCATCACTTTGGCAGTATGTTAACATTTGAGAAGATGTTTTTTCACGATGTGCTTGGCAACAAAACGGAGATTTGGACGTCAGCAGTAGGCCCCATGTTGCTTTAAGGTTCGACGGAGGTATCAGTGAATAGATACAATGTATCTAGTCACGATTATCAGTGAACAGATACATTGTTTTAGTCACGATTATCAGTGAATAGACAAAATGCATCTAGTCACGACTATCAGTGAATAGATACAATGTATCTAGCCACGATTATCAGTGAATAGATACAATGCATCTAGTCACGATTATCAGTGAATAGATACAATGCATCTAGTCACGATTATCAGTGAATAGATACATTGTTTTAGTCACGATTATCAGTGAATAGATACAATGTATCTAGTCACGATTATCAGTGAATAGAGACAGTGTATCTAGCCACGATTATCACTGAATACATACAACGTATTTAGTCACGATTATCAGTGAATAGTTACAATGTATTTAGTCACGAGTATCAGTGAATAGATACAAAATGAATGTATTTAGTCACGATTATCAGTGAATAGAGGCAATGTATCAAGCATCTATATGTAGGGATAATATATCTAGTCACTATAGACGGTGTATTGAGGCAATGTATCTAGTCACTGGTATCGGTTTAGTCACGATATTACTGGTGTCTCGAGACAATGTATTTACTCATGGGTATCGATATACAGAGACAATAGTGACGATTATCGTTATATATCTAGTCACGAGTTTCTAGATATGTGTATCGTGTATCGAGACAATGTATCTGGTCACGGTAACCAACCGAGAGGTTTGAGGTCCGTCAGTTGATGATTTGCCAGTTTTACCCAAACCGTTTTGATAGCAGGATGTCATGAAATATAAAACAAAAGTGTTTATTTGGCACATCCTTCTGCACGGAGTTTAAAACCAATGATCACAATGTTTGCCACCGTGTAATCGACTCACGATGTGCACCAGTCTTCAAAACGTTGTAGGTTTGACTCAAATTAACAAATCAAATAAGGCGGAACGCAACAAGTGTCTATTTTCTGTCTATATACCAATTACATGGTGACAGTGTACGAGGCTATTACAGGCAGGGAAATGGTAATTAAATAGCGCGAAGCGAAATGTTTTTCGTCAGAATGAGTTTGAAATGAGGCCAGAGCAATATCGAATTACCTCCTTCACTGGTGTGGGTTGTTTTGTTCAATATGCCAACACACTGGAGCCAAAGGTTCAACAAGCAACCATATTTCAAGCATCTATTTGAGATGTATTTCCGACAGTACTTTTTAGGTTAAGTAAAATAGTTTGACACAACCACAAAGCGGTATGTTGATTTGCTACTGCAAAATTAGGGAAACTCTGCTTCTTAGTGACGAAAATACAAATTACAGGTAGATCTATGACAGACCTAACATCCGATTTTCCGTTAACAGGTAACAAATGATTTCAATGGAAATGGCAATCCTTCAGCTGGTAGAAGAACTTTTTTCAGTAGATGCATGACAACTTTATATTGACATATTTGGTAGTAATTTAGTAGAATGGGAGACCATTCTGACAAGTGGCGAGTCAGATGTGCCGATAACAAGTTGCAGCACCATTCACGCCTTCTGTTCTACACGACCTGAACGTGCACGACGTACTGTTCTGTACAACCATGAAGGTTTGTAACCTTCACGACATTCTGTTTTTCAAGACCCCAGGGTTTCATCGTCTACGCCACATTTATATGTCCTCTCCTTCATCACCTGCAAGATACTGATGTGTCCTGTCCTGCAAATCTTCTGTGCCCAATATGAGCGTTGGAGTGACCTTCTGAGAAAGGAAAGGCAAGACGCATAATCACCAATCGATGATTTTGCGGAATCAATCAACCAACCAAAGCAACATATGAAAAATAATTGCAACTCACAATCTAGAAAAATGGCGTTCGTTCAACAATATCCGGAGTAATTAAACGTTGCCAATGTACCTTTACCTGTCCAGAAGAAGGAGCATCAAGCATGACAGGTTTAGACTGTAGTAAGATACAGACATGTTGATCCCAGCCACAGACAGACAGACAGACAGCACGCACGCACGCACGCACGCACGCACGCACACACACAAAACCTCCTCAACCTACTTACTGCGCCTCTTGATGAAGGTGTACAGTCTACGGTTGTCCCCCTGGAGAAATTCACACGAGTTGTCGATGTTGATCCTTGACCCCCTGTTGATGACCTTGGGGCTCATGATGTGGGATGACACCCCGGGGGCTATACAGCAGCAAACGAAGTCTTACATCAGATAGAAATACCCACGTTAAGCAGCGCAATCAGCATGCTAGAATACCAAGCTCAACTACATCATGTCAAATCTGGCCAATTTAAACATCACCATGATTTGTTACAGCTTATTCCCAGACGAGTCACTAAGCCGCTATATTTTAGTCACACGTGCCGTTCATTGTTATGCGGTTTTCCGGGACATGTTGAGGAGCTTGATTTCCCAAAGGTTCCATAAAATTTAAAATCAATGCTGAGACATAAATTACCCTTTAATTCTTGTGGAGAAGAAAATGTCAGCACCATTTTCAAAATATCACCAGATATTAGCCATACACGGCATTGTTCTTCAGGTATTATTTTGTAATGCAAAAACATTATATATAAAACTAAAATATTCATGAAAAGATTTTCGATTTTCATGGGTGTTTTTGTTACACGAGATAAAAACATCATCATTGCGAGTTCTTCAACATCTATAAGATACACTGGGGAACTACTAAAATTCATTCGTTTTATCGGCGTTATTTCACAATAACAGAGGCAATGATTACATCTCCCGGGGCTATTTTCTGGTTTACCCGGCTTCATATTGACCGAGGTGGCGTGGATCCCTACTTACTCACTCACCCTCTGGGGAATTGTGGAATTAAAATTGTTATAACCGACAGCTTGTCTGTGAACCGTCTGAGAACTGACTAACAGCGTCAACGCTCGCCGACGGCGTTGGTCGGGTGTCATGATATTGACCACTAGATTGCCCGAACCAGACTCATACGTCGCCGGGATATACTGGTATTATACTGATATTATACTGCATAAAACAACATGCACTCACCCACTCAATAAATATGCCCCGAAAGGTGATTGTAATGGTCTCTGTGTTTTAAGTGAGTGAGTGAGTTTA
The DNA here is from genome assembly GCF_003918875.1 of Haliotis rubra. Taxonomy (NCBI): domain Eukaryota; kingdom Metazoa; phylum Mollusca; class Gastropoda; order Lepetellida; family Haliotidae; genus Haliotis; species Haliotis rubra. Next base: position 1,932,755 of record NW_025767546.1, on the reverse strand, counting down.
GCTTTACGCCGGGTACGTCAATAGTCCAGCTATATGGTAGTGTTCTGTAAATAATCGAGTCTGGACCAGACAATCCAGTGATCAACAGCATGAGCATCGATCAACGCAATTGGGATACGATGACATGTGTCAACCAAGTCAGCGAGCCTCACGACCCGATCCCGTTAGTCGCCTCTTACGACATGTATGAGTTGCTGAAGATCAATTCTAACCCGGATCTTCTTTGTGTTTTGAAAGCCAAAGTCTACACTGCAGGCTCCAATACACCCCAATACAGGCATCTCTGTTACACAGTTCATCACAGAAAAATGACATGGACGGTTTTACTGAATCTGATTGGCATAACAATACGTCGACGTATACTGGAAACTGGGGTTTAACGTACTACTTAAGAATATTTCGCTCATATGACGTCGTGCATCTCTGTTACACAGTACATCACAGAAAAATGACATGGACGGTTTTACTGAATCTGATTGGCATAACAATACGTCGACGTATACTGGAAACTGGGGTTTAACGTACTACTTAAGAATATTTCGCTCATATGACGTCGTGCATGCGTGTGTATGAGTGGCTGCTTGTACTAGCCCAGGCTTAAGCTGGTTTTATAGTGCTAGCCCACTGAGATACCATGCCGCAGTTAAGCATAGATACCCCACTCAGACATTATACTGACTCCCAGCCGACCAGTCCTTGTTGTACCCATTAATGACGTACGCCAGGCAGGGACCAACAAGTACCATATTTTAACGTATTTTGGTATGACCGAACCCGTCACCTTCCGCTCTCCGGGCGGACGCTCTAACCACTGCACCACGGAGGCGGTCTAGTTGTCTCTGAAGGAATGAGTTCAGCTGAAGACATTTCACCATGGATACTGAATATAATGGTGCGGCTAAGTGTTATTTCAGTTGACACCATTATAAGAAGTGTGATTTTAATTTCATTTCATTTCTAAGGTGCTTTGACATTTATTTGCAGCGAACACGTCCTTGGTCTTACAGTTCACGCCTTAGTTAAGTTTCTTAAGTAGTCGACATTTCGGGGGGTTTCAGCATACGCGTAAGCCGAACTTCAGCTTACATTAATATCTAGTTTCCCATAAGCCCCTGTTTTAATCAGTAGCTGTTAGTTGTATGCTCAACTTTGTGATAACGCTGTGATAGAATGCATAACCAGGAATTGTTAAACTGGAAACGTTCGCGAGGCCAAGCTGCAAGTAAGTGTACACGAACATTTAATTTGGACAGTGAAAACTTAAACACTTTGCGTAAGAGTAACGAGTACAAATTTCATGGCACAAAAATAAATCCGTATCTTAATGTGTGGTTTTCGGCTAATGTAAAGTAATCGTTGAGTGCAGAGGCCCGAGGAAGACATCGCTAGGATTATATGTCTAAGTCTTGAACAAACCACGGCCTAAAGTGCCGCTTGCCGATCGAAGTGTCAGAAAAAAATACATAGGATCTGTTGAAAAAAGTAGATACAGAGCCAAATCAATTACAAAAAACACTGCTTTGGAAAATTAAATGTTCCCCTCTGCCCTTAGTTCCTGTCTGGGGTGTTGCATAGCAAATTTGACCTGAATGTAGACATTTAAACCTAGAATAACCCCCCAGATATATTGTGAGGTGAGATGTCAACGTCGTGTAAAAGAATATAGAACTTATCATACAGCGTGTGCGCGTGTGTATGTTTGTGTGAGTGAGTTGCTACTTGTGTTTGTTCCAACTAATATGTGTTTTATTAGTTCTAGTCCTCTGAGATATCATGTCGCAGTTGAACATGGGTATCCCACTCAGACATAATATACTGACAACGAGCTGACCCGTCCTAGTTTTATCCCTTTAATGCCTAGCTCCAACCAGGGTAACAAAAAGTACCATCTTTTGACGCGATATGCACGTATGTCCTTGTCTTGTTCCATGAGTGAGTGAGTGAGTGAGTTTAGGTTTACGACGCACTCAGCAATATTCCAGAGATATGGCGGCGGTCTGTAAATAATCGAGTCTGGACCAGACAATCCAGTGATCAACAGCATGAGCATCGATCTTCGCAATTGGGAACCGATGACATGTGTGAACCAAGTCAGCGAGCCTGACCACCCGATCCCGTTAGTCGCCTCTTACGACAAGCATGGGCTACTGAAGGTCCATTCTAACCCGGATCTTCACGAGTATCTTGTTCCATGAAACAAACAGTTGACATAAAATGGAATCGCGTTAATTCGCGCTTGGGCTATCGCAACACCGTTCAAGTTATCACCAGTTCGAAATAAGCGGAGTACTGTAACAAGAGAGCCCATTAGGGTCTGAGTGAATGTATTTTACGCCGCACTAAAACTTTTAGTTATAACAGAAAACTACCTTTACACCGACCACGCTCATAACGAAGCGTTTCTTGTTGCAGACAAACTGGTGTTCCTTTGAGTTCGATATAACCGTAGTTCATATTTTTGAAATGTGTTCTAGTTATATCACAATGTGTTAGTTCGATGTATGAGCACAGCTGGAAGTGAATCTGATCTCAAACGATCTCTTAGCTGGTGAAACCCACGTGCAGAGGCTTCGAGAAAACACGTGACTGAGGGAGACAAATGTGTCTGTTTATATGTCTTTGATTCGAATGAGTCATTTAAATATGCAATAGTTCAATCTGTTATTGTTAGTGGGAGAAACAAAGGAAGTTTATAAAACTGCTGAATCAATATCCCATGCTGAATCAATATCCCATGCTGAATCAATATCCCATGCTGAATCAATATCCCATGCTGAATCAATATCCCATGCTGAATCAATATCCCATGCTGAATCAATATCCCATGCTGAATCAATATCCCATGCTGAATCAATATCCCAGCCATACTTTGCATGGTTGTGAGGAATCATTTGGCGCTAAGACTGAATGCTTTAACTACAAGGCTATCTAACAGACCCTTTGTAAAGAACTAAACATTAGCAAATGATTATTAAGTATTTCGCCTTTTTACACGAAGAGCCTCAGCGATATGAAGAATCGTAATGGATCTCCCAACAAAACCTCATGTTTGTGATAGTGCTGTGATACTGATGTTATCAGGTGAGTGAGTGAGTGGGTCGGGTTTAATGCCGCTTTGAACACTGTTGAAACCATATCACAACGTGGCAGTTTCTGTTGAAAGAACGCCTGAAGTGATGCACGTCTCACACGTTTACCAGTTTGATAAAACGCACACACATGGGTATGGCGCCTCCACAGGGGCTTGTAACGCTAATCACTTTGAAGAGAAAGGGAGCTCATTGGCTATAAATAAAATATGTCCAATCAAATCGCTGACTCTTTTCAGTGCGGGGCAGGTTAAGGCCAATGGCGAACGGGCAGGACACATTTCTGTTTGCGATGAATAAATGTACGTAAACTCATTATGACAGTGAGATGTAAGTGTCTCCGAAAGAATGGCGACTAGCGCGCTGACACGTGCCATCAGTTCAACATGTTTTGGTGCATGTCGTTTGGTGCATATACCGTGAAATGAACAAGAAAATGGGCGAGTTACCGCTACAAATTCTGAGCAGGGATTTTGGCTCGGAATCGAGAAATCACGATTTTTCGAGCTTCCAAAGACCCTAGCTCCCAAAGTACTGCTTCGATTTTTGTGCTGTATGTCTCATTTTGTAGGTAAATCTATTGGCTTGAAATGTGTGCATACTTTAAATGGGATAAATACAGTGAGCAATGTTGAATTCGCCCTGAAACGAACTTGTTGTGTTGACCTCGTTACATCGCTTTCCTTCTATATAGTGATAAGACCCCGTTAGTGACAGTACATACCTTGATGGCAGTTTTTAGCGTCAAAAGCCCCTGTGGACGCTGGTAACGCCCCGTGGTTAAAGCATTACCTCGTCGAGGGCAAGGTTTTCTTCCTAACACGGGTACATCGTGTTGAGTCTTATATTGGTGCCCACACCTAGATACTGATGAAATATTGTTAAAAGCAGAATAAAACTCGTCTTGCTGACTAACGCCAACTTACACATGAGTCGGACGAGGCTGAACTCGGCGTTAGGGTGGTCCGCCAGGTAGCTGAATCCGATACACAGGACGCCGTCCTTGCTGGACTCGTACCGGTTCTTCCTGGAGACAGAGAGATACAGTTAGCTATGTGAGCACAAACCTCAGAAACATGCATGGACGAAACCAGTCACCATACCCGTCTTTGGCAACACGTACATAATGTCTGTGACTTGTAAATCACAATTAAAACACTTTTTAAAATATATGTTTTGTTGGGGTTTATTTGGTTTGATTGTGTTTTTGTTTGTTGTTTGTTTGTTTTTGTTGGCTTTTGTTTGTTTGTTTGTTTTGTTTTGTTTTGTTTTGTTGTTTGTTGTTTGTTGTTGTTTTTGTTGTTGTTTTTGGGAAATAATCCCCAACCATCAGGTGTGTGGTTTCTTTTTTACGTCAGTTTAGATAAATAGGCAATATTGTTATAAATACACAATGCTCTTTCAGAGAGTGGTAACATATATATGTGGAAGCCATGGTAACTGAGTGGCTGACTCTGTGTGCTGGCGATTAGTCGCCTGATTCTAAAGGTGTGGGTTAAAATCCCGTGTGGGACTCAACCCAACAAAAGTACTAGAATCTGTACTTTACTGAGAAAGTGTAATCCTAAATATAACATATGTCATGTATATTGTTACCTTAGAATATTTCTTAAAAAATTAATCACGTCTTCAACTAAAAATAATGAGAACTGGACGGCTGAAGATTTGAGAGATTGATTTCGTGACAAAGCAAGTACCCCCGACTTACACTACAAGAAAAACGGGTCCGTGCATGCTTGTATAACGACAGATATCATTACTTCCACTCGGACGCTGACTTGAGCATCACAATTTCCTGATAACACTCGAACCAGAAAAAAACGTGTAATTGTCAAACTAGTTAATTTACGGTCACGAATCTTTTACCATTTTTATCTTTGACCGTTAAGTAAGTGGCTAGAAACTCAATTACACGTTGTCCCCGGCCTCCATACACTCCCGTCTATAACCAGTTCAATAGCACCTTGAAAGCTGTAACCTTCCTGACTTGAGTTAGTAAACTCTGTGTATAACGAACATGGTTATCACAAACTGGCGAATATCACAAAGTGGTTTTAGGTCCCGGCCACTTTCGGATATGACGAAGTGGTTTTAAGTCCCGTCAACTTTCGCATATAACGAAGTGGTTTTAGGTCCCGGTCACTTTCGGATATAACGAAGTGGTTTTAGGTCCCAGCCACTTTCGGATATATCGAAGTGGCTTTAGGTCCCGAGCCACTTTCGGATTAATCGAAGTGGTTTTAGTTCCCGTCCACTTCGGATATCACGAAATGGTTTTAGTTCCCGACCACTTTCGGATATATCCCGGCACCTTGCTGCATAGTCGAAATGCATAAAACGAACTACGCTTATAACGAACCTGGTGCTTCCTTCGAGTTCGTTATAACCGTATTTTACTATAATCTCAACTCACCTTTATCACAGAAGATGCTATGTACACTATATTAACCCATATGTGCCACGTGGATGACCCAGTTGTCAAACACCGTTGTTCGCCAGCATACACTGATTGTGAGTTCGAATCCCACCAACCCTCAGCCTTTTAAACTTGCTGCATGCGGCAATGTGAAAAGTGAAAGGATTGGCATGGGTTTCTTGTTTGGACTGCACCCTAATGTATCATAGAGGGTTTTCCATTTATTGGTATCAGAGGGTTATTTAGTTAAAGGTGTGTTGGTGATAATCGGTACTAAACATTAGAGCTGTGTTAAATGGAGCAATGTCAAAGGTGAAAGGACTGGGCGTCTTGTGGGGACCGCACCCTAATGCAACATAGAGGGTTTTCCATTTATTGGTATCAGAGAGTTGGCCAGTTAAAGGTGTGTTGGTGATAATCGGTACTAAACATCAGAGCTGTGTTAAATGGAACTCTCCCACGCATTTCTGGAGTAGTTCCACAATTAATGATAAAACCTACATCGTACAAGAGGTTAGGCCTGTGCAGCTGCGTTCAAATTCGAATCAAGGATGGATATGTCGAAGAGCATATCAAGTATTCGTTATATCCATCGTTAAAAGTGCAACAATACAAAACAAGAAAAACTACAGAGAGGATTTCTTTTTCAATTATTGATTTACCGAAACGAAATTAACATATCCGGTATACCACTTATTTGTCCAATTTAACGCCTCTTCAGTCAGACCAGTGTACACGGCTGGTACAAAAACAAGGACTGGGATTTGCACGAAAAACGTATCACCATACGTGCTCATGAGATTAGGGCCAAATAATTATTGATCTGTCAAAAAAATTCAATAAGCACAAAACGAAAAATACATTTAGACATACCAGAAACACTATTTCATGTCATTCAGAGTTCAGTGCGGCATTTAACAGGGCTTGGCATCACGTACAGAAGGGTTGGGGAAACAGGAATATTTAAATAAAAGAACAAAATACAATGACACCGAATGTTGAGGATAGTTTACAATGCACCAAAGTGATAATTTGGACGAGAGACCAAAGATATGTAGTTCTCAGATGTTTACCACTTTGAGGAAACCTACGAGCATGGGTGTGGTGCAGACAAACCTCGAAACATAACCAAGACGAACCGGGATTCGAACCTGGTCTCTGGTGTGCCGAGATGACGTAGCTCTGCAGTTTGTTTGTTCCTTGCGCTCAGCTATATTCCAGCCATATGACGGCGGTCTGTAATTAATAGAATCTGGGCCAGACAATCCAATGATCAGCATCATGAGCATCGATCAACGCAATTGGGATGCGATGACATGTGTCGACCAAGTCAGCAAGCCTGACAACCCGTTAGTGGCCTCTTACGACAATCATGGGTTGCTGAAGATCAAGTCTAACCCGGATCTTCACGGGTAAGCTCTGCACAGCAAATGCGGCTCCTTGGGCGACTAGACCACCAGCGTTTAAGATATTTCTAAAGAATACTTGACAAAAGAGGAAGGAGTGTTAATTCCGTTTCTGGCTGAACCTCCTGAAAATGTTCACACGTTTGTATTAACTCGTTACCATGGATACGACGAACACGTGCCAAATCGCCGGATTGACAAGCGCATGTCGATTTCACTGCCAGTTGGAAGATGCACGTGTTTGAAGTCTCTCAAAGTTCAACGTTGATCTGATGGAAAGCACGTCGTTAATGAAACAACAAATATTTATGGAGGAGGGTCGAAGCGCCCCGCTGGTGAGTGTGGACTTACCTCATTAGGTAAATATTTCCTCTGCTCTCCACGCACTTATAACGGATCTTGTGGTTCCTGTCAGCATGGAACTGAACAGCTGATCGACGAATCCGGATAAATGTGTTTCGATTCTGCCCTTGAAAGTACCATTTGTCTCGAAGCCGATGCTTGAACTCACACCTACCAGCTGCACGTGCAGAAACACAAATCCAATGAGTGAGTGAGTTTAGTTTTACGCCGCACTTAGCAATATTCCAGCTATATGGCGGCGGTCTGTAAATAATCTGGACCAGACAATCCAGTTATCAACATCATGAGCATCGATCTATGCAGTTGGGATGCGATGACATGTGCCAACCAAGTCAGCGAGCCTGACCACCCGTTAGCCGCCTCTTACGACAAGCTTGGGTTACTGAATACCAATTCTAACCCGGATCCTCACGGGCTCAAAATGAAAGTATACATGAACATGTGAAAAGTGGATTTGTACAAAAATTTACAAACATTACCAAAAGGTTACTAGGACGAAAAAAGGCACCAAAACACAGCAAAATGAAGGTGGAATACTGTTGAACAAATAAATATACTTAGACGTGACTGGGATGTCTCAATAAACATTATATTCCCTAAACTGCTGGAAACAATAATTTGTTCTTCCCTCATAAAATTATCCAATGTCTCTCCAGACAACGATTAAACGCTTTACGCTTTGAGATAGACGGTCACACAGCTGAATAATTCCACCAGTTTGGTTGCCGTGAAATTTTTTAATGAAGGAAAATTCCGAAAACAGATTCACTGAAAGTAGACCCTTGAAGATCCAGGTTAGAATTGGTCTTCAGTAACCAAGCTTGTCGTAAGAGGCGACTAACGGGATCGGGTGTCAGGCTCGCTGGCTTGTTTGACACATATCATCGTATCCCAATTACGTAGATCGATGCTCATGATGTTGATCACTGGATTGTCTGGTCCAGACTCGATTATTTACAGACCACCGCCATATAGCTGGAATATTGCTGAGCTCGGATTTAAACAACAAACAAACACTGAAAGTAAGGTTACATTTAAACGTGGCTTTATGATTAACGTGGGTTCGAACTCCAGATTCGAACTGTTTATAGTCTGGCACTGACCTCTCTAGGCGATCAGCATCAACCGCATACTGATGGGGTTTGAACGCGCGGTGTGTACAGCTTCCAAATCTTTTTTTTTTTTTTAATAATCAGTAACCAGTCAGAGATGATGACTTTCCTAAAATGTAGACTGACTGACTGACTGAGTTTGGTTTTACGCCGCTTTTAGCAATATTCCAGCAATATCACGGCGGGGGACACCAGAAATGGGCTTCACACATTGTACCCATGTGGGGATTCGGACCCGGGTCTTCGGCGTGACGAGCAAACGCTTTAACCACTAGGCTACCCCACCGCCCCCCTTAAAATGTAGAAACATATAGACGCCTCTAATGATTCAGACAACAAAACTGATGAATTTATCAATTACAGCTATTCTTTGCACGCCTCAATTAATGAAATAAAATTTCAATTCATTTTAAGTGTAGTTATACGCACGGTTCATCAAAGAACGGTTGTGTTCAATGTCCAGCACAAGCTTTTCCCTCAGTATAATGCGTTTCATTCTTGGTGATACATTAAGATTGTAAAGATGAATGTAAATTTAGTTTTCTTGATAAGCAAAGAATCAAATGGGTATTTAAAGAACGATCTACGAAAACTATTTTTTATAGCTTAATGGAGCTTTTATGGTCGCTATCTTACACTTTATATAGCTGAAAGTCTACTTATCGACATACCTCTGTACGAAACTCGATATGTGTTGAAACAGGGTTTCAATTAGCATCGGCAATGGCTTCGAAATAAAAGAATTAAAAAAGACCGGATCAAGCAACTGTCGTTCGGTTTTTCGGTTTTCTCTGAAGTGGTATTGAAATGAGCAAGTGCTTTCATTTTGATTTATCTCCGAATGTTAGCAAAGAAATGTCGAAAAGGGACTAGTGATAGATACGTCTAGTGCTATTAGGTAAACCTGCCTTGAAGTATAATAACAGGCGTCCGTCAACGGAACTCTGAATTCTTCATCATCCTGAAATATGTGAAAACAATTATCTTGTTGTATGGGAAGGCTCTGTGCCAGGTTGGGTTGACCTTCATTACTAGACACCCAACGAGGCAACAGCAGAACCTATTTTATCTCCGCAGCCTATTGTGGGGAGGGTATGCGTGTTTAAGCACGTACGCGTTAAGATCAAGCTGTTTAACAATTACTTTAAAACGAATTTATTCTGATTTGATGATTTTTCATGTAATTTATTACTGTTTTATTTTAAACGTTATCTTTTGACAATTATTTGGCAAGAAATACGCGAAGATATGTCACCGTTATCTTCACCACTACCTTCCTGGTAATGTATTAAGGGAAGCTGACGATGTATTTGTCAGTAGCGGTACTTTTCCTGCAGCTTTGTGTGATGAGTGCTATACTAGTACACAAGTACTCTAATTGATAATACGCGGAAAAGACACTGTAGGCACGTATCTGATCAAACGTTACTTTGCTGTAGCCACGTGTCTGATCAAACGTTCCTTTGGTTTACCTTAGACACGTGTCTGATCAAACGTTCCTTTGCTTCACCGTAGACACGTGTCTGATCAAACGTTACTTTGCTTCACTGTGGCCTCGCATCTGATCAAACGTTACTTTGCTTCACTGTAGCCACGTGTTTGATCATACGTTCCTTTGATTCACTGTAGCCACGTGTCTGATCAAACGTTCCTTTGCTTCACTGTGGCAACGTGTTTGATCAAACGTTACTTTGCTTCACTGTGGCCTCGCATCTGATCAAACGTTACTTTGCTTCACTGTGGCTACGTGTTTGATCAAACGTTACTTTGCTTCACTGTGGCCTCGCGTCTGATCAAACGTTCCTTTGCTTCACTGTGGCTACGTGTCTGATCAAACGTTACTTTGCTTCACTGTAGCCACGTGTTTGATCAAACGTTCCTTTGCTTCACTGTGGCTACGTGTCTGATCAAACGTTACTTTGCTTCACTGTAGCCACGTGTTTGATCAAACGTTACTTTGCTTCACTGTGGCCTCGTGTCTGATCAAACGTTCCTTTGCTTCACTGTGGCTACGTGTTTGATCAAACGTTCCTTTGCTTCACTGTAGCCACGTGTCTGATCAAACGTTCCTTTGCTTCACTGTAGCCACGTGTCTGATCAAACGTTCCTTTGCTTCACTGTAGCCACGTGTCTGATCAAACGTTCCTTTGCTTCACAGGTCCTAAAGAGGTCATAAATGCTTTGATTTGTCACGCTGAAGACCCTGGTTCGATTCCTCGAATGGTACAAAGTGCACACATCATAGCTGACGCCCCTACGGCGTACAACTTTACTCACCTAACACAAAATTTCTGTTCTTCCTTTATACATTCAAATTGCGCTTTCTCAAACAAACGATGTACATTCCGGATGTGACTAAGAGGGACAATACGTATAATCAGCTACAGCAAGCCGTACTCTTATTCCAGCGGAATATATTGAATGCCATTGCAGTATTGTGAATAACGAACTTTGAACAAATGGTGGCCTCTTGTAAATCCCTACAGACGAATCTAATCTGATGGATATGTACCTCATAGCCTACGGGCGTAATTGTTATTAAATCTGAGATGAAACCTTTATAAGCTGGCTGAGTTGTGACATACGTTGTACCGGATGTTTGTTGGTTAACGCTGCAATATGCCAGCGACCTGACGGCGGTCTGTAAATAATCCAGTCTGGACAATCAAGTGATTGACACCATGAGCATTGATCCCAGCAACTGGGATACTATAACATGCAATCAATCAATCAATCAATCATTTCGTCGCCTCATGCATGGAACACTGGGGTCATGTATATTTTTTTCACCCGGACGCCCAAACGGGGTGTATCAGATGGAGATACAGCATTCATTACATGATGGCCCAGCAGATAATCATGTTTATCATCTAATGGAGGGTGTTATCGGTGCAATAAAGCAATCTGATAAACTTGGTGTCCAAATCTGATAACTATGCAAATTACGTCAATCCACGAACTACTTTCACAAAACTCCATACACGCCATGCGAATCCTACAACGTTTAACATTACATTGATGACGTCGTCGCGAGTTTACATTGTTTGTAAACAAACATGGCTACCCCCATTCTCAAAATTGGTGATTCTGTAAGAATTGATGACAGTGGTTCAGGAGTCGTTAATGCAGTAGTTAAATTTGGAAAACATGAAACGGAGTACTCCGTTCACATTGAAGGTACGGGTTATGAGGCACGACTGAAAGGCAATCGTCTAAGAAAGGTACCAACCAAGGATTTCGATCTAATCATTAGATCGAAATCATTGCGGGTAATCACCACATCAATATCAGTTTCTGATACCTGACGGAAACGATTCGTCGTCTGTATTGTGATCATTAGTTTCTGATACCAGTAAGTGTACCGTCAGGTATCAGAAACTGATATTGATGTGGTGATTACCCGCAATGAAAATAGAAACAAAGCTAAGAAAACCGTGCCCGATTTTGTTGTTCTTTTTAAGACAGAAAGATCTTATTTTAAGCATGAGTTATGTTTGCACTGTATTAGCGACTAGTCACAACCATATGCCGCCGTCATGAACGACCTTCACCTTGGTGTACCGCTAAGTATTCTTACGCGAGTGCTCGATTCTCTTCCAATAAATTCACGTACGAGTTCTTTTTTTAGAATAATTTAAGAATGACATTATATGATAAAGAGATTATTAACCTCGTGTGTTTCCGTATCATGAATATCATATATTTGAAATAAAAATAATGCATAATACAATTTTTATTCCTAATATATGATATTAATGATGCGGAAACAAACTCGGTTAATAATCTCTATATATGATTGATGGTAATGAGAATATAAACTGAAGCGTAGCCACAATTGTAAGTTAGAAGTGGATCATCAATACGTTATCATCAATAATATATCCAACTTACCACTTAAGTACCAGCTGAAAAATGTTTTCAGAATGTAACCACGTAACAGACATGTTAAGATCTTAATGGGTATAGGAATGTGTTTCAATCCTCTACAGAATACCCATTTGGGTGTGGTCTATCTCGACACGTATAGGGGCCAACACACTTCATAAGCTATCGTCTCAACACCACCTAAACTCAACATCCCCATAATCTAAACATGTTTAAATTCTAAAAAGTTTATATCAAAATTATCATCATCATCATCATCATCATCATCATCATCATCATCATCATCATCATCATTACCGTCAAAATAAGAATCCTTAATATATCAAAGCTTTTTCAACTATAGCTGTTTCGTATCTGACATGTGTGAAGCCATTTCTGGTGTCCCCCGCCGTTTTATTGCTGGAATATTGCTAAAAGCGGCGTAAAACTATACTCACCCACTCGTATCTGACAAGAATATCAGATGTGATATAACATTCCAATAATTTAAACATGTTTAAATTCTAAAAGTGTTCATCATCATGATCATCACCATCACCAAAATAAGAATACTCAATTTCTTTTACTCAAACTTTTTCAACCATAGCTGTTTCTTATCTGACAAGAATATCAGAAGTGATATTACGGAATGGCATTTCGCCATGATTTTCATCTCCTAGGAATTATTGAAAAAAGTACAAAATCGTAAATTACAAACCTGTTTGTGAAATGATGAATAATATAAGGCACGTACACACGCTCAGTGATGTCTGCATAATCTGAAACATCACAACACATCAAGAGTTAGTGTGTATCGAAACGGATCTGCCACAGTCACTCAAACACCTCACATCTGAGGCCTTTCAGCACAAACTGCCGGAAACTATTCATCTCAATAATGGAGGTTTAAGAATAAGCCGCACATCGATAATAAGAGTGTCGCAAAAAATGATCAAAAATATGGATTAAAAGTGGAAAGTTTTCTATTAATATTTCTTTGATTTTAGTAATGAAAGGAAACGTATTAAGATCGTATACTCGTGGGAAGTTGAGAGATAAAATGTCGGAATAGTGATGCTGAAGGAACATTCCGAGATCAAGAGACAATACGTGTTGCCTGCGTCAGAAATTCTGTCCATTCCTTGCTCTTCAGGGAGGTGGGCGAAGTGCGATATCAATTAAAGCAACTCAAACGGTCATTTTCTTTAGCATTGATTGCATTGTGAAGGACGTACATGGACAATAACCTTTTGTTCTTCGACTGGTGAATGTCTGTCGGGCAGAGATGTGAAACCGTTGTTACAACTACAGCTGACGTTAGACATGTATGTATACAAGAAGTACTAAGTCTGGTGGTCAGTTCCAGGTTATTCATAATAGCAGTATTTTCACTACATAGTGCATCATTGAGATCTGTAACTTGTGAGCCAGCAATTCTACTGTTTGTTGGTATGTTGTATTCAAGAATGAATATTATTTTATGCCGCAATTTTCCAGCTTTTCGTTGCGTTTTGTTTTCATGCAGGTGGTAGGGTGGCATAATGGTTAAAGCGTTCGCTTGACAAACTGACGACCAGAGTTCGATCCCCATACAAGTACAATAAAAATGTGTTCCTATGTGACATTGCTGGAATACTGCGGACCTTTAACCCACCCACTCACCCACTCGTATCACTATGTAATGTCACAAAGTATCTAACAAGACTGGCTAAGTTAGGTTACTGAGACCACGTGCTTGATTATCTGAAGGGAGGAGGTGCTGAGGGGGGGGGGGGGGGGTGGTGGTGTTTTTTACCAAGTATACATGTTTTTCAGTATGGATAAACAAATCTGATTCCAAATTTGTCCCTTCAACGTCTTACATTTACATATCACGTGCAGGCGTATTCACAAACGATATAGTAACAAGAATATAATCAATGTGAAATTATGCTCAACGAAAACCATTTCTCAAAACCACCATGGAACCATTAAGCCCTATGATATTAGCAAGAAACGGAACCGCAGTATGTCCGCGCCTGACAGCAGACAATTTCACTGTCGCGAACCATAACTAGCACCACTCCGTGCCCTATAACTAAATATGTTTTTACGATAATGACATTTCATGGAATCGTACCGTATATGGTTCAGCGTTTCCCGTGCGAGGTACTTTTTCTGAAATATCTCCTATATAAACAAGCTAAACTTTACCAATGACACTGACAAACATGTTTGATATCACACTGATGAATATAGACGATGACATTCAAACCTGACAGCGAAACATTATATTTATCATTACACTCAAGGCCACAATATGAAATTCAAAACTTTATTTATAGTTTGTACGAATGAAAGATGAATTGAGTTTTCATTTTAAAAATTATTGAATTGTGTTGATAATAAACAAGTGTTATTTGCAGGTATATTTCTAGGAGTAATATTACCTACCATTGTGAATGAATCCTTGGAAGTGTCTTCAACATCCCATCACTGACTCTAACACAGAAAACATGGTGTTTCTATCGATAACTGGAATTCCTTCTACAAGCCAGGGCATTATAGAATCACTTCCGCACATCCCAAGTTCTGGCAGAGAATGGCCAATTATAGCACTGGAAGCTAATTACTTCCCCTGCTTATAAGGGACTTTCACTATCTAATCAGCATGTTCAATCCATCGTGCTCGGATCCGAGAAATGAACGGATTGCCCTACAGAAAAACACACAGCGCTTAACTATCGGCACTCTGAGACACAGCCCGGCCGAGATTCACCGAGGTCCTCTGAATGCACTTTGCCGGCTTCCATGCTCAACAAGTGAAGAGGGGTCTTAATATGAGAGGCTCTATCATTATGGTAATTGAGTCAATTACATCTTCGACCCCTTCTGACCTTGTCGATTGCGTTTCTGGTTTAGCTATTCACAGCTGAATAATACTCTCTGAAATGAAAGAGATCTTACTGAGGAGATCGGAGATTAAAAGTGGGCGATTGTGAAGAGATTCCAATGCTCCGAAGTAATGTTTAGAAGACAAAGGATCGTAAATTAGCAAGTAAGACGAACATGTTTGTCGATTACGTGATGCAAGCAGCGAGAGGCAGGAATCGCTCAGCAGCCGAGACAACACTTCTTCGTCAACGTTTTAAAGCATTTAGAAGATTCTTGTCTTTTTAAGAAGCGTTTACGTCCCTTTTAATGACATAAGAGTATATAACGGTGAATGATTCGTGTCCGGGGTATTCAGGTCACCAGTTGACAGTCGGAAGATCAGCGGAGATATTCTTCTTTCCTCAATCAATGCTTCTGTAAAGGAAATGTACGAGTCCCTTGCACTGGAGTTATCAACAGAGATTTTATCATTCGCTTCAATATTGCTCTTTAAACATGTTGCCATTGTAGTGTGCATGTACAATCAGAGAGACGAATTGATCTGGTTTTCAACAAAAACACCGCGGAAAAATCCGGAAACAAATTCCGAACAAAGGCGCCATTTCTATCGTGGAAAGTGTTTCTTTACTCAGTGTAAAAAGAGCAATGATGTCTAATTTTGGGTATTTTGATATTGAAATAACATATTCGTTTTTTCTTATTCACTGCGTATAATGACCCGTTTTGTCAGCCTCTCATCTATGGAAGATGGAGGATGGGTTTGAAAGAGGGGCGACAGCATGTCACGTTTTATCTTGTAATCTACAGGGATTGAAAATTGAAAAGACTGCCGTTTTTGTCAGATTTCAGATGCAATGCTTTTTAAAGAGGAGCCGTTACGAATCGAAGGAAGCGCCCATACAATCTTCACGCAATTAACCCAGTTTCGATGTAGCAGCTGAGCTCGTGGCTCATCCCCAGAAAATAATAAAACTGAAAGAAACTGTACTCCATAATAACAGAATTTACTGAGATAGGGCGACACGAGAGTATACTCAAACTTGCATCTATTTTACGCGTGGCAAAGAATTCTTCCACGTGCCCCTTGTCGAATGTGGCATTCCAGGATTTACTAGAATCCTAGTCTATCATAACTCTACGGGGAACTGACATCGGTGAGTTGGGTTCAGAATGGGTTGTGTGGTAGTAATGACATGGAATATAACGACAGCATGACCTTAGTGATACTGGACACTGACCACTTTGGTAAAGCTGTGAGTACTTCGGAGTTGTTGTCAGATTATGTCGAGTCTGACACTAACAGCAGATCTTGGCAAGGCTAAAAGACACAACTCTGTATCTGTATATAGCAATTCTCTCTCTCTCTCTCTCTCTCTCTCTCTCTCTCTCTCTCTCTCTCTCTCTCTCTCACACACACACACACACGCGCGCGAGCGCACACACATGTGACACATGTGATACTGGCAGATCCTGGCAGGGCTCAAGGACGCAACTCTGTAAAGCAATTTGTCTCTTTCTCTCTCGTTTAACGGTATGATCTTGACATTGTGTGCATGGCGTTCAACTGGATGTCGACATGGCTGTATCGCCTCAATCCCCTGCATCATGTCGGTCCATTTATTCACTTTGAGAGAAATATATCTCGATCTGTATGCGTTCCAACTTTCCGATGACAGGATCATGCGCGTTTAGGGGGAAGGATATTTTCTAACTGGGCGTAAAAATATCTCCGACATCTCAGATTGCGAGGTCCCAGGTGGCGTGTTGAAGATATCGGGATTATTTCTTAGCCGATATATTGAACATTCCCTTGCTATCCTTTTGGAATCGATGCCAGTTTATACCGGACTTGTCAGAAGACATCACTGTCCTCGTATTGTTATCTCCCTTTAATGAGCACGTTTATGGTTTTGAGATTGATTTTTCTTCTTGTCGATACCATTCATATTCATAATCGATTGGTCTGACTCTTCCGGATTCGATGGGGGCCTTAGCAAAAGAAAGAAAGGCTTAGGATCTTAGGGCCGCAGTAAATCTTACTCAAAAGTAACCAAGAATTCGTTTTTAAGGATAACGTATAGCACTGTACGTTAACCTTTGTCATTGCCAGAATATCTCTTTTCTCAGTTTCTTTCTCCGCTGAATAAAGACGCTAAACCAAGTGATAGCCCTGCCCTAGACAAACTAAATATTGTTTTTCAAAACTATATCTACAGAATGTATAATAAAGTCCAAGTTGAGTTCACACCAATGCTCAGTGCTGAGACAATCTACACTTGCCAAATCATTGTCTGGGTCTGGGCGAGAGACCAGCCAACACACGTGATTCTCTGTACCATACAACTAAGGTGGTGGAGTGGGTGAAGCCCATCTCATAGTGGTTAAAGCATCACGGTCAATATACGGGTTTGATGCTTGATTCCAGTTCCTTTGACAGACAAAATGATTTTGATCATGCAAACGACACGTTTACTAACTTACTTACTTTAATTGTTGGAGTTTTGCCATTGTGGGTGTGCGTGTTTTCAGGAGGGGAGAGGGGTCTATGACACACAATATGTGTAAAGTTTATATGGATCGTCATTTGGGGCCCAATACACCTGTACCCTAAAATCAGATGGAAATATTTGTACATATGTGTAAGTATACTGTTTGTCATCCGATTGGGATTGATCAGTTATTTACATGAGGTGAGTGAATCAAAGAATATTTTCACTGATGCAACTTTACTGTGTATTTTATTTGACGACTGGAATGTGACAGAGGACAACACTCAACTGAGTGTTTGTGTTTGTCCTGCAAGTAGAGCACTACAGTACACCCTTCTTTGTCCTTACGGATATTTTCACACTATTCATTGTCATTATGTCAGCTTAGATCAGGGTTAGAATTGGTCTACAGCAACCCGTGCTTGTCGTTAAAGGCGGCTAATGGGATTGGGTGATCAGGCTCGCTAACTTGGTTGACACATGTCATGGTATCCCAATTGTGTAGATCGATGCTCATTTTGGCACCAACCAACATTACCCTAGCTATAAAATAACCCCTTTACCCTCCCCCGCCAACAACCCTATCCCCACCCGAAAAAGAAAACCACTAACCGTCACTGGCGTAGGAGGTAACTGATATAGATCTCGCCGTGTTTTAACGTCTAACGAACAGTGAAAGTATAAATGGTTTCCTCCTCGGTCAATTAGTTATGTACCCTGACTGTACCAGGAGCCGCTCATCACGGGTTCTAATCCCTGATTATTCCACATCCGTGGTGATTGGTTTCCCCATGTAATAAGCGTCTCGACCTTCTTCTCGGGGCTTGTCTCGTCCCGGTTATATAAGTGGCCCCTTGGGGATTAGGGGTTAGAATGGGTCCCCAGCAACCTGTGACAAGTAAGACGAGACTGGGTGGGGGCCGATGGTCGGGTACACAGAGACCTTGTAGTGGGAGACTATTGTATGGTATCTAGGTTCACAGGATCCGTCCTGACTTAAATATTTCGAGATCAATACATATAACAAATATCAGAAATGCATAATCCAGTCATTTATATCACGAATGTCAAAAATGCTATGCACAGAGAGAGAGAGAGAGAGAGAGAGAGAGAGAGAGAGAGAGTACAGAGAGAGAGATGATACATAGTTTCAAGTCTATTTAATTCTCGGACATGCTAAACCCTCAGGATCCTTTTCAGTATTATGATATATTTGAACTTTTTCAGTAAAATATCATATTTCATTGACCATATTATTTTAACGGCCACACAAAGGTCTGTGGTCGGGTTCGGTGACTCATTGGTATAGCGTGCCAGTGCACCCTGACGCTGTGGACGGAGCACACCTGTTGCATCAACGTGGAGAGGATGCAGTATCATCCATCAGCAACTATTCCCTCAGCAGCCCAGCATTCATTCACCTGAAGAAGGACTGACCATATACTCCGTAACGTGTTCCTCGTGGCGTTCGGCAGGCCGTAGCAAGCCAGTTTTTTCGTGTAAGCCCGATAGGTGGCAAAGCTTTATATTTAAATAGTATTGAGGACTTGCCCAACCTTTTTTAGCAACCATTAAATGGCAGCCCGGGCTTTTTTGCCATAATGGTAGCTACACCCCTGTTCGATAAGCTCACTCACAGTGAGAGATACTAGCATACAAAATACAAACCGATATATTTTTAACCCTGACATTGTGAAGCCTATTGGCTCAGAGGTGTCAACTTCTGCATGTCTGACAGTCACAGGGAAGAGTATAAAAGTAGAAACATCAAATTGGAAACAGCTTTGTGTGTACGCTTCACGATGGTCACCTCCGCTGTTGTTGAGAACTAGCCTTCTAGCACGTCTCGCAGACGTATTGGCTAGGCTGAATTCCTTTAACACAATCGTTAAGCAAAAGTGTAAATATTGGTTCGAGTTTGCCGTGCGTGATCCCAATATTTGACTCAGATTTGGTGATGTTAGGGCGCCAGGGCCCCCAATTAGTAGGGAATAACGTCTTGGACTGACCGTGTAGGTGGGTCGTATGTTTCCCCAAATTGTTGGCTTAGAAATGTATTCCTACTAATGACAGCGACCTGTATATAAGTGAGTCTGGATCAGACAACCCGATGATTGACACAGTAAGCAACGTGTCCACGTAAATGAGATATGATGACGTGTGGTGAAGCAGGTTTCAAAGACTGACCATCCGATCCATTTGGTCACCTCTTACGACTAGCATATCCTGCTTCCTTTGTCTCCACGCTAACCAAGGAGTCGAACCCGGGTGCGAGACATGCGAACGCTTTAACCACTTGGCTACCATTTGTTGAGCGATGTAAATGAGACAGATCAAATACCACGTGAATCTCGATTTAGGGCGTTCAGTGCATATTCTGTATATGAGTGTTTCGCGTTTGTGGTGAAGGTTCATCATTGGATGTAAGGGATCGAAACTGGACCAGCAACGAGTGGTCAAGAGTGTGAGCACGATTCACGTTGTCCTGCACTGTTTGAACAAATATTGAAACTGAGTGAGTGAGTGAGTGAGTGAGAATGATCGCCGTCTTAGCAGTATCACACGTTTAGATATCTTAAAAAATCATATATTGCTCCTATTATGATAACCAACAATACATGAATACTCATACCAATAACGGTTGTCGCCCCCCCTTCCCACCCCAACCCCTCAAACCTCACACACCCACCCCCTCGCCAATTAAAAAAATTGAAGGGGGTGACAACCATTATTGGCATGATTATATTACTCTGGTTGCAAATCAGCAACAATGTGAATCGTTCGTGTCACAGAACAGTTAGTTTTGATTAAAGGTAACTAACTACATACATATAAAAAAGTCACTCCAAGAAGAGCATGCCAGCATGACGGGATAAATGTCGGTGGTGTTGTCAAGCTCCATGACTTGGCTGATTCCGTGTTGACTCTGGATTTCCCCAAGTCAAAAAGCGGGACGTTTCTCATGCTTCAGCGGGTTTGCCTGGATACTGCTCGAATATTGACAAGCAGCTATACTGTAGATACCATAGGTCTTGATGCGCCGTTACACAACATTCAGTCGATCACCATGCAGTTGTAATAGTAGCTTGTAATGTAAATAGGTTAAAGAATCGGATCTACATTAGGTAGAAATGGTATGTTGTATTACCCTTTAGCACTGACTAAAAAGTTCATTACGCAAGAATTAATGTGAAGCATTGACGATGTTGGCGTACGTCATTGCACAAAATTAATCTAATCTGAGACTTCATAAAATATACGTATCAGAACAGACAATTTGTAAGTTCTGTTGTCAGGTAAAAACTCCTTTTTTAAAACATTAATCCTGCTTGTTTTTATTTTAAAAGTTTTGAAATATTTTTTTCAGTTTCTTCCACGTAAGGAGAATCGAGAATTGGTATGTTCTAATCACACACCCAAATAACTATATTAACTATTATGATTTATAGAAAGATCGTTCAATTTGAAAAATAAATGATACCCACTGGTGTTGAAATCATTTCTTTTTTCAAATTTCAAATTTGTTTTAACGGTATGCGGGTTATACCGGTATTCTTTGACTGACTTCCCCTGGATACTCCACCTGTCCGAGAGGGGGCGCTGCTTTGTGATGGGCAAAAGATGAAGCGGACACTTGTTGATAGAAGTCACACCTGAGTCTCAAAACGGACAGGGAATATTTGTGTTTGTGTTATCAACACTACAAGAGTCTTTGGGAGGTAAATACACAAAAACTGGGTCTCATCACCAAACTAATGTCGATTTTTACGCGTGTGTTTGCGATGTTTATGTTAAGCCTGACACACCTGTGTTCAACTTTTGTTTGAAACCCAGCATGTGTAAATGTTTTGAAATACTGTCGCGTGGTTAAAGCGATCATTGCAGGTGTTCATTGATGTACTGATGTCAGCTGTTGTTCTTATGTGAAAATAGAGACACGATGACCACTGTCGTTATCAATAACATGTCAAGGAAGAGAGCAATATTTTATTGTCACATTCGCTTTGTTGACATTTGAGCTTCTGTAAGATTCAAGTGTACTAGTATTATGAATGAATAGTCATCTAATACAATGCCGATTTGTTATAAGAGAATCTTAATGAATAGGTTACTTTTCTGCAGAGGACTTTAAACCAAATAAAATTGAAAATGACATGAATATTAAACACCTCTCTGTAGATCAATTCAATCTCTACTGATGGTAGAATCGAGATGACAAAACTTTATGAATGATCAACTTCTTTATTTTCACAATGGTGACATTTCGGTATAGATTCTTATACCATTTTCAAGCATATGGGGTAATGATGGGGTACACAAGTATATTTTCAAGCTACATGTATGATAATGAGATAACAATAACATGATAATGAGATAACAATAACATGATAATGAGATACAATAACCAAAGGTGAGATAGCAAAGCATCAAAGAAAGTTACATGATGAGCCACGATAACAGGATGATGAACTAAAATAACATAAATGAGATGAGTGGGATAACCATGACAATTAGTGAATGCAAGTTAATTAGGAAGCCTAATGGTAAAATCGGCCAAGTATAGTCAGAGTAACAACTGGTAACAAAGAATTATGAATAAATATGACAAAACCCAAAGTGATTATATTTCATGATGATCAAATACAAAAATTTAAATTTGATATGAGAAAGGTGTGAGAGGATATTAAATCATGTTGTTTCATTGTTTCCACTAGTTGTTATTTTATTACAGTGACCCAATTAACAGTCAAGTATCAATTAGCTCATAAAAAGTTTCTTCAAATAATTATGTTTTATGACCAGTACTAACTCATTCAACTTTCCACAGGGTTAATGATATTAATGTATATCCTGTTTTAGTCACGGTATGGCTGAAATATTGTTTACCGGTATTTACCGGTTCAGACATGAAAACGATATGTATTGCGATACGCTGATCGAAAACCAGTATTTTGACTTGCATTAAAACTTCGTAACACTCGGAAAGCTTCGGATATGTCCTTGTTTCATTTGTGCCAAATATTATTCATATTTTTATTTTATCATGATTAAAAGTTGTTATTAAAGCTTAATCAAGCCTAGTGATTTTGTTGTGTTTTTGCTCTATAAATCAAGAATTAACTCGATTATAAGTAGTTTTTTGTTTAAAAATACTTCATGCAATATATTGCAATACATATCTCAATACATGCTTTCGCATCGCATATCGCAATATGAAAATTCTCTGCAATACCCACCCCTACCATCCACATATTAAGGCCAGGCAAGTGTTGTGTTGTGATAAGGCATTAATTTGACAGCAGTATCTAATCAGGCTGTTCCCCATCACTGCTCCAGCATTGCATTGATACCTGTCAAAAGTCAGTAATCTGTGATATTGAAATGTTACTTGTCAAACATCCCTTGCACATGTGTGACTGATGACATTGAGATCAAAGATTAGGCGATCGGTCACGGTCAAGTTGAGGTACATGCCATTTCAATCAATTTGATATTATATAATCCCTATGTATTACTGCTGTGCCTGTAATTTACACTCCCATCAGCCATTAGCATTAATACTGCTTCATCAGATTGACTTGATGTCCACGAAGGATTGACTGTACATGGCAAGACACTTCATATAAAGGCATGATAAACTGTTTTTCCTTATGCTGTTAGAGGATTTGACAAAATTTGAAAGTATGTGTATTACAATTTACAGATTTCATTGTAAAACAGTGTATTGCAGATTAACACCTGATAAATCAATTCATAAAGTGTCCACCAATGGTTAATGTTTTTAGTTGTATTTGTATTAAAACAATATTTTGGATGAATGTTATTCAAACCTGACAAATTCTACCATTACCCTAATGTCTGTTGCAAAACAATATGGTTTCTGTTAGCACTGCTTACATTAACCAGTTATTTGAGTTAACACACGCTGGTTGATAGCAACAAGCTCTTGTTAGACATAACACATGGAATATGAAGATATTTGTGCAGGTAATAGTTTCAATCAACATATGATATCATATGAGTCAATTACTGCCAGTGCCATGTTTGTTGAGACATGAGATAGGTGGAAGGTGACATCCCTATTTTGTTAGTTCTTGGAGTCAAATTAAATCATTTGTTTTATGTTTGACAATTTGACTTACTGTCTTGATTGAAGTCTTTTGCTTTGTTACTTTTAACAGAATAGGCAGATGAAAACTGGCAAAAGATTTGAGATGTGAAAAATGTGTTGAAAGGACATTTTCATTTGGACAAATATATTGGACAGAATAATGTATATTTGTTGAACCCTGTATTTTGTAAGTTTGACAGTCCTCACATTTTCAGCTGGAGTTACTTCTCATTGTTCAATCACTGTTTCTAGACGCAGTGTTATGACCATCAAGGTGAAACATACATCATGCTGTAAGTGTGTCTGTCGCCATGTTCTTGTTTTTATACTGTTGAGTATATTAATGTAATCATCACATTCTTGTTGTTTACAGATGTGTTGATTCCAAGTAGCAGGGAGGATGTGGAACCCGTCACATGTTCAGTTTACAGGTAAGCTAAAGACACAGATTCTTGGTTACAAACATTTTATGCAGTAATGGAGAATGAAAGTTAAGTCTATTCAATAATGACCACACATCTCATCCCCAAACGTGTCCCTTACAAACAGTGAGTGAATGTTGTTTTGCGTTCAGATGCATTGAAGCAATACTGCAGTGTGTAGGTAGGTAATCAAGGGTGGGCCAGGTAAACCAGTGATTCAGTAACACTGGTGATCCAAGCTTGGAGTGTACTGACACAACGTGAGGTAATGGTTGTTATTATTGACTCAACCCATGGAGATCTGGGTTAGAATTGGTCTTGAACAAGTTGAAGAACCCATGCTTCCAGCAAGAGCCGACTAACAGCATTAGGTGGTCATGTTCATTGAGTGGATCACGATTAATCCAAACTGTTTAGTTTGCTCACGATGTTGAACACTGGATTGTCTTGTTTGGTAGATCACGATTAATCCAAACTGTTTAGTTTGCTCACGATGTTGAAGACTGGATTGTCTTGTTTGGTAGATCACGATTAATCCAAACTGTTTAGTTTGCTCACGATGTTGAAGACTGGATTGTCTTGTTTGGTAGATCACGATTAATCCAAACTGTTTAGTTTGCTCACGATGTTGAAGACTGGATTGTCTTGTTTGGTAGATCACGATTAATCCAAACTGTTTAGTTTGCTCACGATGTTGAAGACTGGATTGTCTTGTTTGGTAGATCACGATTAATCCAAACTGTTTAGTTTGCTCATGATGTTGAACACTGGATTGTCTTGTCTAGATTCCATTATTTACATACCGCTGTCATAAAGCTGGATTATATTTGAGTGAGATATTAAACAACAAAGTAAATGACTCTAACAACCAGTTTGGAAACTTGATCTATTTCACCCCATAATCCCCAGAGGGTATTAACAAACTGGTCTGTTCTCATGCTAGACATTTTTCAAATAATCGTGATGAAGGTGAACAACTTGTTGAATTAATGAACCTAGTTTAGTGCCCGGGGCAATAATTAGACTGACTACAGTATGGAAGTGTTGTACAGGGTTTGACCTCATATCGCCTACACCACTATTTCGCCTACAGCTTATATAAACATCCTGTCAAATCCCATCTACCCTGTTCAGGGAATGGAATGGCCCTATTCCACTGTAGTTTCATCGAATGCAACTAAATGGGAGAGAAGACTATTGAGAAGTTACTATTGGGGTTATGCTTACCCCTGGGTGAGATAATCCCATTGTTTTGATTAGAATTAATACTTCAAAAGATTTATCTTATAAAAGTAAAAAGATTATAATTAGGTCTGTTGTGGTTGCAATGAGGGGTCATCTCAACATAATTTTCTCAAAGTATATATACATGCCACTGATCTTTAGTCGGTATCAAAATGGCAAATCTCCAGAGAGCTGAGTTAAGTGACTTCACAGAGGTGGACAGCAGTTACTGTATGCAGGCTACGGTACAGGCTCAATGTCAGCGACAGGTTGCTACACACTGGAAGTGTGTCCTCACAGGATGCAATGGTGCAGCAGCACCATCGGAGACCACGTGAGTGTCCTCCACTATTCACAGCCACCCACCCTTTGAGAATGGAGAACACATCCGACTAAATTAAGCCCGTGTAAAGCGTGTAAAGACTGACATCTCACGGGTGCTGCAGATCTACAACTTAGCGAGCTCGACCTCCTTGATGAAGATGATGCGCAACTGCACCCGCGTACTCTAATATTCAGGCGCACTGTACAGACACAGAGCCAAGTCCATCCACCACTGCCTGAGAGCAGGGCTGGCGTCACTCTAGAAGGAATATGGACCCAGACCGATGATGGCCGAGAGTTCCTCTGTGTAGAGCGGCGGTGAAGATGACAGACTTTTGCTGTTTGCTACAACGAGATGCTGGAATTATTGAGCGGCGGCTGACATTCTCTTTATGGATGGTACATTCTTTGTGTGTCCTAACCTGTGGCTACAAGTGTACATCATTCATTGTCTGGTGAATGGTAAAATGTTTCCTGTAAGACTTTCGTTGCTTCCCAACAAGACCAAGCGGACGTTATGTTAGGCTTTTCACTTTTCTTCCCGACAGTTCCGTCCGAGGTTGCCTATTCCATTATTCTCAAGCTTTGTGGCGTCAAGTTTTGGAGAGGGACTGTCTCATGACTACATGAACAACCCAGCAGTCCAAGCCCGTTCGACGAGCAGCTGCTTTGCCACTCCTTCCCTGAACCAGGTCCAAGATGCTTGGTTTGAAGTCATCGAGCAGTCTCCCGGCGGCGACAGAGTAGCAGCCTTCAGCGACTCGTCACCAGCACCTGGGTTGAAGATGATGCCAAGTTCCCAGCACACATCTGGAACAAGCCGCGAAAACACAGGCCAGCTCAAACAACCATCTTGAGGGATTCCACTCTGGCTTGAAGAAGCATACCCGATCACACCCAACATCTACCAATTAAGTAAAGGAGCTCAAGAAGATCGAGAAGGCAGACAGAAGCACAAGGCGACAGTTTGGACTTGGAGGAGCAAGGAGACCACGAGCACGTGTAGACCGTGATCGAGATCAGAGGATCGAGAGACTCAAGGTGCAGCTTTCCACCGGTGTGAAGTCTGTGATGCAGTTCCTTGATGCTGTTGGCCACATCCTCAAGCTAAACTGAGAACTCAATTCAATCAAACTCATAACTCTGTGTGCTCCTGATGACAATGAAGTGCTTTATTTATTTTAATTTAAAATCAAAGTTATTAATGTATTAAAGTAATGTGAATCACATACATTTGTTTGTTAATGGTGCATAAAGTTGTTTTGATAAGACTGTGGCGAAAGCGGTGATGTAGGCGATATGAGGACAGGCCGTTGTACAGTGGTAGATATTGGGTCTTGCATAACGGTAGACAGGATTAACACCTTTAAGGAAACTCTACAGAACATGCTCTGTACTTGAAATTTGCCCTGTAGTCTGTACTAGAAATTGACCTCAAGGACATTTCCTGGAAGTGTTCTGTCTGGGTTATTTTTACAAGGAAATAAACACCAACTTCTTATATTCTAAGTTGGCAGCAAATGATATTCAACACATTTTGAACACTTGCAAAATTAAAATAAAGAAATCGCTCAAAGCTAAAGTCAGTATGACATTCATATGTCTTAAGTTAAATTATATTATGAAATTTGATTATTAATTTTTAAATAATTCTAGTTATTGCTCTGAATATTCATGCAAAAAGTAATTCAAAACATCAATGTTTAACTTTATTTCTCATCATGAAAACTAAAATTGCAGTAATATCTTTTCTAATTTGATTTTGTTTGTATTTAATTAGATTTGAGCTTTTGAAGACTGTGCCATGTTTACTGTGGTTACAAATGAATCAGTGATATCCTGTCCTCCAGAATATGTTGAATACAACTGCTGGTATTATCGCTCCATCATGAAACTGATCAAGTTTTTGACAGTATGCCATGTGGTCTGATACTAGATCTATATTTTCAATTTCCTAATTGTTTTGTTATATATTGATTAGATAGGCTTGCAGGTTGATAAACACTTTGATTGTCCAGGCTGAGTTATTGACAAATTATTCTGTCAGTCACCCCGGCATTAATGATGCTGGATGTGACTCTACGTGTAACAATACCGCTCATACCTGGATAGGTGTAGGATGCGATATCGATCGTAAAAATTAGTATATTTTTAGACTAGTCAAGAGACTATAGTCTGTTTGCAGTGAAAATGTACCGATGAATTTTACTCTAAATGAAAAAGTAAATCGATTAAGGCGAAATTAAGATTACGAATCCTCATAATTTTACCTTGCCAATTGAACATTCAAATCTCACAATTTTATTCAACTTAGGATAAAAGTTGTTTAACAAACGATCATAGTTTCAAATCGTTATTATTGGTTTGTATTACAAGGGGGAATGCACATTAGATGAAACACGGAGAACAAGTAGGGCTAGTCTAAGTTAATGCTCATCACGTACCGCACGTGCCTTTGTTATCCCCCTCAACGTGTTTTGCGGGGGGTATTAAAATGGACTCCGTCCGTCCGTGCACATTTGTCTTTTCCGGAGCAGAACTCTAAAAAAGTTCAATATTTCTTCACCAAACTTGGCACATACATGGATCTGGTGGTGTACTGGTACCTTTTGGTAGTTTTGGAATTCTGAATGAAATATTTTTGGCGTTTCCATGGAAACAAGTTCGACTTTGACTGAAATTGGTGGTAGTGCTCTTTTCCGGAGCAGAACTCTAAAACCTTTCAATATTTCTTCACCAAACTTGGCACATAGATAGATCTGGTCGTCTACTTGTGCCTTTTGGTAGTTTTGGAATTCTGAATAAAATATTTTTGGCGTTTCCATGACAACAAGTTTGACTTAGCCTGAAATTGTGGTAGTGCTCTTTTCCGGAGCTGAACTCTAAAACAGTTCACTATTTCTTCACCAAACTTGGCACATAGATAGATCTGGTGGTGTATTTGTGCCTTTTGGTAGTTTTGGAATTCTGAATAAAATATTTTGTCATTTCCATGGCAACAAGTTTGACTAAAATTGAAATTAGTGGTAGTGCTCTTTTCCGGAGCAGAACTCTAAAACCGTTCAATATGTCTTCACCAAACTTGGCACATAGATAGATCTGGTGGTGTACTGGTGCCTTTTGGTAGATTTTGAATTCTGAATAAAATATTTTTGGCGTTTCCATGGCAACAAGTTTGACTTAGACTGAAATTGGTGATAGTGCTCCTTTCTGGAGCAGAACTTTCAAAACCTTTCAATACTCTCCTTCCATTTTTCTATATACACACCTAAATATTTGACATAATCATAACTCGTAGACATAATCATGAAGAGTATTTTGCCATTGCAGGGGATATTGATGACTTTGTCTTCTTGTTTCACTGTTCAATCTACTGCGCTAACCCCCTTGTAATACAAACCAATAATAGCGATTTGAATCTATGATCGTTTGTTAAACAACTTTTATCCTAAGTTGAATAAAATTTTGAGATTTAAATGTTCATTTGACAAGGTAAAATCATGAGGATTCGCAATCTAAATTTCACTTAATTTGATTTCCTTTTTTGTTTAAGTGAAATTCATCGGTATGTTTTCACTGCAAACAGACTATAGTTTGAATACTATTTCACTAGTCCTCTGCCTCTCTAGCTCCTTCCTTGAGTGAGTGAGTGAGTTTAGTTTTACACCGCACTAAGCAATATTCCAGCTATGTGGCGGCGATCTGTAAATAATCGAGTCTGGACCACACAATCCAGTGATCTATGAGCATCGGTCTACACAATTGGGAACCGATGACATGTGTCAACCAAGTCAGCGAGCCTGACCACCCGATCCCGTTAGTCGCCTCTTACGACAAGCATGGGTTACTGAAGATCGATATTCTAACCCGGACCTTCACGGGTCTCCTTACTTGAATGATACAAAATGTTCACTATGTTCATTTTCTGTCAGTTTTATTCAGTTCCATTTTGTAGCAAGATTTAACCATTGAGAACTGGTTCAGAGTTGTAGCCCTCTAATGGTATTTGTCACTGACAACTGTGCTCAGTTAAGTGATACTTATCTTCAGCACAATTTATTTGTCTAAGGCTAGCTGACCAGTGTGAATTGCAAAGGCTGGACTATCCAACACTTGTCATCTGTAGGAGACTTACTCCTTCAGGTCAGATAATGAACATATTTTCTAAGTTTATTAAAAGAAAGGAATTTTTGTGGAATTTGTTACATAGCATAAGAAACAGTTCTTGCTGTTCATTTTCATATCATTGTTAGTAATGTTACGCAAGTTTAAAAATACACACTGGAGGTTATTTGTGTTAAACACTGCAGTATAGCACCACACAGATGCTCCTTCACCAATAGAGTGAGTGAGTGAGTATAGTTTTGTGCTGTTTTTAGCAATATCATGGCGGGGAACACCAGAAATGGGCTTCACACATTGTGCCCATGTGGGGAATCGAACCCGGTATTGGCATG
Source organism: Haliotis rubra (assembly GCF_003918875.1). Classification (NCBI taxonomy): domain Eukaryota; kingdom Metazoa; phylum Mollusca; class Gastropoda; order Lepetellida; family Haliotidae; genus Haliotis; species Haliotis rubra. The sequence goes on along the minus strand of NW_025767546.1, from coordinate 1,902,603 downwards.
ATGAGCGAACGCTTTAACCACTAGTCTACCCCACCTCCCCTTCACCAATAGACCTAGCTGTAGATAGACTTCCTTGATTTTTGTCAGTTTGGTCCTGGACATAACCTAGTCTCAGCTAAGTCTCTGAATGTATATACTTGTGATAGAAACAAATAATTCCTCTAAATTTCAAAAGGATCCCCAGTGAGTTGGGAGATTAGGAAATCTAGACTTGCTTTATTTAGGGCTTTAGCATGGCAGAGAGGGTTGAGAGGAAGGGAAAATTCAGGGACTATGAGACAGACGAGACATAACTGTGATGTTTCAAATTTCAAATTTTAGGGGGTTGTTGGATAAAAATACAATAAGATCGAAGCTCAGGAACCCCAGAAAACCCATATTTTCTGCCAGTTCTGTATATATTTATATTCTTTTATGAATGTTTTATTGTATGGATGCATGACATATAATGTTATAGGGGCACAATCCACAATACCTGTAGGTAATCTTGACCACCCCACTCAAACTGCTTGCAGTATGGATTATGAATAACTTAAATTATATTGCTTGGAGGTGTGTCAGGATGGTGTGTATAAATGATTAGTAATCAATCATAAACATAGTAAACATACTATGTGTTGCCATGGTAACCCCAGGTAGACACCCCGGGCCAGAAACCTCTGGGTCACTGTGCCCAGTACGATCATGATAGTATGTAAACAATAAGCTCAAAACACTTTGTTAAATTGTGAAATCTTGGCTTCCATCATGATTTAATCCACATTTTCACTTGTTTACAGTGTTTACATAGTTTGTAAGGCCAGAGTAACACACCTGGAAATGTGTTTATGATTGTGTCTTAATAGAAAGGAGATAAACAAATATTTATGCTGATTAAAATGATTATGTTTGTCTGCTGGTAGAATTCAGTGTTCACTGCCCTACTTGAAGTGTCAGGTACTGGGAACCCTTCATCCTCATGTTTCTAGTCAGTGTATATTCCATTTATATGGCTATACTTGACAGACAAAATAGAATCAATATCAAAGATACTGGCTTGTTTTAGGAGTTATTAAACAACTTCTCCCCTCCAATCTCTGAGGAGGGACATGGAATAGGCTCATTAAAACAAAACCATCAAAGAGTTATTATCAGGCTGAATGATGAAAACAAGTTGTAATGTCTTCAGAAACTAAATACTGACGTCATTAAGCCCTTGGAATAATTATTGTGAGGCAGATAACATGTGTAAACATGCAAGTACTGTAATTCTATCCCGGTTTGATTAACTTGTTTTTAAAACATATCAGTAGATTAGAAACAAATGTTTTAATGGCCTGGTGCCATGTGCACATATTAAAGATAATATGTATCTGAAAGTATGAAAACATGTTTATAAACTTATGCAGTTCAAGGATTATCATGTTCTTAAAATTTGATGTCACAATTTTTGCCAGTTATTTCAATTTTTAGTGGTGCTTCTTTGTCTGCAACTGTTTCAAGTTGTGAACAAAAAAATATAAAAATCCCCTGTCATAACCCTTGTACAAAAATTAAACTTTAAGGATGTCTGTAGATTGAAATGTTATTCCAGAAGAAAACTTCATGTCTCTTGGGCTTCATTAATTTCTAACACTGCATGTCAGCGTATGTGTCTTAATACTCTTATACTGTCAGTTTTAATAAAATACTTTTTCAATGTTTATGATCCAAGTTGTTTTATTTAAAGGATTTTGAGATATAATGGCATGACATTAAACTGCATTTGTAATGTAAATGTAACCATACACCTATCATGGTAATACTGTCCTATATAGGAAATAAATATTCATTTTTGAAAATGTGATGAAACTTTTCAAGTTGAATAATTTAATGAATAATACCTTGTTTTGACAAAGTATGAAATCATAAAAGACAACTTGTGAACAACATGTTCTGCCTTGTCTATTGGGTGGACTTATACCAGCTTACAGGGCTTACTGTTTGTTTTGAAATATGATCCAAATGATGTTTACATAAACGTGGAATCCTCCACATAAATGCTTAACCGGGTGGGCTTATTGTTACGAGGGATAGTTTGTGTCCACGAGTCAACACGACACAGCGATTATCATGGTAATGAAGCCAATGTTAACAGCCAGGTGATAATGTACGCTAATAATTGAATAGCCTGAATAGGTCAAGTAGGAAGCTTGTCCAGTCTGTGTGTACAGTCTTCATTAAGTGGTACATAACACATTAGCATGATTGACGACTGGTTGCTTCTTGCAGCCTATCATTGACAACATGATTGATGGGTGTATATTAACATGTGTTGATTGCAATGCATCTTGACTGTGTGATATAGTAATTTATACCCTATTTGTGACAGATTAATCAATATGTTTAACCAAGTTCATAAGGTTTTTGATGTTATGTTGTTATGTATTTATGCCTATTTAATGATCTTTATAAGTTAGTCAATACATTGCTAGAAATACTGGCATATTTAATTAACTTAAAGACCACTTATGTTTATGAAACATTATGTTTGTGATGAATTGAATAATGATCTCAGATTAAGTAGCGATATTGTCCATTTAATTATAACTGGGTTTACATTTGTCTGTGGTCTTTGTTGCAAGATGGAAATCTGGCCTGTACATGATTAATCTGTGGGGCACTTTTATTGGCATCAGTTAATTCAGACAGCTGGACCTTTATGTCTGTCATCTAACCATGATAAAGGTCTAGTGTCAACTTTGGCATTATCAGCCCATAACATTTACCAGCATTTCCAACCCTTCAGATATTAATAACTTTGTATTGAGTAGACAACATGACACATCCAGCTTGTCTGCTGGGGATTTTGGGCACCAGGTCAAGTCCAGCTTGTCCGCTGGTGATTTGGACACCAGGTCAAGTCCAGCTTGTCCACTGGTGATTTGGACACCAGGTCAAGTCCAGCTTGTCTGCTGGTGATTTGGACACCAGGTCAAGTTCAGCTTGTCTGCTGGTGATTTGGACACCAGGTCAAGTTCAGCTTGTCTGCTGGTGATTTGGACACCAGGTCAAGTCCAGCTTGTGCGCTGGTGATTTAGACACCAGGTCAAGTCCAGCTTGTCCGCTGGTGATTTAGACACCAGGTCAAGTCCAGCTTGTCCGCTGGTGATTTAGACACCAGGTCAAGTCCAGCTTGTCCGCTGGTGATTTAGACACCAGTGGCCGTATGCACATGTCGGGCGTAGCTAACGTCAGGCGTAACACACTACGTCGGGCTTAGCAGCGCCCTCCTCTTACACGTCATGCACAACGTCGGTTAAGCCTGGGCGTTACTAATACCCGCTTAACGGATTTACGCCAAGAAAGTGTGCTATTTTAGATTTTCTAACGCTTTTAAACCACCGTAAAAGGCTGAAACAACTTCGCGGTACATCCCTTTCAGCCGTAATCATGGAAAGCCAAAGAAAACCGAGAAAACCCAACTTTACCGATGGATCCTGATGGAGAAATAACATGGACTTTCAAAATGGGCTTTATCAGAAATGTCGCCATATTTGACACATTACGAAAATCACGATTCACAGCGCTATTTGGTGTGTGTTTTCAAATGTTCAAATCGGATAATTACTACTCAGATGTATTGCATTTCAAAAATAGCATATTAATGATCACTGATATCAGGTTTTCATGAAATCACTAATGATAATTCTGAAAATACACCTACACCTAACTCGGCGCTTTGCCGTCATATTGATAGTGTTTACAAAATCACGCCATGGAGGCCGGTATTGAGACGTGTTTATCACATTTAGCTGCGACAAATGCATCACTGAATTCCCCATACATTTTAGAATCAATTTACAAATGGGCTTTGTCACCAATATCAACTGTCTTGATAAAATGAAACGAAAAATATTGAGTGTCAAAAGTCCAAACTAACGTTGTGCTCGAAGGCTGGCGCTTTGTAAAGAAAGAAAAATTCGATTTTATACTACGAAGCATTTTCTATAATTTACCGACATGCAGCCGTCTATTCGTTGTTTGCTTGCATGGCTAATAGCTTTAGAATATGCATGGAAAGAGTATCGTAGCAAGAAATGGGAAATTAAAACAGAAGCAATGAAATCATTTGATATTTCATAAGAAATTGTCGAAGTGTCCGTGCAGCGTGGACGCCATGACTGACGAGAACGACAAAGGTTTTTATCAGCATTTCTGGCTTCTTCTCTTACTTACAATGAAAACGATAAAACATATAACAATACACATATAGTCAGAATCATTCTGATTACTTACATCTCATATTTATGTACAAACGATCCCTGAATCAAGGGAAGGGTCCTCGCGAAATCCTGTGTACCCTTGTCAGCGTGTACGCCATTTTATAAGAAATCGGTCGGCGGTAGTGATGTCATCACGTCAACATTGTTTTACATGTTAGACAATTTCTTTGAGGTGAAGGTCGGTTGAACAAGTGTAAACACAATCGCTCTATCCTTCCGACATTACACTTTCAGTATTATGATGTATACTTTGTGTATCGCTCAGATATTTTTTCATCAAACTATTATCAGTATGTACATTTAGCCTTGTTCAAAACCATATTACACCTGGATATAGGGTAGGCGTTTTTTATTCTTTGAAAGTATTTGATTATTTGAATAATATTCACATAAGAAATTGGCACACGTAGCCATAACTGCAAAATATTTGGGTTTTGTGAAATATTATTTTTCATTTACGTTAAACTGATGCCAAACAGGTGCGCGTGTTGCTCACAATAAGATACGCAGTCAAACCGTCTGATTGTTGATATATTCAGGACACTATTTAATTGGTAAAATTATTCATTTTATGTTTGGTCTAAAGAGTGTTAAATTCTGACATAGAAACCGAGACTTTTCATACAATTAATGGAATTTAGGTAAGATATATACTTATCAGCAAACCAAAGTCGCTCTTTTTCCGATGTCGCAAGTGCATAAACCAGGCCATGACGCCAACTAAAATGTTGTATTATTATCAGTCATTTCAGTATATTTGAAGATATGGCTAGTAATTCGCTAATAATGATGCAAAATTAGTCAATATACATCTACACAAACTGGAGAATATGGGAATCTAAGAACTAACTTACATATCGGATAGGATCCAAATCGCTATTGTGCTTTCTCAAGTAGTACATTGCCATCTTTTCTTATAAATTGTGAAACTACCAAAACGATCCGCCACATTGGGGAACTTTGTACTTATGACACTTATTGCGTAGTCGCTTTTAATGTTGAGCGCCTAACGCTATGCATTAGCACATAAACCCAATTCATATACACTTATGTCGCTCAGATATCAGGCTGTATTTTCTTCGCAAACACTTTCTGTAAAGATGCCAAATTAAAAAATCGTAGCAGAGTGCTTTTATCGGTGCACGACAACAAGCGGAGAAATTGACAGTTTTCTTAACGCGCAACAAAATTTTAGACAACATTTAGCAGTGTCTATTTCTCAAACCGCCCGAGGTGGTCGCGACTTGTATTTATACCAACGGATATGAAATTAAATATTCTACATTTCTGTGTAAGTTTATAGACGACGCGAGATCCAGGACCACGCTGAAATTTTTTCGCACAACGCTCAATTTTAAAAACTTTTGAAAACGCGGGCTTCTGATAAAAAAAAACTCGGCATCCAGTGCCGCCATTACAAGACTACGCCTGGCTTACGCCTGCTGGGTAGGTGGCGTAAATATAGAGCGCTACGTCTGGCGTAACTTTAGCTACGTCTAAGATAGGCATACCGTTTTAACGCTACGCCCGGGCGCACATCTGACTTACGCCCAGACTAGAATTTAAGCCCGACATGTGCATACGGCCACAGGTCAAGTCCAGCTTGTCTGCTGGTGATTTGGACACCAGGTCAAGTTCAGCTTGTCTGCTGGTGATTTTGGGCACCAGGTCAAGTCCAGCCTGTCTGCTGGTGATTTGGACACCAGGTCAAGTCCAGCTTGTCCGCTGGTGATTTGGACACCAGGTCAAGTTCAGCTTGTCTGCTGGTGATTTGGACACCAGGTCAAGTCCAGCTTGTCTGCTGGTGATTTGGACACCAGGTCAAGTCCAGCTTGTCTGCTGGTGATTTGGACACCAGGTCAAGTCCAGCTTGTCTGCTGGTGATTTGGACACCAGGTCAAGTCCAGCTTGTCTGCTGGTGATTTGGACACCAGGTCAAGTCCAGCTTGTCTGCTGGTGATTTGGACACCAGGTCAAGTCCAGCTTGTCTGCTGGTGATTTGGACACCAGGTCAAGTTCAGCTTGTCCGCTGGTGATTTGGACACCAGGTCAAGTTCAGCTTGTCCATTAATCAATTTGAACAATTTGTTTTTGTGTCATATATATGACATTGTAGAACTTGAAACTGACTTTTAAATCTTGACAGTTTACTGATCTTGGTGGAAGGGTCCATGTTTAGCCATAAATATTTTACCGGTACTTACAAAATCTGGGACATAAACATTATCAAGTCCTTTGATGAATTACCACTATCCTAAACACTGTTTAGCTGGTATATGTGTCTATGTGTCATTGATTCCAACCACTACCCTAAACACTGTTTAGCTGGTATATTTGTCGATGTGTCATTGACTCCAACCACTATCCTAAACACTGTTTAGCTGGTATACGTGTTGATGTGTCATTGACTCCAACCACTATCCTAAACACTGTTTAGCTGGTATATGTGTCAATGTGTCATTGATTCCAAACACTGTTTAGCTGGTATATGTGTCGATGTGTCATTGATTCCAACCACATGAGGTCAGCACCTCGGCATAAAGCAACACGTGTTACTGCCTGCACAGGTCATCAACAGATGATCGGGTCGACTGTTATGATTAATCAAAGAGGATGTGTCTTTTGTCCTCCTACAACAGTGGCGACAGCCGTGTGTCAACTGCGACAGCTTGTGAATCGTGGCTGCTGTTTGTGCTAGTGTGTTTGGTGGTTAGAGGACACATGCACTGTGTGAAGGATAGGGTCCCATACCTGAACAACTGGGAACATTTGGTGCAGACCCCCTAGTATTGTAAATCCTCCCCACCCTGCCCCAACCCTCTCACCCCAAATATCAGTACCTTGCTTAACTTTCAAGGGAGTGTAAACGGAACCACAGATTTGGTTTTGTTTAGCCTTTTACTATTTGTGTGACTATTTTACCATTTCCAGTGTTCCAGTGAACATGTCATCAATTGACCAACAGCCATTAATGGTTCCTAAGGTGCAGTAATATTACTGTTGTAGAGATGCCTACCTTAAGGTGCATTCTCATGGTGTGACTTGTAGTAACAACTTATAGCTTGCAACACAGTTGCAACATGAGAACGCCCATATCGTAACGATATGAAATCGCAAACAACTAGTCGCAGCTGAGTATACAGAGGATTTGTCATAATTCGCAATCTCTCGACCAATCAAATTGCTTAGATCTGTTTCCACCTCAGAGTGACGTCCCTATTGTTTTGTTTATGTTGACATCATGACGGAGAATTTGACTTGTCCATATGGAGAAAATTCTGCAGTGATCTTGGATCTTCCCGTTTAGGTTTCTGGTCCAGACTTGATTATTTACAGACCGCAACCATATAGCTGGAATATTGCTGAGTGCGGCATAAAACTAAACTCACTCACTCCCGTTCAAGTGAATTATGCACTCCAGCCATGCTCCACCTGACAATGCTGTTGTGGACACAAACCGATTTAGGCTTTCTCTTATTTTTAGTGACTGCGATATGTAGACCGACATTATCATGGCTAGCGTTTCTTCTTAGCTCGACAAATCCATGATGCTGAGTCATACGAGAGGATCTCGTGAGATACGAGTTGTATACGACTTAAAAAGTACACAAATAACAAAGTCTTCACGAACATTGTTGTTACTGCAAGTCATGCACTACAACATGTACAAGTTGTTACTGAACAAGTCACACTGTGAGAACGCACCTACAGGCATACAGATAACCCTGGGTATGATTCATGGAATTGTCCTGATGATGTTTCTACAGTTCATTTTTATAACAATAAATGATAATACACTTATATAGAGCCTAATGTCCAACTAATGCTGCCCAGTGGCACTGTAACATAAACAGCAGGTTGATATATGTATTGATCACAGAGAGCAAGCGTCCTGAAAGAGTAGTGATATTTTAAGAAGTGTATTGTCCTCCCACATCATGATGTCTTGCCTTGATATGTCTGAAATACTGTTCAAAGCAGCATTAGAACAATTCACTGAGGTCCTAGCTGCATCTAGATTGACTAATTAGGAACATACACTTGTTTTTGAGTGTAGGGCAACTCACTTTGACATGTGTGACTGACCCGTAAAGATCCAGGTTAAGATTGGTCTTTGTGCTTGTCACAGAGATGACTACCGGTGTAACAGCATCAGGTGGTCAGACTCCTGACTTGGTCCTAGACTAAGGCTTAGTCTCTGAATATATATAATTTTGATAGTAACAAACAAGCCCATTTATATTGAAAAGGAGCCCTAGGGAGACCAGAGATTCAGAACCTGAGGAAATCTAGACTTGCTTTATTTAGGGCTTTAGCACTGCAGAGAGGGCTAGGCAGTAGGGAAATTAATGTTGTTCAGGGACTGTGAGACAGACTAACTTGGTCCATGCATGGCGTCATATTCCAACTGAGTGAGTGAGTGTGTTTAGTTTTACGCCACACTCAGCAGTATTACAGCTATATGGCGGCGGTCAAGCATGAGCATCGATCTATGCAATTGAGATACGATGACATACGTGTCAACCAAGTCAGATGAGCGAGCCTGACCACCCGACCCCGTTAGTTGCTTCTTACAACACGCATGGGTTACTGAAGATCAGTTCTAACCCGAATCTACAAGGATCATATCACAACTGCGTACATAGATACTTATATAATGTCTATGATGTCTTATATTTATCTATTTATTTCTTCCGTCGTATAGCTGGAATATGGCAGAGTATAGCGAAAAACAAGAAATATATCTGATTGCCCATGTATTTTAATATTTCAACAAACTCGACCTTCTGTGATATAGCTGGATTTTTACTTCCTGGTGTAAAACAACATTCATACAGCCACTTCAAACTATGTGTCCAAGAACAAGATATTCAGACCTGACATGTTTAAACCAACACAACCGAATGAGCAGACAAAGACCTATGATCAGATTCCGTCGGATTCCGCATTACTCATTCCTGTACCTGGGTAACCACCCTAGCTGTTGACTGAGTGGGTGTACTTTCATGTTGGTTTGATTGACAGCTAAGTACACCATTCCTTTGAAATACCTTTCATTCATGCAGCTCTGGCCTTGCTTACGCAAACACTGTTACAAGTGATGCATTGTAGTCTGTAGAGAAAGCTATTCAGCAGCAGGAGCTACCTTGTAGATTGTCCTGGCAGTTGTTTCAGATGGATTGTCAGTGATACTGCGTGTTCTGTCATGTGTAATGTTAGATTTGTGCTTTGAGGCTGTATTAAAAGATTTGGTGGAATTTATTCTCAGTTTGATATTGTTGTTGTTGGAGGAGTGTTTATTTTCCCTGGATTATTGCTTGAATGAAGTGGCTTATACACATAATATTTGTAAAAATGGAAAAAGGAACAGGGATTGGGAAAGGCAGGGGCCATGGGCCATATTGCACATTAGAATAATAAATGGCCCATTAAAAGTTTGAAGTTTAATATTGATACAAGGGCAGTGGCCCATTCTAAATTCAGAAAATAGCTAATAATCCGGAAAATGGCCCATTGTCACAGTTCTCTATCCCAATCCCTGAAGGAATAAAAAATGTGATGACTCTGACAGTGTATAAAATAGTTTTGAAATGTGGCCTGTCCAAGGACTGACTTTCCAAAATAGTGACCAGTCCTGAACAAATAGATTATACAGCCAGTCCCAAAAACTAAAACTCTTCATTCAAATTTCAAGTTAAGTTTATTTTTTTCAAATATTTCCCTGACCAAAAGACGTTCTTACTCATTTAATAGACCGTCCTTCATAAAAGTAGACCGTCTAGGACTGTGGGACGGCCTATATTTTATACACTGACTCTGGTAGCAGTTTGAATTTCTTGTCATGAACTAGTATCTATATAGAATGTTTGTTTCTATTTTGTCATGACATTTAAATCAATTCAAAGTATTTTCAGTGTCATTGCAATTATTTGCTGGATGTCAAATGATACAAAAATATCATAAATGCAAGGATTCATTGTGTTAACCCCAGTTTTGATATTTCAGTGTTTAAGGAGTAGGGTTTTAATCTCCATTCTGCAATATTCCCACTGTAGTGTGGTGGGCAATTCCAGAAAAGGGCTATACACATTCTGTCCATATGGGGAATTGAACCCATTCCTTGGCCACAGTGAACGAACACTTTAACCACTCTGCTATACCTCTGCCTCACTTTGAGGTTAAAGAGGCCCCAGATTAAATTAGTTTGGCACAAATCATCAAGAATGTCCTCAACACCTCATTAATTTTATTACACTGATGTGAAGAACATAGAAATACTGTGGTTTGTAAAAAATGAAAATTTCTTAAGAACGTTCTAGTTTTCACAATTCAATATTGAAAGGTTAAATCATGATTGATCCTACTTCTGTTTGCATCAATATTCATGAAATGAGCTGGAAGGCTGTGATTGATGATTGCAGTCAATCATCAAAGTGATAATCAATCCTGGTTTATGATCCGATTCTGATCACTGAAACCAGTTCAATATTGTCTGATATCTCACACTTCTATAAGCCTCTGATGTTCTAGGCATCCTGGCAAGTCATGTGTGAATATTCACACCTCTCTATTCACTCAGATGACCTTTGTATACACTAGAGTATTAACATAATACAGTGAGAATATTCACCTCCAGTACATAAAATACAATAACCCACTCCCTCTGGCTGCCACGTTATGTCAGCGATCAACTCACTATGACAGGGCTGGAGGTCAACAGGTTTGGGGCCCACCCAGATATATTAAATCTCCAGTGAGAAGGCGATGGTGACCTCGAGGTCAACTTGCACATATCTTCTGTTCGTGGGGTTTGAATATGTCTGACTGGTGTGAGGGAAGAGCCTGTTTCCAGGGCTACGCCAGATACAGGAAGTGTTGCTGTCACTACCAATGTATAATACAAGCTTTGATCAGAGCAGGCGACCTTGGTTTGGGTTGTCTGTTTAGCTGTGACAGTGTTTGTTGAATACCATTAATTTGTGCTTAAAGTCAACTGGTTGCACTCACTAGTGATAGACAAGCATAGTTTATACTGACAGGTACATGCTCTTGATCTGGAAACAAGGAAGCAATGTAAATTTATTCTCTGTAGTTGAATTACTGGTTGTAGCTGTTGGCGTAGTTTTGTCTAGTCTGTGTGATGTGTTGAGTCTGTTTGTAACTAAATTTAATTCTAGTTATTCAAAACCACCCATACTTGTTTGTTAATTCAGATTGCTAATTTAGTCAGTGATTACCATTAAGCATCAAAGTCCAGAAGACTGGGAAAACACTGTAAAGGTATGTCCTTTGATTTAAGGACTTAGTAGTAATCCTGAGATCAGATTCGAGGGACCCAAGAAGATCTGGGTTAGAATTGATCTTCAGTAACCCATGCTTGTCCTAAGAGGCGACTAACAGGATCAGGTGGTCAGGCTCGCTGACTGGGCTTACACATGTGATCGTATCCAAAATGCGTAGATTGATGCTCATGCTGTTGATTACAGGATTGTCTGGTCCAGACTCAATGTTTTACAGACTGCCGCCATATAGCTGAATATTGCTGAGTGTGGTGTAAAACAAAACTCACTCACTCTCATATTCGAGGACCCCTGTTATTTGTCAAAACTATCAACCATTAGATGTCTTTCATGAGAAGCACAAATTACAGTGAGATCTTTAACGTTTAGCCAGGAAATTCAATGCTTCCTTTGGTGAAGGTATGATCTTTGTAATTTCTGACTTTGGGATGAGGTAAGGCATTTATATTATATAAACACTGACTTCAGTACCTGACTCTAACAGCTAGCATGTGATACTGAGGCTCAACCTTCTCTTCCCACTGAGAATACTCAGTCCCAAATTTACATCTCTTTTCTTGTGTATTTTAGGGATTATTTCAAAGAGCACAACACTGTAGAAGATGTTTTATGTAATCGCCTTGTAACCATGGTCACTCACTCACTCTCACTCACTCACTCACTCTCTCTCACTCACTCACTCACTCACTCACTCACTCACTCACTCACTCACTCACTCACTCACTCACTCACTCACTCACTCACTCACTCACACTCACTCACTCACTCACTCATTAGCATAGTTTTGTTCAATTACTTGTCTGTGTAAAATGTTGTATTTACTTCAATTAAATTCTCACTCACTCACTCACTCACTCAGTCGTCATATGAGCGAAAAAATTATCAAGCACAACCTTAAACCCAATTTCACCTCACCTCACCTCACCTCACCTCACCTCACCTCACCTCACCTCACCTCACCTCACCCTCACCTCACTCACCTCACTCACTCACTCACCTCACTCACTCACTCACTCACTCACTCACTCACTCACTCACTCATTAGCATAGTTTTGTTCAATTAATTGTCTTTGTGCCTGTTAAATGTCTGGGATCTATAGTACTGTATTATTTGAATTGATGCACGAGAGACCAATGACATTATCCCACAAAACCGAAACATGAAAAATGTTGTATTTACTTCAATTAAATTCTCATCTTGACAAGAGTTGATCATTGTATGTTTTATCAGACATTGCCATCAGAGTTTGGATATTTAGCAAAACACAAATCTTGGCATTGTACATCTTGGAGCGTTACAGAGAGAGTTCATGGACTTTGTGCCTGACAGTTTGAAACACTGACCTGGATTACCATGTTGTGACAGAGTGATGGAGAAGATCCATATATTGCTAGACTGCTTGTCCTTTGATAGTACAGGAGTACCAGGCCACTTCATCACCAGCTGCCCAGACAGAAACATCCGGCATGAAGAAGGTGGTGGTAGAAAGGCTACAGATTTTTAAATTTCCCTGAGGGGAACACACGGTCAAGTACCCAATGCATATAACTCCCCATGGCTTTAGATGGCTGTATAAGTCCCAATACCCTAAGGACTCTATGGAGAATCCAGAATAGACTAGGTCCCCAGTACCCAATACTTGACCCAATGGGAATTCCAGGATAGAATAGGTCCCCAGTACCCTATACTTGCCCCTAGGTGGATTCCAGGATAGAATAGGTCCCCAGTACCCTATGCTTAACCCTAGGTGGATTCCAGGATAGAATAGGTCCCCAGTACCCTATACTTGCCCCTAGGTGGATTTCATGATAGAATGGGTCCCCAGTACCCTATACTTGCCCCTAGGTGGATTCCAGGATAGAATGGGTACCCAGTACCCTATACTTAACCCTAGGGGGACTCCATGATAGAATAGGTCCCCAGTACCCTATACTTGCCCCTAGGTGGATTCCAGGATAGAATGGGTCCCCAGTACCCTATACTTAACCCTAGGGGGACTCCATGATAGAATAGGTCCCCAGTACCCTATATACTTGCCCCTAGGTACCCTATTACCCTTACTTAACCCTAGGGGGACTCCATGATAGAATAGGTCCCCAGTACCCTATACTTGCCCCTAGGGGGACTTCATGATAGAATGGGTCCCCAGTACCCTATATACTTGAGCCTAGGTGGATTCCAGGAAGTCGTTCTCACAGTCCCTGAACCATATTATTTTCCATTCTTCCTAGACTTATCTCTTACATACATGCCCTTAATGAAGCAAGTCCTGTTTTTCCTCAGATTCTGAATGTCCAATAACACTGGGTGTCCTTTATGATTCAAACAGAGTTATAACTATCAAAGCTTATTAATATTTTCAGAGACTAAGCATTAGTCTAGGTCCTTGGCACCCTAAGAACCCTTGTTGTCATATGAGCCGACCAGTATATATTGAATGTATGACCTAGTTGTTGGTGTGGATATGTGCTCATGCTATCAACCACTGACTTGCCGCTTCCAGACTCGGTTACTTTCTTGCTGCTGCGAGTTTATTGGAATATTTCTGCAGCATAATACGCCATTCATTCATTCACTCATTCAGTTTCAATATTTATTGATTCTGAACATTGCTGAGAAGAGGTTGCAAGAAAATGTCATGTTTGAATTAGAACTTTTGCTGAATGCTGATCGGTGCTTTTATTAATATTGAAAGGATTATGTGACCTTCAGATTCAAATTTATCATACAAGAATTACTGGTATGATATCAGCTGAAAGTGAACTGGAAATAAGCATGTCAAATTATACCATTTATACATCACTCTATGATGTGGACAGCCTGTACATTACTTCAAGAGTATTCTTTGGTTTCAAGGAGTGGGGAAAGAGAGTTTTGAGGAAATATGCCAAAAATGAATAGTTTGTTGGCGATGTTGGAAGAAATGAATTTAGTCAAACACCAATGTGTCATATTTACGCTTGTCTTTAATCCTTATTTAGTCATCATTTTACGGTTGTGTCGATCCTCCGATAACTCCAAGTATTTGCACAGGTCTCTTCAACATCAACAAACAATGTTTGACTGTAGTTCTTTTGTGGAAAATACAGCAGTCTTTTGTGTTAATAGTGAAAATGAATAGATGTTAGTTGATGCTCAGTAAATGAATAGTTTCTTTGATATAGCTGGGTAAAACATAGATCGACCCCAAACAAATCCCATCGCAATACAGTCCAAGTAAATCTTCCTTTAAACTGGCTCACAGGCTGAATTTTCAGACTCAGGTCTTAAGATAGTTATAAATAATGTTTGTGATAGATGTGGATATATATTTCACTGATACAGGTCCAGTTAACGTGGAAGAAGCTTCAGGGTGTCTTATTACATACTTACATTGCATATGATGTCAAAATACCTCTGATTTTAAGAAACGGTAAACTATCCCAACAAAATGAAAAAAAATCCAATATGGCTGATTCAGAATGCTAGATAAACCTTTGGACAGACGATAATGTTTGAGTTATGTTTGCCTCCAATTATGGTAACTCAGAAGCTTTGCAGGGAGTTCACATTGTAAAGTACAAATTATGTTGCATGGACTGATATTTGTTGTGAATTCCCTGTGTGTCGTCCACTACTCTGGCATATTAACACCGTGTCCGAACAGTATGTCAGTATATTTGCTCAGTTGATGAAACCTGCTTTTGCGTTTATTACCTGTCCCATCTCACATCACACCTGTGTAAGACATCAGAGGCAGCGGACTAGCGCTTCACTGAACACAGCTCACGTTACACACACAGAGAACACATACTAGGCCAAAATAACTCGCCTGTATTGTTATCATACACAGATTACTTTGTTCTCAGCTCTTATATATCGCTGCCTGAGTAGGAAGTATGACAGTGTTATCTCAGCAGGTCTGGCAGGGTGTCCTGTGTCCTGTGTCGTAGTACATAGACAATGATGATGGTGATGATTCTCCAGGCTGTGTACATATTGCAGCCATTGTAACTAAATGAGGGTCCACATGGTTTAATCATAAACTGTTAAATCACTCAAAATGCTGTTGCATGTATAATTGACTAACGCCAGTCTCTGAATATATATAATTTTGATTGCAGCAAACACACCTTTTTAAATTTAAAAGAAGCCTCAGGGAGACCAGAGATTCAGAATTTGAGGAAAGGTAGACTTGCTTCATTCAGGGCTTTAGTATTGCAGGGAGGCTAGGTTTTAATGAAAATAATATGGTTCAGGGACTGTGAGACAGACTACATCTGTCAGAGTTTAGTTAAGTTACAAGTTAAATAGTAATTAGTGAATAAAAATAAGATAATCTATATACTGGAAATGTAAAACATTAAGAAGTGATGAAAGTTGAATCATTCTTGTTCTGTCAAGGCATTTTTTAAACATAATAGTACTTAGTGTACGAAAACAAGATATTAGTTAATCGGAAATGTTAAAAAAGACAAAGTAGACACTTCTTTGGTCTTACTATGTGTTTTTCGTTGCTATAATTCCTGATAGCATAATAGAGACAGTGGTTTGTGCAAGCTGTTTGGTAAAACCATATTCAGTTGAAGTGAGTATGGTTTTATGCTGCTTATAGCAATATTACAGCAACATCATGGAGGGGGACATATTCAGTTGAAAAAAGTACAGGGCCCCGTTTCACAAAGCTATCGTAGCGCTACGACTGTCGTAAGTCTATGTTACAGTATAGGAGGTATGACAGTCGTAGCGATACGATAGCTTTGTGAAATGGGGCCCAGGAGAATAAGGAATATATTTTTATTGTGTTAAATATTTACTTATCATGCTTATTAAATATAATTAGTAAACTGATTCATGTAAATTAAAAGTATTGATATACCTGGGTACAGAGAAAAGATCATAAATTTAACTTGTCAGCCAAGGACTGCCTCATTTTGACCCTCACACAAGGGATAGGCCTTGTCCTGTACAAAGAGTTTACCTGATGTAAGTTACTACACAGAGGTTGGGTATTTCCTCTCGACAGTCATGGGAATTGTTTGTTAAAAGAGGTTTTTATGGATAAGTCATGTTGTGAGTAACGTTAGAAGGACGTGACATTGTTACCAGTCATAGACTAAGGGTTTGCTTTGTTACCTCATCATCAGATTTCAGATCGATGCTGAAAATTTGTTAGATGGTCTTGTGAGTCATTCACACAGGGTTTAAGATGTAGGTATCACATACTCTAAAATCCATCACAGTGACGTTCTTGTTCTACAAGGGAATATTGGCTGGTCCAGTCGACTAAGGCTCAGCAATTCCCTCAGTGGGTTGTCCCCCTTGATCATGCCAGGAACCTGTAGTCATGGGTTCAAATTCTAGATTCGCCCTGAGGGTTCAAAATTTGGCAGCACCATACCTGTGCTCATGGGTTTAAATGAAGTTCTAAGACCATCACATTTCAGGCTTACCTGCCACTCCAAGGTTCCATTGAGATATAACTGAAATCCTGTTTAAATCAGCATTAAACCCACTTAATGAAACATTCTCAGTACATTACGGTTGTGTAATAATACCTGGATCTCTGATTGAACGTACTTGCAATAAATCCATTTATTGGAGTAAACATTGGAGTATCGTTGATTGTTCAGCACCTAGCTGAGTGTCAA
Source organism: Haliotis rubra (assembly GCF_003918875.1). Classification (NCBI taxonomy): domain Eukaryota; kingdom Metazoa; phylum Mollusca; class Gastropoda; order Lepetellida; family Haliotidae; genus Haliotis; species Haliotis rubra. The sequence continues at coordinate 1,885,427 of NW_025767546.1, read as the reverse complement.
GCCAGTTCAATATTACTGTCTCACGGCAGTGTCGACAACAAAGAAGCCATTAGTTATAGTGTTGGTTCTTACAATGTATGTGAAGTAATGAAGAGTTACATGTTTCAGCTGCAGGGGGCAAGTAACTGCTTGAGATCTTAAAGTGTCTGGTCTGTTTGTTAAAACTCATTGTTCTCGAACTTATTGGTAGAAAAACCCTACGATGCTTAAAATAGCACTATAATGTTATTGGGATGAACAGCCCTTGACGTGATGGATCTCAGGAGGTTTGTATGAGAAAAACTTCTCATTGAACTTACAAATATTGAAACAATGACATAATGGCTAAGGCTCATCAATGTGATGGCAGCAAAATTATATATTTGTACTCTGTGATTCATGCCTAAAAACACAGCTGTTGTCGAAGTGTTTACTTGACCCTCATGTTTTTGGACTCTTAAATCTTCAGATAATGCATTTTTAGAGGAATAGTTTAGCTATAGTCAAGGGTTGGTTGTTTAGAACAAAGAGTCAGACAAGTTCCTTAATATTTGGTAATTTGCCTCTGACAGAGACAGTAAAAACTGAGCGAGTATGATGGTTTTACATTGTATTGAGACAGTTATGTTCCAGCAGTATCACAGTGATAGCCACTTATTAATGACAGTAGTAAACAGAGCAGATCATAGCTACATATTAGTGAAACTAGTAAACAGCAGAACAAAGGTAGATATTAGTGAATCTAGTAAACAGAGCCCAGCATAGCTACATATTAGTGAAAGTAGTAAACAGATCAGAACATATCGACAATATTGCGGCCAGTAAATGTCAATACAATGTTCCAGGAATGGTTCTGTCTGTGCTATCTGAAAGGCTGCAGTATCAAATCCTCATTCCTATGCAACCCAAACCTCTAAGGATCAAAATTCACTTAATTTGCTTGTTTTCGCAGCTTGAAGATTAGTGTAATGTAACAGGTTCAGCGATAACTTGCTACTGGAATCGATTAACAGTCCAAATTAAATTGAATAGAGTTAAATACTTCAACTTGTGAAACAAGCCTCATACGACGCCAGGGATAATCACATCATCAGCGGGTTGAGGAACAGATGTGTCAAGCACCCTGCCTCCCAGTCAATGTATTAGATCATAAATCAGCAGGCGTTGCTTCAGTCACTTATTGAATAAAATGCAGATGATTGAAGCTTTAGGATATAAATGGCTGGTGCTACTGCTTTGACTGGAGCCACAGAGCGTGTTTATAGGTGTGTAACAGAATTAAGTGTCTTCCCACACAAAGCCTACCCTGGTTCTCTAGAGTAAACACAGGATATAGGAACATGTACCATAATTATTATATTTATTGCAAACTCAATAAATCCTGAAGTCTTTGTCAAGGATGTTATGTGTATTAAGGAAAGTGGGTTATTGTTTTGCTTTTGTACAGAAAAAGGGTTACTATTGTGGATGAATTTATTAAATGTGCAGCATTAAAATTTAATTATGTTGTTTTATATATGTGAGGATACTGTTTCATGTTATATTCAATATGAATTTTTAACTTGCATTTTTTAGCAGAAAATGGGTACCCGGTGGGATAAGTCATGTGACTATAACCTTCTAGCGCCTCACAGGCAGCATGGGTTATCTGGGATAATAATGAACTGTGGAACTCTGTCAGGCGCGTAGCAATCCAATTTTTTTCGTGTAAGCCCAATAGGTTGCAAAGCTTTATGTTAGATAGAATTGAGAGCTTGCCCAACCTTTTTAGCAACAATCATGTGTAAGCCTGGGCTTTTGTTTTCAATGGTAGCTACGCCCCTGTCTGTCAGCACTTTGTGCACTCTGTGGTGACACTGGACTTAGCACAATATACAAATTCATATTATTTTTATTATGGAAGTCCAGTATCCATGTTAGTAATGCTGAAATCGTCTCCTGGTGGTAACAAAGAACGCCAGGAGATGTTTGTTTCTTGTGCCTATTTTGCCAACATGTGAAACTTGTTTTAAACTACCACTGATGTAGCTACGAGATAACTCGTAGTGGCAAATTCGGCCAGAATTGATACTACAAGTATACTCGTGATAGGCAGTCAATGTGTTAAGGGGTTCAGGCCCATCCAGGATTCAAACCCACGCTGTCAGAGTTAGGCACTAAATTGTCAGCTCACAAGATCAATGATATGACCAACTCAGCACCTTATGCTTCCACAAATCGAAATCAAATTCCTGGAAGTCTTGAATAGACATTGTGTGTTCATGCTTAATTCTGCATCAGAAACAGCTTTGTGCACACGATGAACATAATTGTTGTATCAACAATTTATGTCCTAATAATTACTGTCATGAAACAAATGGAAGCTTCAAATTGTCAGAAGTAATGTAAGTAGATATTAGACAATGCCAATCCAATTGCTTGTTTTGACTTGTTTTACGAAATGATGTCAAAAGGCAAGTGTAAAACAATTCTACACATCACTGCTCCATCTCATAATGGCGGTATATAATCTCAGGGGATTGGTGTGTATGCCTGTGATGTATTGATGGTCCAGGTTTTTGCAATACTCCTGCCTGTTTAACACAAATTTTGCCCGAAAATGTAATCTCAGTTTGTCAATCAGCACTAGCTCAAACCATTAACATCTAGGGATTGGAAACATACAGGGTAACAATTTAGAAAGAATGATTTAAGATATAACAAGTTTTGATCAAGAGAATGTACATGATGTTGCTATTGTCATGACCTTGTGAACTAAAAACTGAAGCTTGACTCCCTAATTGTGCTCATGACACTCCGATTGTCACACAACTCATGACTCTTCAATTGAACTCCAATTGAATTCATGACGCTCCAGTTTGTGCTCATGACGCCCGGTTTGTGCTCGTGTTAGTTTGTGCTCATGATGGCTCCAGTTTGTGCTCATGATACTCGCTGGTTTGTGCTCAGGATACTCGGTTTGTGCTCATGGACACTCCAGTTTGTGCTCATGATGCTCCAGTTTGTGCTCATGGCTCTGGTTTGTGCTCAGGATGCTCAGGATACTCCAGTTCTGCTCATGATACTCCAGTTTGTGCTCATGATACTCCAGTTCTGCTCAGGATGGGATACTCCAGCTCAGGATACTCGTTCTGCTCATGATACTCAGGATTCCAGTTTGTGCTCCAGTTCTGCTCAGGATACTCCAGTTCTGCTCATGATTTCTGCTCATGACACATGATACTCCAGTTCTGCTCATGATGCCCAGTTCTGCTCAGGATACTCCAGTGCTCAGGATACCCAGTTCTGCTCATGATGCTCCAGTTCTGCTCAGGATGCTCAGGATGCTCAGGATACCCAGTTCTGCTCATGATACTCCAGTTCTGCTCATGATACTCCAGTTCTGCTCAGACACTCCACTGCTGATACTGCAGTTGCTGCTTCTGCTCATGATGCTCAGTTCTGCTCATGATGCTCATGATACCCAGTTCTGCTCAGGATGCTCCAGTTCTGCGTTCTGCTCATGATACTTTCTGCTGCTCTGCTCATGATACTCCAGTTCTGCTCATGATACTGCAAGTTCTGCTCATGATACTCCAGTTCTGCTCATGATGCTCCAGTTCTGCTCATGATACTCCAGTTCTGCTCAGCATACTCCAGTTCTGCTCAGGATACTCCAGTTCTGCTCATGATCTGACTCCAGTTCTGCTCAGGATACTCCAGTTCTGCTCATGATGCTCCAGTTCTGCTCATGACTCCAGTTCTGCTCAGGATACTCCCCTGCTCCAGTTCTGCTCATGTTCTGCCAGTGCTCCAGTGCTCATGATGCTCCAGTTCTGCTCATGATGCTCATGATGCAGTTGCTGCTCCAGTTCCAGCTCAGGATGCTCTTCTGCTCAGGATGCTCCAGTTCTGCTCAGGATGCTCATGATGCTCCAGTTCTGCTCAGGATATTCCAGTTCTGCTCAGGATCCTCCAGTTGTGCTCATGACACCCTAGTTGTGCTTATTACTCTCCAGTTGTGCTTATGACACTCCAGTTGTGCTCATCACACTCCAAAACTGTCTACACTTTCTCATGTTGCTTCAATTCGTCTTCATCTCGGTGAAAATCATGAAATTCATTTCTCACACTCATGTCGTCTAATAAGTATTCCTTGTTAGAGATTTGATATAAAAAATGTGAATTCTATTTCTAGATAGTCAACATGGTCAAACAAAATGTGTATGCGGTTGTGAAATCCACACCCTCTTGGGAAATTACGGATTTTGTAGTTTTTGTTAAAAAGGGAAGATGGTATTGATTCTGCATATCATATATAACCCTCACAACTGTTTCTGCTAGTGGCCTAGTTTACTGGTTTATGTTTTCATCTGGCACTGAGGGATATAATTTTTAGTGACAGCTGTGTTCAATTAGACGAGTTACACTCATGGAGATAGCTTTAATGAAGGCAGGTTGAGTACATCCTTGATATGAGTTGTATGTGTTGTATAGCACTGTGTTAGTGATGGATTCACAGTTCTACCACAGGGAGTGACTCCATTGTTGATGCTGGTGTAGTAGTTTGAGTCCAAGGGAGAGCTGGGGTTGTCTGACAACCTTACGATCATCTTTAAAATCAGTACCTCTTTACATCAAAATATGCCAAACCATCCACAGTAGGTCTTGTCAGGTTTGGTTAAAAACCTCACACTAATCTTTAGATCAAAGCTGTTATTCAGCAGTACCTCTTTGCTTGCAGATTTCTCAATCTTTCTACAGATGAACTCAGAGCCTAGTGACGATTTTCTTGAGCTAATCAGATGTCAGCGTTCTGAAAAAAAGTGGCTTCTTTCTTTACCACCTCAGTTTGAAAATATTGATCAATGTGAAAGAAAACTATAGAACTCAAAAACATTCCTTTGTGCACAAAAACAGCAGTGTGATAGATATCCTAAACAGTCTAACACTACTGCCTTTATAATGTTCCATTCAGAACTGCCAGTTTGCATACACTTTGTCGTTATAGAAATCAGATAGTATTCACTTGTACTGAGAATTAATGTCTTGGCTAAATATCGACTAAACATAAACTTCATCTGATGTGATCTGTGTAGTATTTATTCGGAACACTGCGTGCAGCTCTCACTCACTCACACACTCACACACTCACTCACTCACTCATTAGCATAGTTTTGTTCAATTGTCTTTGCTCCTGTTAAATGTCTGGGATCTGTAGTACTGTATACTTTGAATTGCTGCACTCCTACAGAACTCAATTAAATTCTCACTCACTCACTCACTCACTCTCTCTCACTCTGCCATATACCAAGCCAAACATACTACAAGGACTACAAACTAAACACTACTGTAGACTTCACAGCATGCCCACTCACTCACTCACTCACTCACTCCACTCACTCACTCTCACTCACTCACTCACTCACTCACTGTACTTCAAAACTCACTCACTCACTCACTCACTCACTCACTCACTCACTCACTCACTCACTCACTCACTCACTCACTCACTCACTCACTCACTCACTCACTCACTCACTCACTCACTCACTCACTCACTCACTCACTCACTCACTCACTCACTCACTCACTCACTCACTCACTCACTCACTCCAAACACTCAGCATGCACTCCAAACTTAAACCACTACTGTAGACTTTAAAACATGCCCTGAGTCAGGTCTATGGTATTTTTCTCAACACAAAAGACCGATTTCCTTGATCTGTTTTCGAAACTATTATAAACAACTCTAGTCCCCTGAGCCTCTTCCATCAAACACAGTTTATAGCTATGGTTGTTTATTAAGTAAACTATCAAACAGATGCCAAGGTTCACACAGCGTCACCAGAACTCTTTGTACCTGCTGAATTCTGAAGGTGGCTCGGCCATTGTTGGGGGTGTTTGGACAGGCAGTTAGTACGTAGGTATACCTAGCATTAGGTGGCAATGGTTCTTGTGAAGTTCAGTATTGGACAAAGGTATCTCTGTGGTCAAGAGGTCAGGTGGGCATTTAGGAGATGTGATAAGGTCGTATCTAACACATACACAGGTGTAGATACGGCTGTATTGAATACTGGGGGTGATTATTGCTGACAATGTATACATGCACTGTAAGTCTTCTAAAACATGAGCATTGGGGATGATGAAATTAAATAGGCAATCACTTGTCAAAAGCCCAGGACCCTTAATATCTGGTACTATATTATTGCCGGGACTTGAATAAGGTGATTTATGTGCTCCTTCATAACTAATGAGTCTGTGTGTTGGCCAAGGGGTTAATTCTTAACTATATCACACCTAATGCCCAAGTTCATTTCCCAAAACAGGTATAATGTGGTTAGACCATTTCTAATTGAAAACCCTCACGTGGGTACAATGTTTGAAGCCCATTTCTGGTGTCCCCTCGCCGTGATATTGCTTGAATATTCTAAAATCGGCATAAAACCCAACTCACTCTCTCTAATTGAAAAATAGCTAAAAGTGGTGTATAAACACTGGCTTGCTCACTCACACACTTCTTCACTCACTCACTGTCGCACATTTAGACTGATGCTTGGTCTCTGAATATATAATTTTGAAGAAATAAACCCATTTAAATTGAAAAGGAGCCCCAGTCAGATGGGAAAATCCTGAACCTGAGGGAGTCTTGTCTTCCTTCATTTAGGACTTGGCATTGCAAGGCAGTATAGGGAAATTAATGTGGTTCAGGGAAAATGAAGCAGACTATCACACATTATATCCAACCACAATCGGCAAACATGGCCAGGGTACCGATGTCCATTTTACCCCAATGTTATAACAGGTAGAGTTGTGACGATATATCGTAGTATCGATAATCGTGATACTTTTTCAGACAATAAATATATCGATACTTTTTCCGTATCGTGATATGTATCATTGACCTTAAAATTGTGAATTTTCACCAGAAATTGACGGTTATGTCAAAATTTAGACTGTTTCTTGTTATCAAAATACACTTTTTTAAAGAAAATAACTAAAGATAGCATATCGTGATATGCATCGTATCGAATCGTATCGTTCATGATATCGCGATGTGAATCGTATCGTGAAATTTCTGTATCGTCACACCTCTAATAACAGGCAGTGTACATGAAATACGAACATAGGCTCTGTGAAACCTATGAGGGGTAATATGGTAGCTCTGTGAAACCTACGAGGGGTAATATAGTAGCTCTGTCGAGGTATAAATGTTGCTCTGCACAACTGTGTCTCATACCAGAGATAAGGCCCTGCATCTAATGGTTGAGAGCTGACCATTAAACACCCACTTATCTGCAATCTATTAGAAGATAGGCTGTTAGTGTGTTTCATATTGCTGCGTAGCCATGCACCCAGCTATCAGAAACATGTTACAAGATAGGACGTTTATGTGTTTACGAGAGTTGTGTTCTCCTGTGTTGAGCTGCATGTGTTTATCTCAATCTTGCAGCATGGAACACGCAAACAGGGGGCCATAATAATTGGAAATAAGCCATGTTTATTGAAGTCGAATCTTTTGTGAGATTAGCGAGAACATAATGCCACTTAATAGCACATTTAGGATGAAAATGATTTCTCGATGCTTTCTGGTTCAGTGGTCGTATGAAGAGGTCAGGGAGAGGTCGCGGAGAGATTAAATGAAGTGATATTAATTCAAAATGAATCATGTTTACCATGTAATGATACTAATGTCCGAAAACATATGCGTGAGTTCTTGCATGGAGTATTTCATTCTGACCAGAGCTTGTATCAGAGCTTCATGAAACCTTGGACTGCCTCGATGGTGTAGTGGTTAGAGCATCCGCCCGGAGAACGGAAGGTCGCGGGTTTGATCCCCAGCCGTGTTATACCAATAGACGTTAAAATATGGTACTTGTTGGTCCCTGCCTGGTGCTCGGCATTAATGGGTACATCAAGGACTGGTCGGCTCGGAGTCTGTATAATGTGTCTGAGTGGGGTATTCATGCTTAATTGCGGCATGGCATCTCAGTGAGCTGGTATCTCAAGTCTTGGCTTGTACAAGCAGCCACACACATGCATGTCATCATATGAGGGAAATATTCTTAAGTACGATGTTAAACCAATTCACCTCATGAAACCTTGGAACTTCAATTTTCCTTCGATATTCTGGTGATCGGAAACACTTTTGTGGATAGCATTCTTGGCGCCATGGTATGGTTGGGTGTTGATCCGAGCTGTATAACACCACAGCTACTCACTAACGCTAAGGAGATGACCAGTATTATGAATGCATATTTAGGTCAGCTGCAGGAGCTATTACATGAAAGTGAGCCCTTTTCATTTCATCTGATATGAAATGATAATCACCAAGTAATTACCTCAGATCATGCGATGTTGTGTAGCTGTTTGCAACTATAGGCCAAGTTACGCATGAGTTAATCAGCGCAAACAGTTATTAAGCACGTCCATTACAGTAATTGTAAAACGTTTAATACTTTTTTGTGTCTTCGTGTGTGGCAGATTGCTGCTAGGTCGGTGTTAATTATTCCCTGTTTGATGTTCGTTGTCCAATCCTGTAAGCTGTGTGCAGGATTGTAAGCGCAGATGCGGTGAGCAGATGTTGAAAACTGTTAAACAGTGTTGGACATATTGAACAGTTGTTCATTCTGAGTATGTAACTTTATAGAAACATCTCTAATAATATCATGAAGGCAGATTGTACATTGTAAATATAAATGATATGTATTTGAACAATAGTAATAAGTAGTAGTACAGAAAATAGCACCTAGATCTATCTGTATGTCTGTACATCTCTTGATTCATGCTGTTATGAATTATTCCATAGTCATTTTTTTAAAAGTTGATGGATAACATGAAGTAGACACAAATTATATATAGCTGCTTCCATAAAATACTACAGACACATCTTAGTGAAGATCCTAACATCATTGTCGAGCCTCTAGGGATATATCACAAAATATCACTACTAATGTATATCAAAGAAGCTTCAATCTGTAAATTGGGTCTACTTTGCCTGGAAGTTATTTTGAGATCTGGTTGTAGCTTTACTTGGTGATGAGATGTGATAGCATTTATGTAAAGTCAAATATAGCTGTATAGCGGGGTTAATAGCGGCTATCATCTGGTTCATCGCCGGTATTCCAGGTACATATTGCACATCAGACGAGGAAGTACACATCTGGTAATTGGGATATTATTGGGTACAGACACATTTGCTGTAATACTTGGGTTCATGTTAGGACTGTTCTCTGTACAGGTGGAATGTACTCTATCTATGGGTGGAGGATCGGGGTGATAGACGTGTCATGTTCTGGTTATAGGAATATTGGACTCATGTATAATATTTTAGGAGTATTTACAGAATAATGTTCCTCTAGTTGATTTATTCAGCATTCACCACATCAAAGGTGGCAGTTTAGTTGTCATGGTGATAAATATTTTGCATCTTGAAGTTGACCACTGTATCATGTCATTAATTGTCATCTTCATCTTAGCATCACAGTCTGACTTCATGTCTCACAGATGTTTGAGGACATAGTGATGGAGACTGAGTGCTGCACACATCTCCTTACCTTTGTGAAGGAATTCCTTCCTTATTAAGGATGGATAGGTTTCTTGAATTCTAATGGATGCTGGAAAACAAAATTCACATACTGGTAACCATGGTAACATGTACTTAATTATGGCATATTACCATATTTCTAAATAAATGAACCATTATTAAAAACAGTGGTGACCATGAGATGACTATATTATAAAAGAAGTTTGGATGTAGATTTTGACTGGATGATAATTTAAATTAGAGCAGCTTTTCAATGAAATGTACTGGTACTTATGTTTCACTTACAGATCAGAAGGACAGTTTAATGTAACAATTTCTATACATTTTCAAAATCTTAAACCTGGACAATCACCATAGTAGCTCAAAGATTAGACTGACATTTAGACCGAGAATAGAGTTGTCATATTTAAGAATATATGTCAACAAATAAAAGTCCAGGGCCCTGTTCCTCAAAGCTATCACAGCGCTAAGATGAGCGTAACTCCCATACTTTAACAGGGGTGTAGCTACCGTTATAGAAAAGAACCCGGACTTACACATGATTGTTGCTGAAAAGGTTGGTCAAGCCCTCAATACTATCTACATATAAAGCTTTCCAACCTATCAGGCTTATACGAACAAACTGGCTTGCTATGCATCTGTTTAGCATAGACTTTCGACAGTCATAGCACTACGATCGCTTTGAGGAACGGGGCCCTGAAGAACCCCTGACCAATTCTTTATTTCAGATGGCTAATTCTTGCTGCTGAAAGTCTATGCTTGTGTAATCAATCAGGACCTCAGTCCTGTTTAAATTTATTCTCTAGGGAGTGGGAGTCAGACTTATCACAGATCTGTTATTGAATCGTGGAGATACAATGCAGATATGCCACACGACTACCACTGATGTTCTGTTAGATTCTTGATGGCTTTTTATCTGTTCATATGTTGAGCCCCTAGAAGTGTGGAGGAAACCCTTCGTGGGGCAGTCATTTCTGATGATCAGAAGCCTTGTCTCAGCAGACGTCATGTGGGTCGAAGTACAGGCAGAGGTTGGGGTTGAGACAAGTTAAAAGATGTGTTCTCTTGTCTTATGCAGGGATGTAGGTTGGAATGTGTTTAATGGAGGATTATCTCCCTTTACCGATCAGTCTTGGTCAACATCTAGCGTGAGACTGTCAGGACTATTAAGGAATCAGGTCATTTCTGTCACTAATGTGTTAATTTGCTTCTAAGACAGAAGAACCTCCTAGGGATAATCTGTTTAGGGACACTCTCAGAATTAATCTTCTTCAAGGTTGCTTTCAGTACATCAGGAAAGTAAAATGAAAATATTTTTCATGGCTGTGGAAATGTGAAAACTGTTCTCTTGACCAAGCAGCAATCTTTTTTCAGAATTGAATGCAAATTCTCCAGAATTTTATCTTTACAATATATTTGTTTCAATTGCACCCTTTAATGCATATTAATTTTTGTGAAAAGAACTCAGACAATTTCGCCCCAGACTGTAACTGGATTGTCAAGATTTATGGTTTGAGTTTGAAATTACTCCAAGGTAGTGTCAGTGTTATTAGGATAAGGTACAAATTGATTTAAGAATTGTGAAATATTGGAAACTGACTTTCATTATCAGGCAACAGAGATGGGGTTCGCACATGCCTTGGGTCAAGTAAACTTGATATAAATTGTTTAACCCCTTAATGTCAAGACAGATCAATGGAGTCTTCCGTCACAGTGTGGACAGTCTTTGTGATGATTTGTTTACAAGCATGTAGACTCCACGACACAACCACCTTTCTTTGTGACATGAGGGTCAATTAGTGTCCAGTCCTCTGTCTGCTTGTCGTCCAAGTCGGTCATTGTGCGAGTGATGCATTGTTGGGGCTACTACACCATGATGGACAGATGAAGCCTCATGTACATTGTTGTAGTCTTCATGTTATGTAGGACACAATACTCTGACAGGGTAATACTAGGTTAGGAGAATAGTGGAGCACGGGGGCCAGATAACAGGATGGAGGAGAGTTGGAACGCTGGGTGACACTGCCTTGATTTACACTGGTTTATTCATTATTGAATGTTACCAAGAGTAATCACTGACCGATGGCTTGTCTCTGCAGTCCATCCTGAAGTATGCTGGTTCTATCACTAGATGTCACCACTGTAGCCGGGTAGAAGTTGCATGGTGTTTTCACAACAGCTCTACAAATCCAAGCAGATTGATTGCCTAAGGACCCTATAAGTTTACTTTTAGATTTTCATTTACATTTTTTTAAAAAGTCGTGTGGGAGCATTATGGGTTTTATTTTTCTAACAATCTCAGGAACAATCTCAGGTGTCTGCGTACACAGCTGTTGATGGATGTGATCCACATAGAAGCAGGACTCTGTATGTGGTGTCCTTCATCACGTAGGGAAGGAAGGCAGCACAGAGATGGAAATCCACTCTGAAGTCATGCAAGCCCTGAGGCTAGTGGGGTTTTATTTTTTGCTAGCCCTGCACAGGGTTGCTCGTCCTTATTAAGTCAGAAGACTTTCAAATTACAATCCTTTTTCAAACAATATGTTCAAACATTAAAACTCAGAATAAAAAAATAATCAGAATAGATTGCTGCACTTGTTTTGCAGTACAGTTCTTACTGCAAAATACATTAACATCATGTGTCAAAAATCTGTTTGCCAAATGTAATTACTACTTGTCTCGGGCCTCAGGCATTCATTAATTTCCATCCTTGCAACACGTGTGATTCTCTGCATATAAGTACTCAGACATTAAAATGCTGTGAGGCAGGCAAGGTGAAGGTTCATAACTGTTTTGTTATGGCGTGATGTTATGCTGAAGCATGACTGACATGGGGTGTTCCTTCAAGTTCGGAGTGTGCTTTGTTTAATGCTTTTCAGGTTCATGTCTGTCACCATGGGTCTGTTCAACATAGCAATCTTGTCACTGTGACTTGTTCTTTGTCTTAAACCAAGGAAGCTATGATCATCTGAGCCTTACTTTGTGTCTCGTGAAGATCTGGGTTAGAATTGATCTTCAGTACCGTATATGACCGACTATAAGTCAGAAATTTGATACCAGAAAATGTAGGTAAAAAATCAGACCCGACTTATACTTGAGTTCATTAATCTACCCCAAAATTTTTAGAGGTCAATATTTTCGCATTAAACATCGTGTCCGAGCGTGAAGATTGAGGCGGCGATACCGATACGTACGGGGAAAGGGGCCGACTTATACTTGAGTTACATGGTTTTGGCAAGAATTTAGAGGGTTGAGAAAGGGGCCCGACTTATAGTCAGATCCGACTTATAGTCGGTCATATACGGTAACTCATGCTTGACGTAAGAGGCGACTAAGGGGATTGATGCTCATGCTGTTAATCACTGGATTGTCTGGTCCAAACTCAATTGAATTATTTATAGACTGCCGTCATATAGCTGGAATATTACAGAGTGATGCATAAATCTAAACTTGCTCAAACTCACTCACTCACCCTTACATTGTCGGACTTGGCCCTGAATTTAGTATTGTATGTAATCACTGACTGGATGTGGATAGTCCCCAGCAGAAGCCAGGCAGTCTAGAGTTGTCTCCCTTTGATGTGCCAGGATCTGTTGATGTTTGCTTCTGTTTACAGATCCATCTTTATTATTATGCTTAGCTATTTGTTTTCCCCATAATTGTATAAAATGCATATCCAAAATTTACTGTGATATAGTTAAACTTCTCTTAACTCTTATTTACAGATGAGCCCAATGATATCAATGTTGATTATAAAATTCAAAAATAGGTATGCTTGGTCAGACTCTGTTTGTTGTCTCTCACCAGCATGGAATGGTGTTCATGTTGTCAGTCACTGGTTTGTCTGGTCCAGACTGGACTGTTGACATGCAGTGGTGATGCTACTAGAATATGACTGACTGTAGCATTGAACACTACTCACCCAGCGTTCTCCAAAACTCTGTGAAGCTGCTCAGTTTGTACCATTACATGACATGACAGTGCCTGCAGCCACTTGTGTCGACATTTGTGGTGTTCCAATTAATTGAAATAATCGAAGATTGGTCGCAGTGACCAAACGACCAAGCAATCAATCACATTTTCTCATCATCGAACACAAACGATTTTGGAACTACTGTTTTAGTGTTTGAAACACTTGGTGAGGGAACATATCTTAGAAGTTGTGAGGGCCTGAAAACCTGTTTAATTCTTAGAAAACTCACTTCACTTACTGAAAAGTCATGACTGAATATTTCTTGAAGACTCTGGGAAGTTTGTGTTCATGATACATTAGTCATAACTTTAATGGAGCAATTTAAATCATCTTATATAGGATGTGGAATTTACACAATTTCTAAATGAAATTAAAAACAACAGAAAATGTTTTTCTTTACATATCTGCATTAACAACCTGCAGCTGAACAGGAAAATCTTAAAAATGACACTAACCAATTGTTTCCGATGATTGCTCGTTTGTAATGAGCATATCATCAGTTGTGAGATTTCAACCAATTCCCAACACTAACTGACATGCTACGAAATTGTACATATCAGATTCAGATAATTTAAACTTTCTTAAATATGTTGAAAATAGTTTTAAGCTTCACCTTTACAAAACCACTTATATAACATGAATAAAAGTATTGTATGTTGTAATATTTTTTCTGTATTTTCTTTTAAATGTAGTTTACTCTGAAAATTTACAGTGAGTATGATTAGTCTTAGTTCATGAACAAAAGCTTCATGAAGTAAAATATAACTTCATGAAGTAAAATATAACTTCATGAAGAAAAATATGACTTCATGAAGTGTAAAATAACTTCATGAAGTTGATGAAATGTGTCTTCATGAAGTGTGTCTTCATGAAAAAGGTTCATGAAGATTTTAGCTGAAGTTGATGAACACTTCATGAACTCTTTAGGAACTGTTCATGAAGACTTCATGAACTCATGAACTGAGTTTCGCAGGGGTTGATCTGCCTGTAGACAGTGGTAGAATACTTCACTTGAGGTTTTTGTTTTAGTTCTGTTGATCTGTGGTGACACCTGACTAATGCATGTTTTTTACTGTTTTCAGTTCTGAGAGCACGGAATCTGATCAGTAAAGGAAAAGGAGGTGAGTTCGGGTTCCTTGAAAACATCCAACATTTGGTTTCTGATAAATACAGGAGAATTATAGTCATAGACTATGAAACTTTTTAAAAACAAATATAAGCAAAAAAACAAGTGTGAGAAGAAGAGGAGCTTATAGATATTAAGCATTATAGCAATTGTTTTCCTATTCTTTCTCCAATTGCCAGTTTCTACTATATATTATCAGGTTTCCAACATTACGTGTCCCCTTGTGGGAATCTTGATGTGGCGGTACATTTCAAGTCACATGACGTAAGATTTGTACCAGAGCTGATTAATGGACATTGGGTGGGGACACTGTTGGACCATGCTGATGGTGTCAGTGTCTCCTGATGGAATAGATTGGTGCTCTTGATGTCAACCACTTGTTTGTGGAGCTCAGATTTGATTTCTTCCAGGTTGTTGTGATCAGTAGTGATATTGTTATTATATACTGAGAGAAACAAGTAAAGGAACACAGGACTGACTGAGTTTGGTTTTACGCCGTTTTTAGCAATATTCCAGCAACATCAGGGCGGGGGACACCAGAAATGGGCTTCACACTTTGTACCCATGTGGGGATTCGAACCCAGGTCTTCGGCGTGATGAGCAGACGCTTTAACCATTAGGCTACCCCACCGCCCCAGGAACACAGGAAATTTCAAGTGTTCCTTTAATATTTTCCAGTTTTCATCACCAGCTTTGAATAGCACTGTGGGAGGAAATCTGAGAATAAATAAAGGATCACTGCCATGAAGTAGTGTTCCCTTATTTGTTTCCCTCAGTATAATCCGAATCTTAGTCTATCCCAAATTATGAGAATACTTGACATTACAAATGATTGAATTCTAACTATATTTAGCGCTTATATGATAGATTGGATTCTTCCTATTCCAGAAAAGGTTATGATCATGTATTTTATAATATATATAATGGATTTTAAACTCATGTTGATATGCTAAATTTTAGTCATACTCAGTAAAATGTTTAAATGTAGTGTTTTAAAAGAGTTTATAGAATAAAGACGTTATGCAGGGTCTGAGCCAGGAATTGTGATGGTTGATGTAGCGGGAAGTTGTGTGGTGATCGTGGTCGTCCTCCTTGTCCTGTGAATTTCACGCTGCGTCTCTCTCCACAAGCACCTAATGATGCGTGATATTATCTAATCAGAATTCTCTTTCGCCTGGAGGGTTTTTTATCAAGAAGTTTTAAGCCTGGCCTATCTAAATAATCAAAATGCTGCATTTAGAATGAGTTCTTGTTAGCAATAAACTTGAGAATGTGTTGGCAATTTGTCAAAATCTGACACAAGAACTAACGCTGATGATGAGAATGATTGGTGTACAAGCCATAGGCGTCATTTTGGAATAAAACCGATTATTGTCGCAATTTGTAAGCTTGTTTTTCCGTGAACACTTCACTTACAGAAATATTTCAAAAAGGAAATGGTGATGTGGTCTCTTAAAGTGATGAAAAATTGTCCAATTAGCAAATCAATGAAAGGATGAAAAATGACACAAAGTAAAGATGAAGAGAGGGGAAATTTTTAATTTTGTTTTTGAAATGATGACACTAATTGGACAACTACCCTAATTTATGTTTTTGAGATATGTGTATTCTACACATTACCATGTCCCTATTTCTGTCTTCCTATCTGTAATTCTATTGCCGGATATATAAAATGGGTGTAACATAATGTTTTCAAATTCATTCTTGCCTATCTAAACTACAGTGGTGGTGTTGAACAATTGTTTTTGCTCGAATTTAACAGAGGTGTGGATTAGTGGGACTTTAACAAGTATTGCATCCCTTTGTTATCTGAGTGATTGAGTATAGTTTTAAGCCGCTTTTAGCAATATTCCAGCAATATCACCAGAAATGGGCTTCACACATTGTACCCATGTGGGGAATTGAACCCGGGTCTTCAGTGTGACAAGCGAATGCTTTACCAGGCTACCCCACCGCCCCATCTGACTATGAAATATACATACAACATTGACTACAACAAATTCTTTATTTGATATCGAACAAAAATCATTTTCTTGTAAATACAGGAGTATTTTCTTCACAATACATAAAACATGCGAATGTAATTTATTCTAATTTTCTTCATACTTTGTCAAAGAATAACATTCTCACATTGAGAAAGTGTCAAAATGTAAATGTAATCGTTGAGAGAACTCAGCCGTGTTGAGCATGAATTATTCAGTCTGAATATCACAGTTTAGATAATGGTAGGCAAAATGCTGTTGTTGACATATTCCCACCTGAATTAGTCGGATTTTGATTATTTAATGTCAGCAAAACAATTGAAAATAGCACACTTGCTCAAATGTTGCCTGGACTGTTTGTACAACTGAAGGCTATGTAGGGAATGTCGTTATGTTATGGTGAGTGACAGAGTAGTTTTGCGCCGCACTCAGCATTTTTTCAGCTATATGGCGGCGGTCTATAAATAATCAATTCTGGACCAGAGAGCATCGATCAACACAATTGGGACATGTGTCAACCAAGTAAGCGAGCCGGACCACCCAATCCCATCAGTAGCCTCTTACAACAAGCATAGATTACTGAAGAGCAATTCTAACCCGGATATTCACGGGTCATGTTATCATGGTACAGGCAGTAAATGTTACCAGCTTGTATTTCCAAGTAATAAGGGGTGGTGGGATAGCCTAGTGGTTAAAGCGTCAAGCTAAAAACCCGGGTTCGATTCCCCACATGGGTACAATGTGTGAAGCCCAATTCAGGTGTCCCCCCGCTGTGATATTGCTGGAATATTACTAAAAGCGGCATAAAACTAAACTCACTCACTCACTCTGAGTAATAAATTCATGACTGTTTCACATGGTCCTGTTTTGTCGGAGATTGGGATTAGTCTCTGTCCAGTTTGACAGAGCCAATGTGGGGGCCCCTCCTTAACCTTTAACAGACTGCACATTTGACCACTATATAACCGTCAGTTGTTTGTATTCAGACAGCATGATGTAGAAGGGTTGTCCAGGTCTGTAAAGAGACAGTTATGTCTGAAAAGAAAAAACTAGTTGTCTACCACACAGACATGTTGACAGAGGCTTCAGTTGATCAAATAACTGTGTTTTCAGAAACCCATGATTGGATCATCACAATAATGGAATCGACATAACTCAATTTCCGCTTGCACTACGATTTGCGTTTAATTGCTATGACTGTGGTTGTAGCAGTAATTTGAAATGTACGAATCCACACAGGCGGCGAGAAGGTTTGTGTGAAGGGGTAGTTGAGACAGTTGTAAAAGTATTGATCTATCTACATCAAAGCTGGCCACAGACCCATTGAAACAGGATCAAAATAGTCCTTGGGTTGTAGCTTTTTTCAACATCCCTCTCACGCAGTATACCGTAAAAGCTCTGATTTAGGATATAGATTGTTGCCTACATTCATGATAGGGATTGTTGGTGAGAATTAGTCCACAGCAACCTGGGATTGGGTGAGTGAGTTTAGTTTTACGCCACTGTAAGAAATTTTTCAGCAATATCATGGCAGGGGACTCCAGAAATGGGCTTCACAAATTGTACCCATGTGGGGAATCGAACCTGGGTCTTCGGCGTGATGAGCGAACACTTTAACCAATAGGCTGCCCCAGCCAAGCAGAGACATTTTGGATACTTTCTGTATGAATTTTATAAAAGATGATTTTCTTGGTTTATATCATTGACTCTAAAACATGGATTATTGTTCGTAATGTCGATCACTGGACTGTTTGGCTTAGTCTGTCAGGTCATATTTTTCCCAGCATCTACTCATGCATCTTCATCATTTCACAATGTCTTTTCATGTTTACCCTCTACATATCAGACTATTTGCAACAAACTTGGTTGACAGGAACAGTGCAGTGGTGACCCAGTCATGTAAGGTGTACCTTGTTATACAGACTGGCAGCCCTCAGTTGCCAGGAACAGTGCAGTGGTGACCCAGTCATGTAAGGTGTACCTTGTTATACAAACTGGCAGCCCTCAGACATGCCAGTCTTCTGGAGTTGAATCCAAGATCCATATTGCTCCTGTTGTCTATTTGCATCAGACTTCAATTTTGTATAAAAGTGGTAAATGAACATATTTTTGCGAAAATTGCAAATGACTTCAGCTTGCAAAAACATCATGCTTGCAAGTCTAATTACTACCATTACTTGTATTAAAATGGACTCTGTCCGTCCGTCCGATCCGTCCGTGCACATTTGTCTTTTCCTAAGCAGAACTCTAAAAGCATTCAATATTTCTTCACCAAACTTGGCACATACATTGATCTGGTGGTGTACTGGTGCCTTTTGGTAGTTTTGGAATTCTGATTAAAATATTTTGGGCATTTCCATGGCAACAAGTTTGACTTAGACTGAAATTGGTGGTTGTGTTCTTTTTTGGTAGTTTTGGAATTCCGGAGCAGAACTCTAAAACCGTTCACTATTTCTTCACCAAACTTGGCACATAGATTGGTCTGGTGGTGTACTGGTGCCTTTTGGTAGTTTTCGAATTCTCAATAAAATATTTTTGGCGTTTCTATGGCAACAAGTTTGACTGAGACTGAAATTGGTGATAGTGCTCCTTTCAATACTCTCCTTCCACTTTTCTATATACACACCTAAATATTTGACATAATCATAACTCGTAGACATAATCATGAAGAGTATTTTGCCATTGCGGGGGATATTGATGACTTTGTCTTCTTGTTGAGAATTGGAAAGTCACAAAAATATTGTGACGCAAAAACATCTGTTGGTCTCCAGTCGCAAAAATATTGTGTCAACATTTTTTCTTGATTTACAGTACTCTCCAAAAACAATTGCAGTAGCTCCCTTGATAGCTTTCTTGAGACACTGGAGGCTGAATAACTGAGAGACAGTTTTTCTGACTGACTACGGTGGTCAGTTTACAATGTCCGTTTCCTGGTCAGTGATGTACACAGGTGCTGGACGCAAACAATCTTAGCCCAGTCAGTCAAGCAAAAACTTGTTTATCAGTTGCCATGACAAATGTATTCATCGGATGGAATCGCCCTCCAAGCTGGCAGTGATCTGCTTAATTAGTAGACTAATCACAAAGAAGTAACCGGACCACATGCAGCGAGTGTTCGATGTGGTCTTGTGTTGCTACTTCCTCCAGGATGGGGATTTGTATGGTGCAGCAGCTTACTGAAAATTGTTTTCTTGTATCTAAAGATGGAGAAATATCCTCTTCCTGTTTTGGGTCTGGTGACTAATATCAAATAATCTATAATAAACCATCTGAATATGAACACCAGAAGTTGCAGATATTGACAGGCTCGTATAAAGACATCCTAATGGCTGCTGATATCCAGGGTTTGGACTTATCTTTTAATTATTGTATGAAGTGTAGTCTGTCTCATCATCCCAGAACTGCAGTATTTTCCCTTCTGCCCAACCAGTTCTACAATGCTAAAGCCTCAATGTAGGAAGTCTAGATTTCCTCAGGTTACTGGGGATCCTTTACAATTTAAAAGGACTTATGTGTTTCAGTCAAAATTATATATATTCAGAGACCAAGCATCAGTATATGTGAAGTGCTTCAGTATGGTGAATTAGTAGACATTGTCACCTTGGTAACAGGGTTAGCCATGACAAATTACAGATGTGTTCATTTGAAGTCAACATATCTAAAGTAAATATAAACAGATTTGTTTATTGACTCCCACAGAAGGTAGACAAGACTGAAGATGTCAGAATTGTCACCAGTTACTATGTGTCTGTTAGCAGAGACCATATAATATAATCTATTATATGGTCTCTGCTGTTGGTAACAGGTAACAATGTGTTGGCTAGTGACTATGGAATGCTTGTTACAGGTAACATTGATGTGTTTGTTGCCTGTAAAACTGATGTGTTGTCTCTTTTGGGTGATGTAATGTGATGTAATTTGGTAACAGGTAACAATGTGTTGGTTAGTTACAGGTAACAATGTGTAAATTACAGGTTACAATGTGTTTGTTCCAGGTAACAATGTGTAAATTACAGGTTACAATG
This sequence comes from Haliotis rubra, assembly GCF_003918875.1. Lineage (NCBI taxonomy): Eukaryota > Metazoa > Mollusca > Gastropoda > Lepetellida > Haliotidae > Haliotis > Haliotis rubra. The sequence continues at coordinate 1,864,816 of NW_025767546.1, read as the reverse complement.
TGTTTGTTCCAGGTAACAATGTGTAAATTACAGGTAATATTGTGTTTGTTCCAGGTAACAATGTGTAAATTACAGGTTACAATGTGTTTGTTCCAGGTAACAATATATAAATTACAGGTAGTATTGTGTTTGTTCCAGGTAACAATGTGTAAATTACAGGTAATATTGTGTTTGTTCCAGGTAACAATGTGTAAATTACAGGTAGCAATGTGTTTGTTCCAGGTAACAACGACGTGTTTGTCACCATCCAGCTGGGGAAGGAGAAGTATCAGACATCCACCATCAAGAATGCTCACAACCCGGAGTGGTTTGAAGAATGTGACCTGTAAGTCAGACTGCAACACTATATTCTTCACATATGAACATGAGTAGGTAGTTTAAACAAGCGATCACAACCTATGCGTTTACTGAAACTTTTAATTGGAACAGATGTTTAACGAGAGACAGATATGTCTTTCTTATCTCTGTAATTGGTGCATAAGTGCAGACGGATCAGGATGCAGTGTTTGATTCATGTTATACTGTTAAAGTCACATTTAAAACCCTGACTTACCCATCATTGCATTTGTTTTTCTCTAATTTGGGGGCGGTGGGGTAGCCTAGTGGTTAAAGTGTTGGCCCATCATGCCGAAGACCCGGGTTCAATTCACCACATGGGTACAATGTGTGAAGCCCATTTCTGGTGTCCCCCACCGTGATAATTGCTGGAATATTGCTTAAAGTGGCATAAAACCATATTCACTCACACTCTGTATAATTTGATGATTTATTTAATCATAATATTTGAATCCATTTGAATCACTGGACATTTTCAAACTTGTTCCATTGTTAGTGATTTCCATCAATGTTTTCAAAGGTAATCGATGTGTACCTCCCTGCATCATCAGGCTATTTGTTAAAGAGTATCTGTACAGCATATCAAACTTGTAACTGACCAGATGATTTAGAATGCAGAAGGTGAGGTGATTATTTGATGGGAACATGTCTTTCTTCATTCCATAGCCCTATTCCTCACATGCACTCGGAGATTGAGGTGAACATCTACCACCGAGGTGTTCTGTCTGATGACTTCCTGGGGTACGCCTCCATCCCTATGTGGGACCACAAGGTCGGAGAGAGGCCGAAGAGTCAGTAAGTAGGGGCCACTATTGGGAGGGGTATATACCCTAGAGGGGTTCTGTCTAAGACTTCAGGGGTACAAGGTCGGAGAGATGCCTAATAGTCACTACTGAGGTGAATATAGAGTATTGAGTGGATGGATTGATCGATGTAGACCTGCTCAGAGACTAATAATCCCAAGGGTGCAGTAATTGTCAATAAATTGTTCCCAAATGGCCATTACAGGTTATTTTTTCATGCTTTGTTGTTTAACGCCAGCAAAATTTATGCTATATGGCGCCTGTCTGTAAATAGTTGAGTCTGGACCAAACAATCTGGTGATCAACATTGATCTTCATAATTGGTTACAATGTCATGTGTCAACCAAGTCAGTGAGTCTGATCACCCAATCCCGTTAGTGGCCTCTTAACACATGCAAGGGTTGCTGAAGACAAATTCTAAGCCGTATCTTCACGGGTATCTTTTTTCTTGTATAAACATAGCTTGTGTATTAGTTTGGTTGACATGACTTGTATTCCACTCGTAGTATGCCCAAAAAGGGTAAGATGTTTAATTTTACATTGGATGCAATGTTACAATGCCATGTTAAAATACCACTGAAAAAATTAGAAAGTAAGAACAAAAAACTCACGAATCTTAGTCCAGTTTTTTATTTCCTCCTTTTGCCTGCCCAGGGCATATAATTTGGAATCCTAAATCCCTGGAATTAAGGTAAAAAGGTCACATTTTTGTGTCAGCACTATCATTTTATTGATTCTCGGTACTGTTAGCTGTAGAGATATAACTGTCCATCTTCACAGCAACGTAGTCGCCAAGATGGCTTGTAAATGACCCCAGGAAGCTCAATTCATTACATCCATATCATCAGACTGGTTGTCATCCGGGGAAATTACATGTCCGAGATTAGACCTCTCATTTGTGTCATATTTGGCAGACATCGCTGAATAAACTAGGAGAGAATATTAGCCATAAAGGCACAGGTGAAACTGTTTTCAGTACTTAGGGGTCATGGGACATCATAACAATTATTTTTCCTTATCCTGACCTATGCTCTTTTGCTTGTCTTCTTCTTCTTGCGAACATAGTGGAACACTTGTATCTCCTTAATTGAAGCTCCCTTCAATGTAAAATCACTAATTGGTACTCACCAAGAGTTGCCTCCCTTGCCCTTTTTGGCGGGAACAGGTGTCGCCACCCTCTGGCCTCATGCTTCACTCTCTCCTTCTTCGCCCAGTGAGCAGGATGTGAGGCGCCTGTGTCTCCTTACACACTATATCCTTTGGTTTTTCTTAGTTTATTACCTCTTATAGGTTACTATAGAGGTATAGCTAGTATCCTTCATTAATTTGCATTGATAATTAATCGTATTTCTACTGTTTATTCACGTGAGTTCGTGATTGTTCAGCTAGTATTACGTTGATGAAAATCTGTACTATTTGCAATTTACGTTTTCGGTTGCTGACCCGCATGTATTATGCCCTAGTTGTGCTACGCCTTGTCGCGTTTGATACACGTTGCAGTTACTGCATTAATCTATCAATTCTGCTTTTCATAAATATCTTTGCGTCGTGAGACGTACCGCGAATAGAGTCGCATAAACAAAGGGTTAGACATGGCGATACATCGGATTCCCCTTCCAGTCAGCTGCTGTCGATAGACCCCTCCCGTCTGGTGTTCGCTAGAGACTCCGTCCGAAGATGGGCGTGGGATGCAGTCCGCCACCTCTAAGAAGCGTCCTGCCTCCCCAGGCGTCCGCCATCGCCAGCGCTAAAGTCCAAGAGGGCCACGACGTCTTCCCAACACAGACTTCGACCCCAGGGCAGCGTCGACATCCAAGGGGAAGTCTACGGTCGTCAAGAACTTTCTCAGCCGATCGTTCCAACACTTAACTGGGCCTCTCGATGATCAGCCGATCATCATCCCTGGCGTCGCCACAAGAAGCGACCGGTGACAGCTACAGTGACATCAGCAGAGATCGCCATGCAGCCTGATGCCTCTACACTGATGTCAGACGACTTCCCTGAGGGCTCAGCAGCTGTCATCGCAGAGAGGGCACCGACTACTTCGTCGCAGACCATCCCAGACGAGCTGTTGCGGCAGATCATGACCATGATGGAGGGCCACTACAGTCGAGAAAAGCAGCCAGCCCAGGGCCGAGCAACATCGAGATGACACCCCAGAGGCACCCCCAGTCAGCGTAGCAGCCACGTGAAGCAGCCTTCGAGAAGGAAGTCACAGACCACCTCGGCGAAGGGCGCAGATGTACAGTCTTCGCCGGGCCTTCGCGAAGACGGGAGGCGATCGTCACCGTCCTCGGCCTCATCCTCAGATGCAGACTCAGACCACCAGACGTCCGCGGAAACCGTCCGCGGAAGTCAAGCGCCGCTCCCCAGGTCGGGCGCAGAGGAAGCTGCACGAAGGCGTCACACAGATCGTCATCGTCCAGAAGGACGTCGAGGGGACTATTCAAGAGCTTCACGAACCCCTCAACATTCTCCTCGCAGATCTAGGTCTTCCCATAGACGCAGATCACCTAGACGATCTCCACGCCGTTCACCACGCCGATCTCCACGTACATCACCTCGCAGGTCACCACACAAGTCGGCACGCAGGTCTACAGTCAGGTCTCCCCGAGTGTCACCCGACATAGAGATAGCAGCCCACAGGTCACCATCAGAAGAGCATCAACCTCTCATCTCCGATGCTGGTACAGAAGATGATGGAGGCATCATCTTCTCAGACGCTGAGATAAGATATTGGTGCAAATGAAGATCTACAGGTCTTCATCAATGCACATCTCGACGACCTACAACCATTCAGTCTACCGAAATGTCTCAGACCTCATCTACTATGGTGGACCAGGAGGTCGAATGTCTGCGAAGGTATTTGTTTAGAAGAGCAGGAATTCCAAACCCATCTATATGTAGAAGAGCTCAAGGAATTCCAAACCCATCTATATGTCAGCAAGAAAGCAAGCTCCAAGGTTAGAGATGAGCTCAATCTAGTCGCCAACCGGACGGCATCAGGGTTATGGAATCAGCAAGAAAGCAAGCTCCATATAAACATGTTAGAGATGAAAGCTGTAATCAACGCCATATCATTGGAGCACCATTCTACAGAATCGCGCTTAATGATTCATACCGACAACTTCGACAGTGGGGTTCTATGTGAACAAACAAGGTTCAACGCGAAATCACTGAACCTATTGACTTTAAGCTTTCAACTGTTCGATCTTATCCACGATCTAAACCTACATGTCAGAGCATGTCACATTCCCGAGCCAAGAATGTACTAGCAGATGCACTCTCGGGCCACATCAACCGTCACCGACAGAATGGATGCTCAATACAGAAATATTTGCACAGATAATCAAGCAAATAGGAGCGCCGCTAGTAGATCTATTAAGCCACACGCTTCAACAATCAGCTACCGACATTCGTGTCACCAGTCCCAGACCCACAAGCATGAGCAGCGGACGCTCTAAGCATATCCTGGGAAGGCCTCAATGCGTCGCAGCGTTTCGCCGCCAGCAATAATACCTCAAGTGTTACAGAAAATCAGACAAACACAGAGCCTCCAACTCACTTTGGTCACGCCCTACTGGCCGGCCAGAGCGTGGTTTCCCATTCTAATTCAAGAAATCGGTCAACCAACACTAGAGCTACCCAGGCTCAAATCTATTAATACATCCACACACCAAACAGGTGCACGGAAGCCCAGAAGTATTCCAACTTCATTATGGACTGTATTAAAATGTGTTTAAACAAGAGAGGGTATTCTACCAGGGCGGCAAAGCGTCACGCTTGCCTTACGCAAATCTACCGCGTGGCTTGTGCGACGACAAGTGGCACAGTTTTGAGAATTACGCGGCAAATAAGGGATTTACAGCAAGAGATGCTACTCATCCACAAGTGGCAGATTATTTGTGTTACTTACGGTGAAACAAACATTTAAAAGGCTCGACATTGTCAACATATCTTGCGGCTTAGTTCTGTGATTACCATGAGAGCGGGTGTCAAATTGACTAAAACTCCAGAGTTACTGGCCTTACTACGTGCTTTCCGATTGGAGGACCAAAAGCGGAAGTTCCACGCCCCAGCTTGGGATCTGAATATAGTGTTACAACACCTCACAAGTGAGGCTTATGAACCGTTGGAATCGACAAACTTTGAATTTCTCTCACAGAAAACGCTTTTCCTGTTATCTCTAGCCACAGCAGCCAGGATGTCGGAAATTCACGCACTAGATTATGAGAGGATACAGTTTGATGACAATCAAAACACAGCACACCTGGGACTAAGATGGGATTTCATCGCCAAAAATCAACTACCAGGTCAACCAGACAGGTTATTTCATATCCCTGCATTATCCTCCATTCTCGGATCTCAAGATACACTGGACTTATCTCTATGCCCAGTCAGAGCTCTCAAAATCTATTTACGACGTTCCAAAACAAGGCGAAGATTTCTCAAACGATTATTCATCCCCTTGTCGGCAACAACTCAGACAGAAGTCTCTCGTACCACCATATCTATATGGATAAGAACTGTCATACTTCGCGCCTACAAGGCAGCAGGACTGGACCCTCCAACAGCATCAAATCCCCATGAGATCAGGGCTTTAGCTTCCACTCTCGCCCTACACGGTAACTGTTCATTGAATACAATTATGGAAGGATGCTTTTGGAAATCTAACATGGTGTTTGCTAATCACTACCTGAGAGATATCACCACCGAGGACGTCTCAGGCATTCACCATTTCGGTCCCTTGGTCCTCGCACAGCAGTTGACAGTCCCTCGTAAACGTTAACACGTAGTCTTACGAGATTAATATGCATAATTGTTACATGCATTATCTAGCTTATAACTCTACGGAGTTCTAGCAGTATGTATATATGTTCAGTGGTATAGCTTCTCTATCAGAGTCGCTTTGATATTGTTGTTTATAATATCTCAGTATATTATTAATGTAAATAACCCAGTATGGCATTATAACCTATGGTTTATAATAGAGGAATTATCCTAAGTCTATGCCTTTATGAAGTTCCCGTAGGGGTTATTACAGTTATATCTATATAAATCACTAATTTTATAAATCCAAAGTATTCTGTTTTGCCCACCTCCGTTTCCGTAGGATTCTACAAGCAAAAGAGCATGACTCAGGATAAGGAAAAATATGTAATTTTTTGAGTAAAATTGATATTTTATACTTATCATGACTCATGAGGTTAGCCCTCCCATCCTCCCCACATAACACTTTGGATTTCCCTGTAAATTCAAGTGTTGGGCTCGCAAAATCAGGAGAGAGTGAAGCATGAGGCCAGAGGGTGGCGACACCTGTTCCCGCCAAAAAGGGCAAGGGAGGCAACTCTTGGTGAGTACCAATTAGTGATTTTACATTGAAGGGAGCTTCAATTAAGGAGATACAAGTGTTCCACTATGTTCGCAAGAAGAAGAAGACAAGCAAAAGAGCATGAGTCAGGATAAGTATAAAATATCAATTTTACTCAAAAAATTACATATTTCATTGGTTTCAATGTTTCCAAAGAGGTCTAAATCGGTGTTATTCATGTGAGTGCATCGTTGAATATAATTGAAGATGACGCCATCCTTTGCTCACGATTTTTATGACAACCCTCCAGCGACTGATATCAGTGATTTATCCAGAACTTCTCAGAGGCCAGGTTTCAGGTCTGCAGTAGATGTCAGTAAAAGTTCTTGGAATTACACAGATTCTTGCTGTGTGGTTGTGACTGAGTAGAACTGACTTGTATTCTATTAACAAGACCAATAAGTGAGTGAGTGAGTTTAGTTTTACGCGCACGCATCAAATAATCAAGTCAGACAATCCAGTGATCAACAGCATGAGCATCGATCTACGCAATTGGGATACGATGACATGTCAACCAAGTCAGCGAGCCTGACCACCTGATCTTGTTATTCGCAGTGTGTGAAGCCCATTTCTGGTGTCTGCCATCAGTGATAGTGCTGGAATATTGCTAACAGTGGGGTAATACTAAACTCACTCACTCCTGGGAATGAATTCTAACCCGAATCCACTGGTGTCCCTTTCTGGTGTCCCCGCCGTGATATTGCTGGAATATTGCTAAAATCGGCATAAAACCATACTCACTCACTCTAACCCGAATCACCACATTGCTCAAGATACAAGGAAGATAGATCTGTTAATATGACCATCTTAGCTCCATGCAGGTGTGCTCTTAAAGTCTATAGAAGACGACGTATCTCCCCAGAGAGGCAGCACTAGTTGTTGAAATCATTAAGTATTAAGTACATGCAGCAATAGTCAAGCGATTATCTTAAGGTGTCATTATTGTAAAGTGTTAATGCAATCAATACTCTTTGTGTTCTAACGATTCTGTCTAAAAAATCTTTGATAAGATTCCCTATGAGAACGATGTGTAACAATTGGTCCCAAATGACCTATGCATGTTGTAAGACGTCTTAATGGATCTGTGCCCCATTTCACAAAGCTATTGTAGCACTAAGACTTGTAAGTCTATGTTACAGTATAGGAGGTACGACAGTCGTAGCGCTATGATAGCTTTGTGAAACGGCACCCTCAGGTTGTCAGATAATGTGTCACCATACCCTGAAGTCATGGCTCGCTGCGCGGTACATCAATCACTGGTTGGTCATCTATAAACAGTAATCATAAAACTGTCATATTTCTGAGGGTTTTACACAACAAACAAAGAAAACCTGCTTCGATAAAACATGTGCCAATCTTGTTTTAAAAAACAAGCGTATTCTTTCCAACTTATTATTAATTCATCAGCAGTGGAAAGACTTAATGGGAGGCAACAGGATGATTAATCTTCGTGATAACATTCTTAAAACAAGACTGGCATGACATGTATGAATTATTGATAAGAACTTTTTCTCTCATTTCAAGAAGTTGTTGGAATTCATTACCAGAATAGCCCAATTAGTGGTGTAATTGATAGTGCTGATGTGAAATGCTTGCCAACATTTTTCTTGTTAATTAAAAGGAAAAGCATGTTAGAACTAAACCTTGTGAACAAAGTGTTTCCTTGACATGAAGCTTGAATGAGATTTTGTGTCAAGGTCTCTGTTGGGGAGGTTTTTTAAAACATATATGAAAGTTTTAACACTCAAAATCAAACTTGTACTGAAAAATTGCCTCTGGGACTTATTTTGTAGGCTGACATGAAACTGAATGTTCTTGTGACTTCATTTTGTGGTTTATAGTCCTTGATAAGTCCATCTATTTGAGGCATGGATAGCCCTGTGGTCTGAGGATCCACAACTCTCTGTACAGAGTTGCGCCCCTTGGGCATACCAGAAGCTGATGATCATCATGATTGTGGGTTCTATTCCCATTTCACCTTAAATGTTTCTAGGTTTGTAACCCATGCTTGTCGTAAGAGGTGACTAACGTGATCGGGTGCTGTTGATCACTAGATTGTCTGGTCCAGACTCGATTATTTACAGACCTCCGCCTTATAGCTGGAATATTGCTGAGTGCGGCCTAAAACTAAACTCACTCACTCTTAAATGGAGTAAACATCTGTGACTTGCCTCTCTTCAGGCTGTCTGCTACAGCAGCCATGTTGAAAATGTCTGTGCTGCCCTTGACTCTGAGATTGTTGCATGTTTTTTATGAAATGTGATGTTCAGTTTGGAATGCAGAGAAACATATTGACCGGTTACCGTATTTTAACAAATAAGTTCGAATGATTTAGATGAGCTACAGAGCCTTGTGGTTGTTTTGTGCATATTATTTTTCTACTCACTGAAAATATTAAGATTTTGTGTCAGTTTTATTTCATCCCGTCTTCTTCGTTGTTGAACACTGATCGGGGAATCACTGACTTCCTTCAGATTATGCTTTGAGATTTTGTTTCCTGACAAGAACACGTGTAATCGTGGATGTATACTTTTCCATCACTCCAGGATACAATGTGCCGATGTGTTAGTGTATATGGAATGCACAGTCCCCTATTACTTACACACCTTACATGTGAACCACACACTCAAGTCACTTCATGAGTTTGGTTCTTATCTGCATCTTCCCCTCAAAGCCAACTATGTCCAGGTTTTATAGAAGTATTCTATATCTTTCCTTGACAACAAAACTAGTACGTTTGCATAGTCTTTAGTTATATCATATGTTGTGTGTTTGGATAAATACTAAACACACTAGACAACACTGTGAATGTTTATTGTGTGTACTTGTAGATGGGTGACACTGAAGAACAAACCGTCCAAGGGGCAGGACAACAAGCTGCGAGGGGAACTAGAGGTCAAACTGACCTTCCACGTGGAGAGTCGGACAAATATTGGACCAGGACTCAAGAAACGGTCCTCTTCTATACGAAACCTGGCCAATGCTGTTGGTGAGACACTTTGATGATGTGTTTTGTCAGGAGCTGTGGACAGTCAATATTTTGAGTAGGATGCAATATTAGCCTCTCAGTTTTAAGCTACTCTTTAGTGAACGCATTCTCAGATGCCTAGATACATCTGACCACAGACAAAGTAACTGAAGTGACTGTAACCCTCATTTATTCATAGTCTATAATCAGCTGTTCTCGCTCTGTCCCTCTGTCAAGAGGCACAGAAAAGTCCACTTGACTACAAATTATCATGTATTTTAAAACATAAGTATCAATGTCTTTATTAATGATGTACTGAAAGGAAGCATTCATTATTTCATTGAAAGTGAACTTTAAAATAAACTTTGGTACTTTTGTATCAATACTAATGACTGGTACAACCAAGATGGTGGCCTCTGTGAAATGCTGCTGCTGCTGCTGCTGCTGCTGCTGCTGATGATGATGATGATGCTGATGATGATGACGACATTTGATTTCAGGGGACAAACTGGGTCTGTCAAGAAGCAAATCTTTTCGAGAAAATAGAAAAGACCCTGAAGGAAGCAAATCTGATCGTCGCCAATGGCGACCAGGAACAGATCCTGTTTTTGAGGAAAATAAGGAGGTGAAAGGTCTTTCTTGGCAGTTGTCACGTCACACCAACTTAATCAATTGACAGTTGATTTAGATAGTACCAGTTGATTGACAGTTGACTAAAATGATAACAATTGATTGCATGCAACAGTTTTGACACTTATTCCACAGTAATTCTACAGGAAATGTTGCATTTGTGTTGGAATTGACAAATTTATTTCCTTGATGCATTGTATGTGTATGAACAGGTATTTTCTAAGTATGCACAGAAATACTAGAAATATTGCTGTATACACCTCTGAATCAAGAATTGGAATATTTCTTGCATAGCAGGGAAAGCAGATGTCAGGAACATCGTGTATGTTTTGCAGTTGAAATAATACCCAGAGCTGTATCCTGCAGGTTGCTGTATTTATCAAAGGAATTTAACTTGTAGTGACGAAATACTTTACTTCATAACTGGCTCTGAGCAGCGTGAGATCATGAAAGAAAAACATTTAACTTTGGAAACATGAAAATGTTACCAAAAATACATGCAGCAATGTCTGAACTTGATGTACAGTTGTTTCTGTGCATACTCTGGATCACAAGTATTCTAAACACTTGGTGATTGTCTACTGTACCTGTCTATCTGTTATATGTACTCTTGATCTATATCTACTCTCATCATACTTTCCTAACTACTTTCATAAATGTATGTCATAATATATATACTCTATATGAAGTAAATCAAGTAAATGATAATGTAATTATCATCTTTATGAATAATTTTAACTACTCTTGATTTCATTTATATGTAATTACATTGACAACAAATGTGTGCATTATTGATTATCTATTATGATTATCATGATGGCACGTCATATGTAGTTGTATGCCAAATATTATCAACTAGTCTTGAAAGCCCACAGTTGTGTGTGTTTTGTGATGCTTAACAAAAACTTGTACCAAAGTAAATAAGTAATTCATGATTATCATGATAATCTTGTTAACATTCTTTTAAAATGTGATTTCCAAACATATCTGGATAGAAATGGTATGGAATACATTATGGAATGTATAAGCCATTCAGCTAAAGCCATATATTTTTAACCTATTGGGTATCCAAGTTATGCTTGTTGTAAGAGACCACATAATGGATCATGTATGGATAGCCGCGTTACTTATGTTATACTGAAAACACATTAGCTATGGGTTTTCATGGCCAGTTGGCAGTGTGGCATATAATGTAGTAATTATGTATTCACTACAATATATATCATCTGTTAAGATGTACTAATATGTTCATAGTCTCACTTTTGCAAGGCCATACATTACCCACATGGTTCCAGTTCAGTTTAAACTACGATTCTGTTCTTGTGTGGTAACTGACAGTTACTGCAAAAGCAATGGGGTTGTTGATACCTTAGAGACAAAGGGCTATTCATAATTATCTCCACTACATAATAGATCTGAGAAGGCATTAACAGTGTGGCAATGTAAATGTGAGACATGGTCCAGAAAATAACATTATCATCTGAAAAACATTAAACAGGTTACTATAAAGTAAAATGTGTGATAAGCCTACCAGTATGTGAACAGATTAATTGATCAATGAATGATTGCCGGCAATGTACCCATTTACCATATTAGTATTTGACCATTTCAATAGTACTACCTTGTTTTTGTTGATGTTTATGATTAGTGTTTTATTATTACAAACTTCTCATAGTTTAAAAGTGGTCAACAAACAAAAATGGATACTAATTATGATAATTATCATGTGAGAACAAAATACATAAAGTTTAGTTTTTACCAAAAATGTCAAGCACTTGTAAGTAAACAAGGATTCTGTTGTTTTCTGGACCTGTGTATGTAACCATGGTAACCACTACATGCTGTAGATATCCCTCACTCACTCTATATATGTGACCACTGTCCAGGCCAACTCTGCGTACCTGCGTCGGACGTCTAGCTCGCACCCTAACCTTCGCCATGTCGGACAATCACCCAGCAATAATTTCCCAGCGCTCGATGTCGAGCGATCTAGCTGGACACCTAACGATCAGTCTGGGGTTGGTATATGTATGATTAACATTCTTGGATGCTGAGTCAGCAGTAATTGGTTTAATGTGGTGATGGTAGCATGTTTTCAGGGATTTCTGTTTTTTAATGCCAGTATCAGTGTTGTGCTAGTATCTATGGGTGAGGTGGGCTTCACACTGCAGTTAACAGTATTCTAATTATATCATGGTTCGTTAGATTGATGTGGGGGGAAAAGCATGAAGTGACACAGGTCTTAGACATTTACAAAAAAAAACACAAGCATGGGGGGAGAGGGGGAAGTCTAGCGGTTAAAGCGTTCGCTCGTCATGCTGAAGACCCAGGTTCGATTCCCATGTGAAGACCATTTCTGGTGTCTCCCGCCGTGATATTGCTGGAATATTGCGAAAAGCGGCGTAAGGTTAAACTCACTCACTCAATCAATCAATCAATCAATCACAAGCATGGGCATGGTGCAGACACACCAGTTTCCTAACCCACAATCACAGGTTTCTGGCATCCCCAAGGGTCCAGATCCACACAGTGTATTGCCGGACCCTACATACCTGGTCCACCCTTGCTCTACTTCTATAAGTGAATGGATAAATGAAACAATATGATGATATGTTAAAGGTGATTTTCATGTTGGGTTTTTATTATTTCCTATTTTCCATTTAGCTTTGAAAAGTTTGAAATTGAATTAGGCAAATTCTTTTGTTAAAACAAAAGTTTTGAATAATTACTGAAGTAATTCAGTTTACTCTGGATGTTGGAAAACTTGAGAGAATTTATAGTGTTCTGCGCACAGTAATTGGGGATCTGTCTGTGAGTGAGTGTGTGTATGATTTTACACCGCTTTTAGCAATATTCCAGCAATATCAGTGAGGGACACCAGAAATGGGCTTCTCACATTGTACCCATGTGGGAATCAAAGCCAACGCTTTACCCACTAGGCTACCCCGCGGCCCCCGTCTGCCTGTGGAGCCAAGCAGCAAGTTGAGTAGTTTACAGCATGGGGCCAGGCAGATTGTGTGTCATGGTAGCCCGTCACTGAATACATGCTCATGCTGTCCACCACTGGTTTGTCAGGGACTCAAGTATTTTCTGGCTTTATGATATAGATTTAGTGTTGTTGACTGCAAAGTAAATCAACATACGCTCACTTAATTCATAAAACTAATAGACTAGTCTGTCATATAGACCCTGAAACAAATATATCCAAGAAAGCCCATGCAAGTCTAGATTACCACAGTTTCTGAAAATGAAGAAAGTTTCTGGGCTCCTTTTCATTATATTTTATGATTATAATTTAGGAACTGTTTTTTCTGTAAAATACATTCATTTCAGAGACTAGATGTTAGTCTACTAAGGGACCGTTCATAATTTATGGCCAGGGGGTGATGATGATTTTTATGGAGAGCATGTACAATGTGAATTTAACACCCCTCCCCAGAACAAGATGGGTGACCCCCTAAAATGCCCACAACAACACAACAACAACAACAACAACTCCTCTCCAACAACAATTTTTAAGCATAATTTTTACCACCACCAACTGATGTACCAATTTGTGTACAAAATTGACACACACACACACACACACACACACACACACACACACACACACACACACACACACACACACACACACATAAATTTTGAACGGTCCCTAATAGACAAGTTGCCAGATATTCAGTACAGTTACATTTGGAATGTTGTCCAGTAATTCTCCCACTTCAGCATTGTGTGTCTGATTGCATGCAGAACTAATCACCCTTCTCTTTGCATGAGCAATATGCATGTGTGTATCTACCTGTTAACTTTGTGTTTGCATGTGAAGTTTTGTCCAACCCTAGCTAGAGTTGATGAGCTCACTAACAGCATGAAATGGAAGTTTCTTTATAGGAGTATTTATAGGTGATGGGTAATAACTTTTTTCATTATTTCTTTTACAGTTTATGTGGATTGTTTTAGAATGATTTCAGGGTGTGATCCTCTACGGACAACCTTCGTGTGTTGATGTTGGTGTAGAGATATTTTATGTATGCTTCACTCTCTTTCTACATGGCCATTTGTGCATGTGTTCATCAGTGGTTGTTGTCAGGATATTGTTTGGTGTCTGTAATACTTGACGTGGTCAGTGGGTCACCTGGTCACCGTGTGTTGAGGATGACTGACCCCACTGGGAGACCCTGTTGAGCAGGGCCCCAGAAACCTAGCTGGTTCAAGAGGAGACTTTATGATTGGGTGGTCACAGAGCCAGTGATGACAGTCCCGGTGACTTGGTGGATAGTGTGTCCTGATGGTGTAGATCATTGCTCACAATGTCCATCTCTGGATTGTCCTGTCTTCAGTTTACAGGCAACCATCATGTAAATTTTTAATCCATAAAAATATCTTGGACATCAATGTACAACTTCTAAATGCCACTGAAAGAAACCATCATGTAGCTGGAATAATGCTGAGTGTAGCATTTAACCAAAACTGTACTAACCAACCCAGCTGACTGTGTGTCATCATTTTCATTGTGTCCGTTCCTGCTTGTTCCTGGATTGATAACAGATAATTCACTGGATGAAACAACATTCACAGAAAATACCTCACACATTATCTAATTATTTATATAACCTTCAAATTATTTGCTGCAATATATGTGCACATTGATCTTGATGATGATGATGATGATGATGATGGTGGTGATGGTGGTGTACAGGAGGCGCTTTCTCGGAGCTACAGCATGTCAGCAGCCTACATCAAATCCATGTCCCTGGACCGCGGAAGCCGCAACATCAACAACAACCACACCCATTCCCAGGAGTTAGTACAGGGTGAGGCAGTTATCATGTCATGTGTTATTCATTTATATACTGTACATATATCTGACATAATGCCTTGCTTGTTTTAAACTGAATCTCTATTGTATGTACAACGCATATATCCTTCTTCATGCATGACATTATATCATACAGATGAAATAAAATGTATCATTGGATTATATGATTGCAGACACCCTGCATTTTCAGAGAGCAGTCTTTATTCATGCTCTAACAAGATGTGTAACTTCACATTGTCAATACATGTATGGTGGCTTGATTTTTGGATGAAGTTGTTTTTTCATAATTTAATGAACCATCAATACTGAATGTTTCTTAAGTGTCAAAAAAAAACATAACAGGAGGATATATTGTATGTTTTGTAAAAATCCATACATTCACTCACTCACTCACTCGCAACCTCACAACCTCTCAACCTCATGTTTCATGATGCTCTGTTGCATCCACAGACACACCTCCGGCAGCTCTGTACATTCCTGGAAACAGAAGAAGCTGTGTGGAGTTCTCCAACTACACTCTGCCTCCCCCTCCATACAACCCACAACAAGTATCCCAGGACGATACAGCCATAATAATGCATGGACCCATGCGGTCCCTCGCTCCTCGAACACAGCTGTCGTCTACCTCCTCGTACATGGAAGCCATCAAGAAACGTGAACGAGCGATGTACGAGAGTATTAAGGAACGAACTGAGCCCGAAGAGTCATCCTCGTCAGACGAGGTTGACGCTGGTTTGGCCCGTGCTAGACCACGGCGTCTTTTTCTTAAGGATCTGAATCGTGAAAATGATGCCGATGTTGAGAGTATGAGTGAAGTGACAGTTAAGCAGGGTGTGATGCTGAACGGGACTCTGGAATCCGGGGAAACCACTTCAGGCCCAAGTGTAGGAAATACTGGAGATTTTACTCCTGAAAATGGTCACAAAGACTCTCGGCAGGATGTGATGCCAAATGGGCATGCCCGGAGGGAACAAGATCATCATCATCCCCCAAATAGCAGGAAGGTTGTGTCGGTCAGGGATGACCTTTCCAATACCATGCAGTCTCTACGGAGGGAGAATGGACAGGGCGAGGTTGCTCTTAGAAAGAAGTCCAAGAGAGACAGGATCAGGAAACTCAATAAACAAGGTGAGGAAACAGTACTGACAGAAGTCAAGGGCCAGTGCCTCAGTCATATAACAGCATCCTTTATTCTAGCTTGTATCCTATGATCCTGGATCTGCCCTGAGTATGTTCCTGTTTGTCAGCACCATACATATATGTACATATATATATATTCAGAGACAAAGCGTTAGTTTACAAGGTCCTCTGTGGTCATCTGCCCAGAAAACAAAGAGTATGGCCCCCAACTATGCCATAACAAAAGACTTTGATTGTACTAGTCGTTACCTTCCTGGCTCTTGACATGGAGATGATAGGACAAGTTACATTTCCTCAAACAGGACTGGACTCATAGCTAAATAACATCAATAATGTGCAACCAATCACAGGTGTTCTTGTATTGCCACACCCTAAGTACTTTTCAGGATCAGACTGACTCATGCTTTCATAAGGGTTAATTAGTACTGCTTACAAGATCTGAACTGTGAAAATTGGTCTTCAGTAACCCATTGCTTGTGGTAAAGAGGCAATGAATGGAATTGTGAATTGTTGACTTGACTAATGTAAGAAAACTGGGTAGATCATTGGAGAGTCTTCTCCAGACTCATTTACAGATGGACTTCATATAGGCCTGTAAGTCTCGCAAGTCTGCGAGACAGAGCCCAACTTATTTCAGGTACCAGATTTCTGGTGACAAGTGTACGTTCAAGAACTATTTCTGGTTCCAAATTGCTGACTCCAAATAAGACTTTACTAGACCTGACCAAGTGTACAACCATGCTTGGCTGTCAAAGCTGTTTACAGTCGTAATAGTTGGCTAATTTGGGAGTGGTTGGATCGGAAATTTAATATTCCTGCAAGGATTATCGGTTCCTTACTGTCAACTGACAACCATGAAACCATTCGAAAAGGTATGAAACGTATTTATCGGAAGTACTAAGGTCTCGTGAAGTGACCTGCTTAGGTAGGGCCCTACAGCTGGAACATTGCTGAGTGTAGTGTTAAACAGCAGACCAACAACAGCTTCTTGCGTACAAGTAACCCACATGCCTAATGAAACTTATAAAGTTTGTTGTTGTTACTGTAATATCACGTAGCGAAGGAGTCATGTGAAGTTGGTGTGTCTGTCCTGCAGGCCGCCGGTACACAGTGCAAGGTCTGGACTTCCGTCCCCCTGGGCTGTATGATGACAGCTTCTCCGACATGAGTGACTCCACAAAACCCAGCAACTCCAACATCGCCCACGAGGACCTGATGGCCATGTACAGAAACCTAACCAAAGATGTAAGACTAGATGCTGGCCATCCTTTTACATGTTCTCATGAAGGACAAGATGATAGATGCTGTAGTGACTGCAAAATTATAACCTTTTAATTATAATCTCATATTGCTTCTCTGGAAACTCTAAATTCATATTCTGTTGTTAAGTCACAGCATTTACTGATCAGGCAAGGTTACTACTATGCTTGGCCTGTTTACCCTACAGTGTGGATGGTTGCTCATGATATCGATCACTGGATTCTCTAGTCCAGACTCAATTATTTACCTGACCCCAACTTAAAGCTTTTTTATTGCTGAGTGTGATGTTAAACATTAAGAACAAAGCACGTAGAAATTGTCGCAGATGTTGGTCCACTAAAGACCAAATGAGTGGTGGGATAGCCTTGTGGTTAAAGTGTTTGCTTGTCACGCCGAAGACCTGGGTTAAATTCCCCACAAAGGTACAATGCATGAAGCACATTTCTGGTGTCCCCCACCATGATATTGCTGGAATATTGCTAAAAGCTGCATAAAGCCATACTCACTTGCTAAAGACCCAACTGATTATGTTCAAGCAAACTGACTTACCTCCCTTGTGCATTGTCTCCCTTGTTTCAGGAACTTGTCCATATAGTCATCCAGAACAAGGCACAGATGATTCGTAAAGATCGCTATATCGGTGACCTTGAGAGCTACATCGACGACCTCCTTGTCCGTGTGATGGAGACCCAGCCACGACTGCTACACCGGGCACGCCCACCTCGCCACTAACAACACCACCAACTGGCATATCAACCTCACACTATGTTACCATACTATATCATTTGTACATTGGTTATACAGGAATATGAATATCTGTGTTTTGACAAACAGAGTTCGCTGAAAAAGTGATACTTAGACAGCAATACATTTATGTGATTTTATGAAAAATGTTTTTAATATTTTAAAAGGATTGATAAATGATTGATGAGTTTTGGTATTATGTGAGATAAACCAATTAAGCAATGAACCGGTGCTCTGAAATATTAATCTCAACAATATAATACACCATTTACTTTATTCTGTATTGGTGTGAATCAGCTGATCAATGGTTCCAGTTACCTATATATCAGATAATGGATGTAGATCCACATATTTTCAGAATTACATGAAGTCTATTACGTTTGGTCATAAATTTGTGTCGTCTTGAAATAAGAATTGACTTAACTATAATTTAATTTGGAAATTTATCAGGTTTTCCTGTATTCCATTACACCAAAAAAACTATTGCCATGGATACTCCTAAAAGCATTATTATACATATTGTGTCATGAAAACCTATTATTATTAATAACCCTGGGCGACGTTTTGATGTAGATTCTTACACCATTATCAAGCTGAAACGTTTTAGTTTGATAATTGTGAAAGAATCTACATCAAAACATTTCTCTATGCAATAAACAGGAAGTTGTTATCCATGAAGTTGTATGCTTCATTTCTGACTCTCCAACTTCTAGAATGCCGATCAAACAATTATTGATAACCCTGTGGGACGTCAGTGTATAGTTTCAGTTGTGTATTCTCATGATATTGACCTTTCTGAACATTTAGGGGGGCGGTGGGGTAGCCTAGGGGTTAAAGCATTCACTTTAAACTCACTCACCTTACTCTAAAAATATATATGGAGAGTGAGTGAGTGAGTATGGCTTTACGCAGCTTTTAGCAATATTTTATAATATCACAGCGAGGACACTAGAAATGGGCTTCACACATGGTACCCATGTGGGGATTTGAACCCAGGTCTTCAGCGTGACGAGCGGATGCTTTAACCACTAGGCTACCCCACCGCCCCATATATGCAGAGGACATGCTTAACCTCTAATAGTACAGGACACTTTTGGTTATTCTCATCAGTCATTCTGCTGCAACGAAAAATTTCACATCATATGAAAAATGAATCTTTATGTCATAAACACAAAACAGTGCCCCATTAGAATTATTGTCAGATTCACAAAGGAATGTCAATGTCAGAAAACTAGTGTGTCATAGGATACGGTGGGATATGTCATGAGACTATTAACCTTCTAGCACCTCACAGGCAGCTTGGGCTATCTGGGGTATTAATTATCAGATTGTGTATTAGTGCTTTGAGCATGTGCCTTGTACATGGAAAAGACGCATTATAAATTCACAATTATTATTATTATTATTATTATTTTACCCAAGGAACCCCATGTTTTGACATTTAATATTAGATTGATAAGTATCCTATAATTTCAAACACAGTGTAGGATAGGCTTAATTTGTTTGAGCAGCAACCAAGAGTATATGCTGCACCTATACCCAAGCGAGGCACTCAGCTGGACCAAGTCAGACACTCTGCTAGAAGAGCATTCATTCTAAGGAATTCAAATTCTTGTTGAAATGTCTGTTCTCAGATTCACCAGGGATGTAATGTTCTGCCTGTCGGCACTAGCAGCCCCTGACAATTTTTGCTGGTCATAACCTTCTTGGTTGTCTGTCATCTTAGTCTGACAATGTAGATCATTGTGCATAATATCAATCATTAGTTTGACTACTCCAGATATGCAGTTTGAAAATCACTGAGTTAAGTTGCTGAAAGCCAAATATGAATATTTATTACCAAATAAATAAGAAAAGTAACTTTTGCAATGCCTATGTTGACTAGCCCATCTGGTAAACGATTTAGGATATTAGCTGGCCCTCGGCCATTTCTGCTAGCCACGAACCAAAGGGCAAGGGGATTAGCTGGTCTTGATCTCGTAATACAGGCAAAATCCTGAAAGCTGCTGAAAGCCAATACTGAACAAGTGAGCTGAATCTCGTGATTTACTTTCATAAACATTCCAACAAGTTAAACATTGTCATTTTTAATTGTATATGTTGTTTTCTGTCAACGATCACAGTCCGGTCAGGAAGGAAGTCCTTTGCTCATTTTAAGCCAGACAAGTCATATAGCATGCATGATGCATATTTTTGTATATTTTTACGGCGTCCAGTGTTTTCTACAAAACCAAGGTCATCGTGACCTCTACAACCATGAATGTCATGTGCTGGTCAGTGCCTACAGTTGCTGGTTCACCTACATCTTCATCTCAACTCATGATTGATCATATCATTGATCATTGGTAATCAGAATTATATACTTCATCAGGCACTTTTCGTTAATTGCTTTTTCAGATTAGTTTCGTTTGAATGAAGTTAGAATATAGTCTTAGGGTACCTTTTTTCATTCACCAAAAGCGCCATGTAATGTGATTATATTTTATTATTTATATATTTGTGTGTGATCGTGTGTTGAACTATAGGTGAGGACATCTTAGAAGCTTATTTCTTTTAATGTTGGATGGCACATTTGAGTTGCATGTTGAAACAATACCAGTCCTGTTGTATCCAATGATGTGTTGGGATGATCTTTTAGAATATATTAGAAAAAGCTCAGTCTAAATCAGTAAGGATCCAGACTTTGTGCATAGGTTCGTGTTTTTCATAATTAAACTCTATTCTTAGCAACCATCAAAATGGTTTTGAAACAGCAAACCTGAATAGAAGGTCATTTGAGAAGAAAGCTCAGTGGAATACACTTTTATATTATTCTCAGTAAAGAATATTTCACACACCATGTGAAATGGTGAAAAAATCAAGCAAGTTTGTCTCATGTGGAGTAATGACACTGAGATGATGCTTGGTGAAATGTCGAGGTGTATTGTTGTTACAGACCTCGGCCCTTATTCTCAAACGTTCGTAGCACTAAGAATTCATAATTTTGATCGTAGCCAATGTGTTAAGAATGGGCTTAAGAAGTTCGTAGGGCTTCGAACGTTTCGAGAATAGCTAGCCTAGTGTTTACCAGTGCCTGTCAACACACCAGGGACATACATACCAAATACACACCTGGGGGTGTACGATGTCAGTATTGGAAACCTAGCATCAAAGGCTATTGAATTAAGGAGTTGTCAGTTTCAGGCTAACTTACAATCTTACAGCTAGTTTGAATCAAGATTTTTTAACTTGCTACCTCTACATTTATGAAGTAACTCAATCTAGCAGTTGATGACAAACTCAAATTCACACCTGGTTTCCGTCAGTATGAATTGACAGCTTTCATTGGCAGAAAGGGAAAGGGGAGGCATATCTGCGTAAAAGACCATTTATTTCCCAGGCCAAGACAAAGACATATTGTCATATCAAGTATATTCCCAATTTAGACCAGGGGAACAAGGAATATTTAGCATACTGAATTAAGCTGAGTTAAAACATTTATTGGCTATATGGAAGTTTTAATTAAATCATATTTGTTTTACCAGAATGTATTATTTTGGGAGATGAACATTCCCCCTGCTTGATTCATAATTGGTTATTGTGTCCATTTTGTAATTGGGGGTGTGAATGGGTACCTTGTAAGGATGGGAAAGCCGCAATAAGACTGGTATGATCCCCAGGGAGCTGAGATTGATAATACAATGTGCTGTTGAGATTGACATCCAATTATCAAAATGAAAAATACCAGCGCCTTGAGCATGTACTAGTTACGTGGATATGTGTGCTATATAAAATATTGATATACTAGCCTATTGTGTCCATGGAGATGTAACACAGATGGCACAGTTGTGTTAAGGCCTACAGTTTACTGTGCAGAGTTCTGTCCCTTTGGTGTACAAGAATCCTATGATCATGGGTTAATGAACAGCTCACTGAATGTGTTTCATGAATATGTTGAAGTACCTTAAATGTGCCTTCCTAGCAAAAGATGTTTTATCAGGATAAACAATCACTACGCATAATCAAGACTTTGACATTCCAGAGCTAATCGTGCCTTCTGTGAACATTTATTTCTTCAGATCATTATTTTGCAAATTGTTATTTTATGTGCTGGATTTATGTCAAAACGATATTTCTATTTTACATGTTGTGGTCATTAGGCAAGAGCCAGTAGCATCATACAAACTAATGTCCGATACTCTGAGATGTTTTAATGTCTGTGTATTGTGTTGCTGTGATGGTCAAGGTCAAGGTCATGAACTATTGACCCATATCGACAGAAAATACTCAAGACTACTTATTCATTTACTGGTTGTAAATATTTGTAAGTTTCAGATCACCTCATGTGACGACAATGTCATTTTATTTCATTCACAATGTTTGATGTGAACTGATTTATTTTAGTGAAACTGTCATTTCCTGTGAGGTCTACACAGCAACTGATGTCAGTGTTTTAGTCTTGCCAAGTTTAGAAGTTTAATCGGAGAACATATAATGTTATATGGTCTCTGGTTTGATAGACAAGAATATTGATCTCACATCATCATAATGAGTGCCATATAGATGTTTAGATAGAACAGGGTTTGATAATTTGTACCTTATTTCAATGTCCATACTGTCATCAAGTTTAAAGGAATAGTTGGTTCTTATGTACTGGTGTTTGGAAACTCCTGTTCTAGTGTATGAGAGGCACCATTGCATAATATGAAGATAATTGCAGGAGAAAATCCTTCTTCCCCTTTCAGTTTGGCTATATGTCAAATATACCTTTCTACAGTAAGTAATGTACATAGGACAAGCAAGATATGTTATGTAAGCATTTGAGATTTTTAATGATCTGATTTTTTAATGTGTTTATTTTGAGTTGTTTCGCTTTTCCTTATTTATTTGTGCTCTGTGCAATCTATCACCCGTTTACAACACTCTTCACTGTATTGTGATAGTTCATTTCTACACAAGTTACACACAACATTCGTCACTGTATGTGTGATATATTAGTGCAGTTCGACACAAGTACGACACAACACTGCTGTATGTGTGATATATTAGCAGTTTGACACAAGTGCTTCATATATTAACTGGCCATTAGGATTGTGTTGTGATTAATCCAGGTGAAAGGTTTCATCCAGGTAAAAAGAAATTTAACTCACTAAGCAGTCCAGGGAGACAAACACATGTTGATAAACGTAAGAGACGATATCAAGTTACTTGTTTTCCCATCATGCAGTGTTCAACACGATACAGTCATCCCTCACAATAACGCCCTTCGCGATGCTACGTTCTCGGCTAAGCTGTGGGGTAACTGTGAATTATGTGCATTGATGACCCAAAAATATTTTAGGTTAGGCTAGACCAATTTTATTTCTTGTTTTACGGATCCACTTGCCGTATTTTTTCAAGAATAAGAAAAGAAAGAAAAAAAAATTTCGCCACTCAAAAAAAATTCCTTTTATTGCCCAAAAATGTAAACTTACAAAAAATATATTTTTGATTGTTTTTTGCCCCATATGAACTTAATCAATTGCCAAAAATATAATACTTTTAGTATTTAAAAGGAATATTACTTTGACTGGTGATTTTTATTTTTTTATTTTTTCCCTTCTGCCTTTAGGTTTTCTGAGGACAAAAAACGTAAGAAATAAAATTGGTCTGGCCTTATCTTATATATTTCCTGTTCCTTCTGTTATCAGAAGCCTAGAGTAAAGGTTGACATGAGGAGATATTATAAAAACAGGGTATTACTTCTTAATTTTTTCTGGTGGTGAACTGTTTTGGTGATACCCAAAAAACAGATTTTTCAGATTTCTTCGTTTTCCCGGTTAACAAATCATGGCTATTAAGAAATGCAATTTGATGTAATGTATATGTGTATAATAATCGTAGAGAAGACAAGATTCCATTATTAACAGGGTCTATAATATGAAGGTTTCACAGTATCCAGGACAAACATTGTTATGAGCTACAATAGTCAGTGTGTATCACGACTGTCATCAACATTAACAAACTCACCCATCTGTGAATAAGTTGACATTTTGTATGAAATACTTTCAGAAGTGGTTCGACCAAGTTTATGCATATTTTACATTATATTCCTTGATATAGGAAGACATACATGTGTAATTATGATTAACCACAAAAATACAAGATCAAGACTGATGGATGTTGAAAGGAGGATTTTTAAGGTATTTTTTTATTTTACGAAGAAAGGTGTTGCATTTGAAATATTTTTTAATAAAAGCATTTTATATCATTTCATCATTACTATCATGAAGGACTGGGTTTTGTGAGAAAATTGGAAAAAGATTCCGAAGATAAAAGGATAAGTTTTGTCCCTGTTGAAGAAAGAATAGTTAATAGTAACAAACACATGTTGCCTGAATATGTTTAAGTGTTAGTTAAATAAGTGGTGAAATGGTATGCTCCTACAACTGTATGGTACATGTTGCGGTACAAGTCCTTCTGTTTGGTATGTTTCGATTCAGTATATGAGATATGATCATAATGCAGAAAATTGACGACAAGAGCCAAACCTAGATAGATTTTGACAAAATGATTTGATTTCTAGACATTTTTAAATTTTTAAGAAGCTTAATAAAATGACATTACCAAAACCGAAAATACCAAATTTTGGATTGCATTATTGTATACCAAACCGAAATCAAAATACTAATACCGCGGTATACCGTTTCACCCTTAAGTGTTATACAATGTTAGTACAATGGTGCTGTATCATCCCGTATTGTCCACAGAGCTTTACTCATGCATGAGATGTACTTACTACATAAGCTAATGGCATCATATAGTCATTATGAACAATACAGGCTTGTGGTATATCTGTGTTTGACTGGTAGGTGAGACACTTCATTACATATTTTCATGTGAATCATCTTTCCACCAGAACAAAACACCATCATCATGACATGGAGTTTTAATCAATTCCAAAATTGTACAGGTGAATCATTATGAAATGGAACGTATGATGTCTTGGTCCTATTATACTCATGCTATGTACACAGATCAGTCAATATTTTTTGCAGAATATTGAATATTAAAGAAAACAAAATGATAATCTTTCCCATCATATTTTCATGATTAGATCCCCAGTACCTTGTGCTTGAGTGCTGACGCCAAGTCAACTCACAGATCTTAGTGCTAACATAACTCCCATACTTTAACATAGATTGATCATGATTGTAACTCAAGGGTCACTTTGTGAAACAACTTTCGCTAATAGTGTGAAGGCCCAAACTCTTTTCATGCCATGTTAAAGAACATCCAGTTGGTCATGGGCGGTCTTTTCTACGGAAGTGATTGGAGTGTTCTGGTCTGTCGTACCTTGGAAGTCAATGAAGATACATGGAGTTACAGGAAGTGTATTTGTAAGCAGACACTTGGAGTGTTACCTGAGTGTTCTGTGTTAATGGTTCCCAGTGTGTGTGATAGGGATATACCTCATTGCAGTAGTTCAGTTGAATGCGTGCCTTTATATTTTCACCCAGCATATGGCCATTACATTGAAATGTATTTTGTCTTTTAGTGTTATAGAATTAAATATGATACATTCCTTTTTTATTGCATCTTGTGTCTTTTATTTTTTGTTGAGAATTTGAAAAAACTGCTATGTATGTGAAACATGTGACATTGTCAACTGTTGCTCATAACATCAACCACTACTTTGGCTTGTCCTCACTAACTTGCCTCTTGGTGTAGCTGGAATATTGCCCTGGCTACATCACCTACAGGGCTGCATGGAATAGCTGGAATATTGCCCTTACTACATCATCTACAGGGCTGCGTGGTATAGCTGGAATATTGCCCTTACTACATCACCTACAGGGCTGCATGGAATAGCTGGAATATTGCCCTTACTACATCACCTACAGGGCTGCATGGAATAGCTGGAATATTGCCCTTACTACATCATCTACAGGGCTGCATGGTATAGCTGGAATATTGCCCTTACTACATCACCTACAGGGCTGCACGGAATAGCTGGAATATTGCCCTTACTGCATCATGTACAGGGCTGCATGGAATAGCTGGAATATTGCCCTTACTACATCACCTACAGGGCTGCATGGTATAGCTGGAATATTGCCCTGGCTACATCACCTACAGGGCTGCATGGTATAGCTGGAATATTGCCCTTACTACATCATCTACAGGGCTGCATGGTATAGCTGGAATATTGCCCTGGCTACATCACCTACAGGGCTGCATGGTATAGCTGGAATATTGCCCTGGCTACATCACCTACAGGGCTGCACGGAATAGCTGGAATATTGCCCTTACTACATCATCTACAGGGCTGCATGGTATAGCTGGAATATTGCCCTTACTACATCACCTACAGGGCTGCATGGTATAGCTGGAATATTGCCCTTACTACATCATCTACAGGGCTGCCCTGGCTACATCATAGGGCTGCATGGTATATGGAATATTGCCCTTACTACATCACCTACAGGGCTGCATGGAATAGCTGGAATATTGCCCTGGCTACATCACCTACAGGGCTGCATGGAATAGCTGGAATATTGCCCTTACTACATCACCTACAGGGCTGCATGGTATAGCTGGAATATTGCCCTTACTACATCACCTACAGGGCTGCATGGAATAGCTGGAATATTGCCCTTACTACATCACCTACAGGGCTGCATGGTATAGCTGGAATATTGCCCTTACTACATCACCATCATGTACAGGGCTGCATGGTATAGCTGGAATATTGCCCTTACTACATCATCTACAGGGCTGCGTGGTATAGCTGGAATATTGCCCTTACTACATCACCTACAGGGCTGCATGGTATAGCTGGAATATTGCCCTGGCTACTACATCATCACTACAGGGCTGCATGGTATAGCTGGAATATTGCCCTTGGCTACATCACCTACAGGGCTGCATGGTATAGCTGGAATATTGCCCTGGCTACATCACCTACAGGGCTGCATGGTATAGCTGGAATATTGCCCTGGCTACATCACCTACAGGGCTGCATGGTATAGCTGGAATATTGCCCTGGCTACATCACCTACAGGGCTGCACGGAATAGCTGGAATATTGCCCTTACTACATCATCTACAGGGCTGCATGGTATAGCTGGAATATTGCCCTGGCTACATCATCTACAGGGCTGCATGGTATAGCTGGAATATTGCCCTGGCTACATCACCTACAGGGCTGCATGGAATAGCTGGAATATTGCCCTTACTACATCACCTACAGGGCTGCACATCACGTATAGCTGGAATATTGCCCTTACTACATCACCTACAGGGCTGCATGGAATAGCTGGAATATTGCCCTTACTACATCACCTACAGGGCTGCATGGAATAGCTGGAATATTGCCCTTACTACATCACCTACAGGGCTGCATGGAATAGCTGGAATATTGCCCTTACTACATCACCAGGGCTGCATGGTATAGCTGGAATATTGCCCCTGGCTTGGCTGCATGGTATAGCTGGAATATTGCCCTTACTACATCACCTACAGGGCTGCATGGAATAGCTGGAATATTGCCCTTGCTACATCACCTACAGGGCTGCACGGAATAGCTGGAATATTGCCCTTACTACATCACCTACAGGGCTGCATGGAATAGCTGGAATATTGCCCTGGCTACATCACCTACAGGGCTGCATGGTATAGCTGGAATATTGCCCTTGCTACATCACGTACAGGGCTGCATGGAATAGCTGGAATATTGCCCTACTACATCACCTACAGGGGCTGCATGGAATAGCTGGAATATTGCCCTTACTACATCACCTACAGGGCTGCACGGAATAGCTGGAATATTGCCCTTACTACATCATCTACAGGGCTGCATGGAATAGCTGGAATATTGCCCTGGCTACATCACCTACAGGGCTGCATGGAATAGCTGGAATATTGCCCTGGCTACTACATCATCTACAGGGCTGCATGGTATAGCTGGAATATTGCCCTGGCTACATCACCTACAGGGCTGCATGGAATAGCTGGAATATTGCCCTGGCTACATCACCTACAGGGCTGCATGGAATGGAATATTGCTGGAATATTGCCCTTACTACATCATCTACAGGGCTGCATGGTATAGCTGGAATATTGCCCTGGCTACATCACCTACAGGGCTGCATGGAATAGCTGGAATATTGCCCTGGCTACATCACCTACAGGGCTGCATGGAATAGCTGGAATATTGCCCTTACTACATCACCTACAGGGCTGCATGGAATAGCTGGAATATTGCCCTTACTACATCATCTACAGGGCTGCGTGGTATAGCTGGAATGTTGCCCTACATCACCTACAGGGCTGCATGGAATAGCTGGAATATTGCCCTGGCTACATCACCTACAGGGCTGCATGGAATAGCTGGAATATTGCCCTTACTACATCATCTACAGGGCTGCATGGTATAGCTGGAATATTGCCCTTACTACATCACCTACAGGGCTGCATGGTATAGCTGGAATATTGCCCTTACTACATCACCTACAGGGCTGCATGGTATAGCTGGAATATTGCCCTTACTACATCACGTACAGGGCTGCATGGTATAGCTGGAATATTGCCCTTACTACATCATCTACAGGGCTGCATGGTATAGCTGGAATATTGCCCTTACTACATCACCTACAGGGCTGCATGGTATAGCTGGAATATTGCCCTTACTACATCACCTACAGGGCTGCATGGTATAGCTGGAATATTGCCCTTACTACATCATCTACAGGGCTGCATGGTATAGTATAGCTGGAATATTGCCCTTACTACATCACCTACAGGGCTGCATGGAATAGCTGGAATATTGCCCTTACTACATCACCTACAGGGCTGCATGGAATAGCTGGAATATTGCCCTTACTACATCACCTACAGGGCTGCATGGAATAGCTGGAATATTGCCCATACTACATCATCTACAGGGCTGCGTGGAATAGCTGGAATATTGCCCTGGCTACATCACCTACAGGGCTGCATGGAATAGCTGGAATATTGCCCTGGCTACATCACCTACAGGGCTGCATGGAATAGCTGGAATATTGCCCTGGCTACATCACCTACAGGGCTGCACGGAATAGCTGGAATATTGCTCCTCTTGAGTATCCTTCGTTGAATGTGAAATAGTTTCTGAATACAGTTTGTTTCTTGGCGAATATTACCAACAAATATTTTCAGATGATTTGCATGACGATTTCACAATTATAGTGAACCGTCACACATACATCCTTGCTTCTCCTGTGTAATATTTTGTCCAAGGTCTTAGTATGTGAGCGAGTGGTTTTACGCCGCTTTTAGCAATATTCTAACAATATCACGGCGGGGAACACCAGAAATGGGCTTTACACATTGTACCCATATGGAGAATCGAACCCGGGTCTTCTGCGGGACGAGAGGACGCTTTAACCATTGGGCTACCCCACCAATTAACAGAACTAAAGAAGTGATATGATTAGGGAGGCAACTTAATGAAATATTCGCACCATGCGTTGCTCCCTTGAAGTTTATGAAACCAATTACTCCCTTGAAGATCTGACAATAATTGCTTACAATACATTTCCACAACAGGAAACTATGGAATCGGCGAACACGAGAAGTTGTTTTACCTTTTTGGATTTTTTCTTTTCATTTCTTAAATTCTAACAATAGTAGGTATATATATTTCCACACGAAGGGGTTAAACTTGGCATATGTATCCTCGTATTGTACACATTCGTTCTTTCCACTAAGGCTTCGTGCGTGTGGAATGCGTCACTTACACGCAGTAAAAGAATTTAGATTTAGATTGCCACATGATTCATCCATGTTTCGGTTTCTTTCCTGAACCAGCAGTTTGGGTTTACTAATTTTAACACAGAACATGTTGAGCCAGTGCACCTTGGTCACGTTCCGACAACAGCAGGTAAGGTGGTTGTGACTGGCCCGCGTGACTTGGGATCGATGCCGTCCCAGCTGCATCTCCGCATCACAATCATTGGTTGCACGGAACAACGTGAGTAATGTATACTTGCTGTATATTGGAGATTAATAGACCGCGTGGTCCGGGGATGAACTTACTCGTCACGAATAATGTGACAGTTCGATTCATTTGGATTCACCTTATTCATTGTTCTTGTATAAATTATGAACATAAACGTATTATTACATAGGGTGTTGTAGGCGTCTCCCTGCTTGACCAAGGCCCAACTGTATTAAAGTCCGCTATGATAAAGTTTGAAATTTGCTGTACTTCAGAGTATGGCAGTTCTTCTTTGCGCAATATGGAAAATATTGGTTCAACATGCAGCAACCAACCATGTTGACAGAATGGAATTTTAAGTTTGGACTGCAACCGTCCAGCTACTGACATGATAAGGCGCATGACAGCAATCGTGGAGGTACTGACATGACAAGACGCATGACTGCAACCGTCCAGCTACTGACATGATAAGGCGCATGACTTTAATCGTGGAGGTACTGACATGACAAGACGCATGACTGCAACCGTCCAGCTACTGACATGATAAGGCGCATGGCAGCAATCGTGGAGGTACTGACATGACAAGACGCATGACTGCAACCGTCCAGCTACTGACATGATAAGGCGCATGGCAGCAATCGTGGAGGTACTGACATGACAAGACGCATGACTGCAACCGTCCAGCTACTGACATGATAAGACGCATGACTGCAACCGTCGGGGTACTGACATGTCAAGACGCATGACTTCAACCGTCGAGGTACTGACATGTTAAGACGCATGACTTTTACCGTCGAGGTATTGACATGACAAAACGCATGACTGCTTCCGTTCTGCTACATGTATGACAAGACATATGACGGCATCTGTTAAGGTACTGACAAGACGTATGACGTCGAGGTACTGACATACAGAGTGTTTTCGTTTAGTTCTTGTTTCTAAACACTGCAGTCAGCAATACCGCAGCTATATGACATACAAAGACATATTTGCCCGTCAAGATCCGGGTTAGATTGATCTTCAGCCACCCATGCTTGTCGTATAGAGTCAAGTAAGAGGATCGGGAGGTCTCAGTGGGCTGGCTTTAACTAACAAAGCCGCACAAACAACACACGCATGCAAAAGCAAAGATTCGTAATATGAAAACCCAGTCTCACCTCTTGCAACCCACAACCAGAATGCAGCAACCGACACTTCATCACGATCACTTGCCACCCTAATTCGTTACCAGAACATCACATATATAGGTCATGCCAATAATGGTTGTCACCAAACAGACAAAAAAATTTTAATGGGGGGTTGTTTGTGAGGTGTGTGGGGGAAAAGGGTGTGTGTGTGTGACAACCATTATTGGCATGAGTATACTTGCTTTACCTGGCGACCTATCTTGTGTCCACGACAATAAATAAATACAACAATAAAACACCAAAATGTTTATTATGGGTTTTTTTAAAAAACACATACAAATCGAGACAGCCTTAATATCATACAAACAGTATTTTGACAAGGCAACCCACGAGGTAATCAAATATCATTTTCTGACAAAAGAACATGGACCTCATGAAGTAGCGTGAGACAGCTAGGCCCTCGATTTGTGATCTCCTCCATTGCGCTCATCTCGATGCACGTGCATCCATGACGTCATACTAGTGACGTCACCGTAATCCTTCTATCGCATTCCTGTCGTGAGTTCAGGGGCACTTTGAGTATTGCACGGTCCGTGGTGTGTGGTCCTGTCCTGATATCTGAAATAAAAGATTAGTTTTATGTAAAAATCAGGATATCAGGGCAAATTAATTGAAAATGACACACAACAGTATTCATTGATTTTATCAAGTATTCATTTGATTTTGACCCTGGATATTTGACCCTGGAATACATTCTATCAAAAAAATTTATTATTTTTTATCGATATACCAAATTTATATATAGGGGGACTCGGCGGGATGTCACAGCATGTGTTACACACAAACCAGTAACTGTGAACCCGTGTTTGCTTGAAGTATTCAGCTTCTGAGCACATCATGGCTTAGGACATTTTATCAACAATATGTATGTATTATATAAGGTATCTGTCCTCCTGCATATTATTAAAGCTTTCGGGATGTTCTCTTAATACCGGGGGCGGTGGGAGTAGCCTAGTGGCTAAAGCGTTCGCTCGTCACGCCGAAGACCGGGTTCGATTCCCCACATGGTTTCAATGTGTGAAGCCCATTTCTGGTGTCCACCGCCGTGATATTGATTGAATATTGCTAAAAGCGGAGTAAACCTAAACTCACTCACTCTGTCAACACCCGATCGTCTCCATAATCTGGTGGGTAGCTATAGAGCCTACTCGGAGCGGAAAGTTGGCACTCCTTATTACTTTGCATTGTCCTTTGCTGTAGAAATGCAAAACAATATTCACCGCGACGCAAACCCCATATCACTTCACTCCTTCATGACGTATTCTATACTACCCATCAAAAGTTTAGATTCACCAGTGTAAATGTAGCCACTTACTTCAGTCAACTGTTCTAAACTAGATTTTGCTAAATATTCCATAATGTGTAAAGGTACTGTTTACACATGAACAGATGTATTGTAAAACAAATTCGTAACGTTGAAAAAATTATTTTCATGAGTTCAATAAATTATGAAACTCAGTGACAATTGGCGAATTCTTAACAAAACTTTACACCAAAACGCAGCTGTTCACATGCACGATATTTGCACATGCTTTTCAGAAAACGGATGCATGATCCTCGTGCAATTCATCTGCATAAGGTTTGCAGATGGTTCCCCTAAGTTTGTGGAGAAATCCAACTTCGATGTAACCGTATATATACATAACATATTGTGAGTGCTTTAAGTGAGTCTAAACTTTTGATGGGTAGTATATTTGCGCCGCCATATAACTGGCATATTGCTGAGTGCGGCGTAAAACTAAACTCACTCACGTATCCTAATTGCGTAGATCAATGCTCATGCTATTGGATGTATGGATGTCTATCACTGGATTGTCTGGCCCAGACTCGATTATTTATAGACCGCCGCCTATAGGTGGAATATTGTTGAGTGCGGCGTAGACTGACTAAACTCACTCACTGACCGAACCGGTCTTCTGCAAAACGTGCCCACAAACCAGTGGGCCATCTAGACTTGCTTCATTTAGAACCTCGGCATTGCAGGGAGGGCTAGGTGCGTGGGAAAATAGTGCGGTTCAGGGACTGCGGTTCGATCGTCACCCTCGATAATCTCCAGGGTATACGTTATGATCACTCTCCACTATACCCTGGATGCATCCACGGCTTGGACCGATGATTTTATTACCTCCCTTGGCTGGATTTTTATCCGATCAGGTGTCTACGCTGGTAAGTTGAGCGAACCAATCAAAACTCACTTTCGCGTCTTAAATTATGTAACCCTTTAAACTTAGCAACACAGTTGATGCAGAGGTACTCTGAAAGAGGCGGAAGGATTTCTTTCATATATTTTTTTTAAGTTTCAGATCTGTCATTTGTCTGTATGATTTCCCAAAAAATCTGAGTGGCACTGCGAACAAACCCTCGCGGCTGCGACCGCTATCTTCGTTGACACTGGCAAGCCCGGATGTAACGGCGGCTTAGCTGATTGGCTACTGTGAGAATGCGGAGCCAGCAATGGGAGGTAATATAATTATCGGGCCAAGCCGTGGATGCATCCAGGGTATAGTGGAGAGTGATTGTAACGTATACCCTGGAGATTATCGAGGATGTTCGATCGTATACCTTGGTTATTATCGAGGATGGTGTGAGACAGACTAATGAGATACTGTAATGTGTTACCACGAGAATGAGCGTAATATCGCCCGCCATAATTCGTTGTGAAAACCCTTTACTTAGCGCACCTTCAATACTAAACGAAAGCCATGCAGAATTACGAAAGCACGATGAACCCTACCGTTGCGTCATCGTTACGAAGCGTCAAGTGACGTCAAACCAGGATTATTGGGTGCGTGTGGTTGAAACTCATCAATGTGCCATTAACGCTGTTCATCAAATGTCCGCGAGCGAACACACACAAAACGAAAATCCAGGTTAATTGCAGCTATAGTGACATGTTAATGGTCGCTCTTCTCTCGGGTCATAAACCAGGATGGCTGTTTGTCCGCGTACAGGTTGTGAGTGTACCGCGACTGTGTTGAATATACATGTAGAGGAGGAAGAAAATGGGCGTTGTTAAACAGTGCAGAAAATGTACAGATCGATTTGATTTTTTAGAAACACGTTTTCGCCAGGTTCATTAGCGCAATGAAATCGCCATAAATGTACCACTGAACTACTAATTATTATCATGTGCATGGGGATTCGAACGTGAGTCTCTTTGGCGTGATGAACGAACGCTTTTAAAACAAGACTACCCCACCCTCCTCCGTTCTGGAAGGTCGACTGTTGGGGAGTAGGGGAGTATGATATCAAGTTACAGCGTTCTTACATATGGATAACGTGGTACATCAATGCGGTGCTGCGATACGTTTTTCCATGAGTGAGTGAGTATGGTTTTACGCCGCTTTTAGCAATATCACGGGGGGAGGGGCACCAGAAATGGCCTCGTACCCATGTGGGGAATCGAACCCGGGTCTTCAGTGTGAAGAGCGAACGCTTTAACCACTCGTCTCTCTCTCTCTCTCTCTCTCTCTCTCTCTCTCTCTCTCTCTCTCTCTCTCTCTCTCTCTCTCTCTCTCTCCAGTGTGAAGAGCGAACGTGGTGTCGAAATGTTACATACACACTCACTCACACATTGACTCTCTCTCGTTTTCTCTCTCCATCTTGTTTTCTCTTTTTCTCTCTCTCTCACTCTCTCTCTTTTTGTTTCTCTCTCTTCAGTGTGAAGAGCGACACGTCTCTCTCTCTCGTTTTTTCTCTCTCTCCAGTGTGAAGCGCGAACGTGGTGTCGAAATGTTACATACACTCACTCACACATTGACTCTCTCTCTCGTTTTTCTCTCTCCATCTTGTTTCTCCTCTCTCTCTCTCTCTCTCTCTCTCTCTCTCTCCAGTGTGAAGAGCGAACGTGGTGTCGAAATGTTACATACACTCACTCACACATTGACTCTCATTGACTCTCTCTCCATCTTGTTTTCTCTTTTTCTCTCTCTCTCTCTCTCTTTGTTTCTCTCTCTTTCTCTCTCTCTCTCTCTCTCGTTTTTTCTCTCTCTCTCAGTGTGAAGAGCGAACGTGGTGTCGAAATGTTACATACACACTCACTCTCTCTCTCGTTGACTCTCTCTCTCTCTCTCTCTCTCTCTCTCTCTCTCTCTCTCTCTCTCTCTCTCTCTCTCTCTCTCTCTCTCTCTCTCTCTCTCTCTCTCTCTCTCTCTCTCTCTCTCTCTCTCTCTCTCTCTCTCTCTCTCTCTCTCTCTCTCTCTCTCTCTCATCGGCCCTCTATTGTATACGATCTACCGCCTGGTACCAGTCATTAACAAGCAATCTCCAAACAAAAAATATAATGTAATTTGAATAATCAAACGAAATTAGACACATACCTTTACTGGCATTCAAGACGTGTGCTTCTTGTCAGAATTACTCAGTTTCTGGACTATCTTCCTCGTATGACCGCAAGGGTCGGGTCTGTTTGTGTTGAGAGCTGCCTCCAGTTTTGACCTCCCCTTTCCGCTGCTGCCTCGATGAATGTATTTGTGTTGATCCATGCTATAATGGTCATACTCATCAAGATTGTTGTCGATGTAATAAGTAAGTTTAGACATTTTCTCTGCCTGGCCTCTCATGATTCTGTTTGTATGCTGGGCTAGGAACGCTGACACGGTGAGTTTTCTGCGATGTTTGCGAGATGCTGTGGCGAGCTTTGTCCCGTGGTTATTTATACACTCCCGACTATCCCACGTGACAGGTGTTCGTTGTAAACAAACGATGTGATCATGGGATATAAATAGTTACGCGTCATCACATGACCTGGCTCGCCCAATCAGTGACGTGGATACATAAACATATGGCACACGCTCGACTGACGTTCTCTTGTGGCTGACTCAATATATGTGAAACTGAAAATATGTCTTCGCGTTACGTGGCATATTAACTATGTGTCATAACAATTTTCTGATATGACAAACGGGTGTTAATTACGTATTAATATTCACAAGATATATTTGTCATAGATCTGACATATATTCAGAAAATCAGACATTTTCAAGAACTTTATGAAAGCAAAACAGGAAAACAATGCAACGCAACCCTCGTAAGGTATCCTTTTAAAGATTGTTTTATTTTTTAGTAAAGATTTTTTTTTCGTATTAAAAGACAATTCTCTTTGTGTTGTTTAATTTCTATATAGTAAAACATTCAGACAATAATATTAATGATGTTTCGTATTAAAAAGACAAATATTCTGGTTTTATTGAACTGATCCTTAAAAATGTAACTGTGGACATTGAAATTATTCAAATATATTAATACATTCATAGCAAAATGTAAGGAATATTTGTTATGTGGATGGTTCACTTACAAGCAGCCGCACGTGCACACACAGCTTATTAAAATGTGGCCCTACAATTCAGACACATGTGTGTGACGTCGGCACATAGAATGACACATTCCCTTACAATTCTGTGTGTAATGTGTCCAACACAGAGAGAACATTAATTTTATAATTTACTGACAAATTGTAGTTTATACAAAGAAGCAAACACGGCAAACGGCAAAACATTACTCATTTTGTAGTGCTGGTAGCTATGGTCATAGAACGTAAGACGTTAAAAGTGTGTGCGTGTGTGTGCGCGTGTGTGTGTCCCATTTTGTTCTGGGGAGGTGGGGTGGTCATCAATGTTGTACACATTTACTTGGGGGGAGGGGGCGGTTACATGTATATACTTAGAAATTATGCTTAAAACATATCGGGAGGAGGTTGTACATTACATGCAGGGGGGGCACTTACTTTGTACATAAACTTTAGGGGGGAGGGCATTCCCATTGTACATGCTTCTCCACAAAAATCACCATCGACACCCCCAACCATATATTATGAACGGTCCCTTAATGGAAGACTTGTTCAAAAACATCAAAATTATATACTATACTATAAGGGTAATGCTATTTTTGAGGGCATTATCATTTGCAGAAGCCCGCGGTCTTCTGCAAATGATAATGCCCTCAAAAATAGCATTACCGTTATTATTGCTAACATACATGGAATTTGTGTTGAAAAGAAAAAGGAAACAATGAAGGAATTTGACTGTAAGTTTACTCAAAACCAACCTCTGACGGGGTTGACTGACCGCATGGGCGGATCCAGGAATTTTGAAAGGAGGGGGTATGTATTTTAGCTATAATAGAGGATATCTCTGACGTATTCTGTCCCAAACATGCTCTAAGTGATTGAGATATGGACTCCTGGTTGTCCAAGGTGGAATTACTACTAAGTGAGTGAATGAGTTTAGTTTTATGCCGCTTTTAGCGATATTCCAGCAATATCACGGCGGGGACACCAGAAATGGGCTTCACACATCGTACCCATGTGGAGAACCGAACCCGGGTCTTCGGCGTGACGAGCGAACACTTTAACCACTAGGCTAACCCACCGCCCCTACTCCGTTAGAAATCACAATCGTTACGTGAACGATGTGGCCTCGCATTGTCGCCCATGAAGACTGGCCTTGTGTTGAGAGGGTGGTCATCGAAACGGGGATGTCAGTGATGTGCCGTTGTCCATCCAGATTTTGTCGGATCGTTATAAGGCCATATTTACTATCATGTGAGAGGCACGACCACACATCAAATCAATGAACATCCACCAAAAGGCTCTTTGGCCAAGATATTCCCTTGTGCTTGCAGTGGTTATCTGTTTCACAGTCCCTGAACTGCATTGCTTATCATAACGAAATCAGTTGATTCACCAAGTTATCCAACTGTAAGGACAATGCTGAAACGTGGTATTTGTTTAAACGGGCACACGTTTTGAACGTGATGCGCGCCTTTGTAGCACGTGCTTATCTCAGATCAATGCACGGTGCGCCCGAAAGGTCAGAATTATCATAAAAACAAACATGATTATGATAAGACTATAAATGGGTGGTATGTGGTGTATGATAGGTGTTGCGATACTTGTTTCTTTGTGTATACCATATACCTGGCGTATTTTGTCTGACATTCACAGGCCACCTATCTCACGTATATTACTTGATCACATATAG
This sequence comes from Haliotis rubra, assembly GCF_003918875.1. Taxonomy (NCBI): domain Eukaryota; kingdom Metazoa; phylum Mollusca; class Gastropoda; order Lepetellida; family Haliotidae; genus Haliotis; species Haliotis rubra. The sequence goes on along the minus strand of NW_025767546.1, from coordinate 1,826,641 downwards.
TTTCCTTGTGTATACCATATACCTGACGTATTTTGTCTGACAGTCACAGGTCACATATCTCACGTATATTACTTGACATTCACATATAGGTTCTGCAGAACCTTACGCCAATTTTGAGTTGCAGGAACGCTGCGTCGATTTGTGGTGTTTCCTGAAAATCAGCAGTATATAATCCGTGTGGGAGTAAAGTATAGATTCTGTGTACAGTTGCACAGTGATATCGACACTGAACAATAAATAGTCAATTGATTGTTGTTTAACGCCGCACTCGGCAATATTCAGGCTATATGGCGGCGGTCTATAAATAATCCAGTGATTGACATCGTGAGCATCGATCTACTCAAATGGGATACGATGACATTAACTTTATCAAGCGAAGTCAGCGACCCTTGACCACCCGATCCCGTTAGTCGCCTCTCACGACAAGATTGGCTGCTGAAGATCAATTCTAACCTGGATCTTCACGGGTGATAACATTGTCATCGGAGGATGTTAAATTATTTAACTTTCAGTCCTAAAGATTCATGTTAATTTAAACGAGTGATCTCTTCATGAGTGAGTAATAAATGTACAGACAACCTGTTGTGATAATTAAATTATATCTCCTCAAACCATGCGTCAGTACTCATCATGCGGGAATCCCTATACAACTACCAGTGTGCGTAATACCCACTGGCCCGCTAGTCCGTGGTTAGTAAAAATCCAGTCGGTCCAGTAGTGAGTGAGTGAGCGTAGCTTTACGCCACACTCAGCAATATTCCAGCTATATTTCGACAGTCTGTAAATAATCGAGTCTGGACCAGACAATCCAGTGATCAACAACATGAGCATCGATCTGCGCAATTGGGAACCGATGACATGTGTCAACCAAGTCAGCGAGCGTGACCACCCGATCCCGATAGTCGCCTCTTACGACAAGCATGGGTTACTGAAGGCCAATATTCTAACCCGGTCCTTCACGGGTCTCGGTCCAGTAAATCTCCACAGTCACTGGCCGAGTGCCTAGTGAATTTTTATGGGGTCATTTTGTAAATATATCACTCTCTCCGACTTGTTAAGTTATAATATAATACACTTTTAAATCATGTACGATTATGGCCTGATATAAATGTTCATCATATTAGCAGCTTAATCATGAAACCCGTGTCTATATTCAAATTTCGAGCTAGTCAATTAGTTTGTGGGCTAGTAACTTTCAGGCATAGCTAGCCCGACTGGCTAGTAAAATTTGGAAACTATTTCGCACACTGCCAACTGCAAATACCAAACAGCATCGCTGTCTATCTTGCATCCACTGCGGGCATAAACCATATGCCAAAATATCAAATCAATCAAATAAGATTTTACTGACAGTATAGTAAGACTACCGATGGGCAAGCAAATAGGTCTCGTATTGCGGTCAGCTTTGGCCGAATATAAACAGCATGAAAGGGCAATCAAAGGGGAAGGAAGATTGGGTGTCTTGCTCCGGGCACTGACCTTAACTGGGGTTACGTCCTGGGTGCCGCTGTGCAAAACAACCTTAGCGCTAAGACTCACTTAAGTCTATGTTAAGGTATTGGACCTTAGTACTAAGATTCGTAAAATTATTGTCCTCCTGAGAGGGTACGTAAGTCCCAAACACTTTCAAAGTAAAATTTTCACGTACCAAGTTTTTAAACGTAGTATTTTTGTTCTTTTAAATTTCGACTAAATTATCCCACAATCGCCAGCGGCTGAAGGGATGGTGTAAATCCAGCTTGGCTCCATGCAGGTAGCAAAAGTAATGTAAGTCCCCATGGTTCCTAGTATGGTGATCTACCTTCAGTTGTTGGCGATCTATAGCCCGTGTTTTATATTGTATTGTCTTCTTTAATTGGAATGTTTTAGCTTTGCTCGCTAGTTTTATGTTATATCTGTGATTATCTAGTATTTTTACTGTCCATCGTCGACAGGTTTTAATCTTCAAAATGTTTTCATTTTTTATTGTATAAATTGTTTCGTCACGATATGGCTGAGATATTGCCGATGTGACGTTAAATATTAACTCACTCACTCACTAGTACTAAGATCGCTTTGTACAACGATACCCTGGTAAGTGGTGTACAGAATACTGCCCACAGAAACTCTGCAATGCACGTGAAAAAATCACTATTAAACTAACATTTATAAAATGTTCTGAAATTAAAATGTTTGAAGATTTTATTTTTCAGTTTTCGTTTCATATGTATAATAAAAGGAGCATAGACGAAACATGCTCTCTGAAGATAATCACTTCAATTTCTCAAAATGATGACATTTGGAGATAAAGATTTCTGATATTTTTCAGTGCATGAGGGATTTATCCATAACAGTCGACGTCAGATATACGTCATACAGTCATAAAACATACAGATACATATTGAAGCTACACACTACACAAACATTCTGGGTGAGTCAGGTTCAGCCCGCAGCTAATCAGATAGTCGTATATCTTTAATGTAGAGAGGTATAAACACGATGAGGGATACATAACAACCGGTCAGCCCTATTAATCAGCCAGTTCACGCCGTACACAAGACACATGAACCGAAACCATAAACAGTAAGACCTTGATAGCCTGGACCCCGTGAACACGGGCAGCCTGTTGTGGGCGTAATTCCGCGGGGAACATCTACACATTTGATGATGATGTTATTCTGTAATAATCAATTCATAATTAATCCGATTTCGTTGGGAATCCAAATGAATGCATTAGGTGCCGTTCGGATTAACTGATTGTTTCTGTATGTATAAGTCTGAGTATACTTCATCGTGTTTGTTAGTGTCCCAGGTGTTAAGGTTGATAGGCGTGCCATGGTTCAAACTGGTGATGTAGAAATGTTATAGAAGTGTTGTATGCATGTTAGATCATAGACTAACGCTTAATCTCTGAAAATATAATATACTTTTGATAGTAACAAATATACCCATTTAAACTGAAAGGTATTCCCACTAAGATCTAGACTTGCTTCATTTAGGGCTTTAGCATTGCTGGGGAGGGCTAGGTAGTAGGGAGGGCTAGGCAGTAGGGAGGGCTAGGTAGTAGGGAGGTAATGTGGTTCAGGGACTGTGAGACAGAAGACGGGTTAGATGACAATGTGAAGTTTTACAACATGAGAGTGTACATATTCATCAAAGTACATTGATATACTGGAATCTCTGAATCATTAAAAATGTTAAGCAAACAGCAGAATTCAGACTACCAAGAATGAGTTGCTTCAATTGAATGTCCGTATTCTATTGTTTAAGTAACTGACTGACTGAGTTTAGTTTTACGCCGCTTTTAGCAATATTCGAGCAACATCACGGCGGGGGACACCAGAAATGGGCTTCACACATTGTACCCATATGGGGATTCGAACCCGTGCCTTCGGCGTGACGAGCCAACGCTTTAACAACTAGGCTACCCCACCGCCCCTATTGTTTTAAGTAAGATGACTTAAGAGTGCATCATTTTAACCTATGGGGGTAAAGTATCCCGTAGTCGAGAGCCACCTATCCGCTTGTTGAACGAGGCGGCTTATTTGATAGATGCTTTGGTTAATTACAGTTCATTTGATCCAAACTGCGTGATTCAGTGTTCATGATATCAATCACTGGTTCTTTACAGGCCGTCGTCAGGTAGTTGGAATATCATTTAAGCAACAAAGACATTTATTAGAGTCCCGTCCCAAAAAGCTATTGAAACGCTGAGGTGGTCGAAACTCCCATACTTTAACATGGACTTAGGACTTCGTAGCTCTGCGGTCACTTTGTCAACATGGCCCAGGGTTGCGTTTTCACAAATGTGCATGCTGCATGCACCCGCGTGGTTCACCACAGTTGACAGAGGGGCGGATGCGTCAGACCTGGGTGCCGTTGAACAAAAACAAACTTAGCGCTACGACTGTCGTAAGTCTATGTTAAGGTATGGGAGTTACGATCACGATTACGATTGCACAACGGAACCCTGGCCATTATGCGATTCGCCCATATTAGGTACCTTGTACTACCTATTTCGATATTATTTATTTCTCCAACTTTGAAGTTTCTTTTTTTGTTCAGTATAGTTTCTATATTATACAAGATAGAACAGGTTGCGCGTCGTCCTAAGACTTTTCCTAGAACTCAAGTTTTACATACGACATACGCTGACATTGCACCCATAAACCAGCAGACGACATCTTATATGCATGTATTTTTCAAAGACGGTTAGTGGTATTATGTTTCAACATCGCGTTTATAAACCTACGGACGACAAATTAAGTGTTATTACTTTCCCTGCCGTCTGTAAGACAGGCACGTACCACAAAACATGCTGTTCGTGCAGTCCAGGCGTCAGAAGGTCTCTGAAGTGTTCATCTACATCAGCAGACAGTTATGAAATAATACCCGCGTTCTTAATTATTTATCATTCTCTTATGTCGCATTTATTAAAAACAAACATGAGGCTTAACAAATTGGTTGCATTATGAGGGAGAGTTTCGTGGACAAGTTAAATCCCTTGTAGAAAAGAAATTATAGACATATAACCAGACACTTGTCGCAATTAGGATCACGTTTTGTAAAATATTTGAAGAGGGGCGTGCCTGTTCAAGACCTGGTATAATGGAACATTGGGTCTGCATTGTACGTCACGAAATGTGTAAGTTTGTTTGTTTTTACGCCGCACTATTCCAGCTATATGGCGGCGGTATGTAAATAATCGAGTCTGGAACAGACAATCCAGTGATCAACATCATGAGCATCGATCTAGGCAAGTGGGATATGATGGCATGTCGACCAAGTCAGCGAGTCTGACCACCCGATCCCGTTAGTCGCTTCTTACAAAAGAATATGACGGCCGGGCACACCGAACCACTAGGACCAATTGCAGCGAATAAGTGACTTACAATAGGGCGCTGACGCTCCGGTACAAGGCTGGTTCCCGGCTCCCTTTGCGCGCACAAATTTGCGATATGCAAGACGGGGCCCAGTTTACTTCCGGAACCAGATTTCCGGTGAGAAACGGACATTCAACAACCAGTTCTGGTTTCAAATTGCGCGACCGCCAACTATGACTTTACTTGACCGGACCAAGTGTACAACCATGCTTGGCTGTCACAGCTGTTGACAGTTGTAATAGTTAATTTGGGGATGGTTAGATCGGAAATGTGTTGTTCCTGCAAGGGTTATCGGTTCCTTACTGACAACAGAGACCACATATAATAGATCTATTATATGGTATCTGCTGACAACCATGACACCATTCGAAAAGGTATGACACGTTGTTTGTCACAGGACTAGTACTAAGGTCTCGTGAAGTGCCGTGACCTACATACGGGCCCTATATAACGTCATATCGCCATCATCACTGCCTTTTTGCTCCAGCCTACAAGGTGGTGTGTAACCACGTGAGTCACCTACAAGCACTTTAGTGGCAATTGATTTTCTGTTTGTGTATGCGTGTTGCGACATTCGAACAACATATGACAGCCTACCACGATACTACGAAGATAAGAGTTTCACGGTAATCTTAGAGATTTCGCAACACGAAGTAACGTTATGCTGAAATAAGGGACATTTTTTTACTCTTACTGCGTAGAACTCTATTTTAAAGTCATTGTCACTGTCAGCCAAATTAAGGTGAGTCAGTTTTGGACTATTTGGACTGACTGACTGACTGAATTTGGTTTTACGCCGCTTTCAGCAATATTCCAGCAACATCACGGCGGGGGACACCAGAAATGGGCTTCACACATTGTACCCATGTGGGGATTCGAACTCGGGTCTTCGGCGTGACGAGCCAACGCTTTACCCACTAGGCTACCCCACCGCCCCTTTTGGACTATTTGGAATAATATTGGTCTTAGACATCTGAATTTGAAATAATATTGGTCTTAGACGTTATCTAGTGTAGGTGAGTGAATAATATTTCTATACTCAGTACTGATCATAATGCTCTAGTTGTATCACGCAAGTTAGTGTAAATAATCTGGGCTATGTAACGATCGAGGCAGTTAGAACGTTTTCTTCAACGGAATTCCAAGCAGCTTTATTTACCTCTGAGTTTGGCACGGTGATGGCAGGCCAACAGGTGTGTGCTGTCACACATTGTACTTCTGAGGTGGGGGTCCATGGGGCGTGTCACGAGTCTTTAGGCGTGATAGGTATATAGACCCTACCCTAGTACTTTATACTACACATGCATTTGGGGGTAATCAATTTTGTTCATAAAATATTAATGGGGAATGGAACCCGGGTCTTCGGCGTGATGAGCGAACGCTTTAACCACTAGGCCACCCACCGCCTCCAGGACATTTTAAACACGGGTACACAAAAAGTGAGTGTAACAAGACAACCAAGATCTTATAAGCAGAAGTATTTTCCACAATATTACAACACGTGTCGTTCACAAATTACCAAACTCAGAAAATAAACACTCCTTTACCAAACAAATTTTCCCTGCTGGAGTTTTGGGATGTTGCGTTGCAGGAGTCGGACACAGCTGACATCTCAAAGAACCTTCACACACAACTCTCGACCTTGGCACAGACTGCCAACTCAATTTAATACCACGTTAACCCAATTTAACGGCATAGATTGACTTTATACAGCCCTGTTGTGTTCCACACTTTAATGAAAGGCGACTCCATTTGATTTATTGCCATCGATTACTTCATCGTTATCGTGGGATGTGTGGCGTGCGACAGTAATATCCAACAACAGTTGACATCAACAACTACACATAAGCACGCCGAGCACGAGAAACTCCACGTGCAGCACGCATCTCTCGAGATAGTGCTGCGAGAACACCACACATGTTTGTTGTTGCGAACAATTTGGAATATCACTTCACAGACGATAACGTTGTCCGCGAAGTGAAGCTTTTTGTGAGTGAGTGAGTATAGTTTTGTGCCGCTTTTAGCAATATTCAAGCAATATAATGGCAGAGAACACAAGGAATGAGTGTCACACTTTGCACCCATGTTGGGAATCGAAACCAGGTCCTCAGCGTTATAATCGAACACTTTAACCACGATGTCAAATAAAAACCCAGAATGATTTTGGAGCGGCTACACAATATAACTGCCACATTCCTTGGGAGATAAATTATCACCGTATTAAAGATAGGTTATATTATGTAACCTTAATGATCGTACTTTCAAAACCATTTCAGACCGTTCTGTCCCTTACTGTGGCAACCGACACCATGGTGTAGTGGCTAGAGCGTCCGCCCGGAGAGGGAAGGTCGCGGGTTCGATCCCCGGCCGCTTCATTCCAAAAGACGTTAAAATATGGTACTTGTTAGTCCCTGGCGCTCGGCATTAATGGGTACAGCAACGACTGGTCGGCTCGGAGTCATTATAATGTGTCTAAGTGGGGCATTCATGCTTAATTTCGGCATGGTATCTCAGAGAGCTGGCACTATGCCGTCGTTATATGAGCGAAATATTCTTAAGTACGACGTTAAACCCAATTTCACCTCACCTGAACTGACTGTGGCCAAAGAGAAAACGGGTTTGATCATGTTATTATGAGGTGGGTGAGTGAGTTTACATTTACGCCGCACTCAGCAATATTCCAGCTATATGGCGTCTGTCTGAATTTTTTTAGACGCTTTTATAATATCTGAACGCAATCAAGGGACGCAACTCTGCAAAGCAAAATGTTATTGTGAGTGCGTGAGTCAGTGTGGTTTGACGCTTTTAGCAATATTCCAGCAATATCACTGCGGGGGACACCAGAAATGGGCTTCACACATTGTACCCATGTGGGGAATCGGACAATATGAGTAATAGCTGCCAGAACAGAAAATGGGATGCATACAGGCTCCTGGTGCTGAAGAGAGCGTGAAAATAGACTGCTTCCAATAAGACCGGGGAATAAGTATAGTCTTTTGCTGATGAAAAGTGTGTGGTCAGAGGCTGCTTTGCCTGGGAAGGGGGGTGTGAGTTAGGTTTAACGCAGCTTTGAACAGCATTCACGATGTGTCAACTAGACAGCTATAGTCTGTTTGCAATTAAAACGTACCGATGAATTTCACTTTAAACAAAAAAGTATATCGAATAAATTGAAATTAAGATTGCGAATCCTCATAATTTTACCTTGCCAATTGAAAATTTAAATATCGGAATTTATTCAACTTAATACAAACAATAATAACGATTTGAAACTATGATCGTTTGTTAAACAACTTTTAATCCTAAAATAAAGTTCCGATATTTCACTGTATTTAATTTTTTTGTTTAAAGTGAAATTCACGTTTTCACTGCAAACAGACTATAAGTCTTGGAAGAAATCCAGAAGAGATGCAGAACTCAAACGTATACCACTTTGGTGAAACCTGCAAGCACAGATATGGTGGGTACAAACCTAATGGGTAAGGTGGGTTTCGAACCCTATGCTGCTTGGGGTGAGTAAAGGTTGCTGGAGCCAGGAAGGAGATGAGTATGGACTGCAAGAGCTGAGGGCAATTTATTTTATTACACACACTGTCTGGTGTCAGACGCACCTGCGTGACACTGATGACCCCCATTGTCCAGGACTCGATGCAGGTGCGCTAGGCCGTCTACTGTCTGATGACGTGGAATTAACAGGTCTTGTCATCACTTGCAACTTACATACATGATCATCGGCAGACAAACAGCCAATCGATGACGTGATGTTGAATACTTCCTACTATCTCGCACAAGTTAAATCATCTTAACCCGGTAATGGGATTGCTCACACAACCTTTAAATCCGTTTACTTGGTTTGTAGTTCATGCAGAGTGTACTGTCGATACACAATTGGCAAAGTGTAGCGGTGCAGCATGGCGCTAACATAGCAACTGTTGGCGTTATACATAAGGTTTGGATTGCCCTGCTACACTGTTTACAATAGCAAGATGGAATTCGTATTAACCTTTCTGGATTGGTATCCAGCTGTGCCGAACTTGCCTTATGTCGAGTAATGCATACAGTTTGTGAGTTTAGTTTCACGCAGCACGACAGGGAGAAGAAGTATAGTCTTCTACAGATAAAGGTGTGATAGAGGCTGCTTTACCTGATAAGGGCGAGTGAGTTTAGTTTTACGCCGCACTAAGCAATATTCCAGTTACATGGCGGCGGTCTGTTAATAATCGAGCCTGGACCAGACAATCCAGTGATGAACAGCAAAATCATGCATACAGAGTACAGATTGACCCAAAGGTAATGAACCAACACAAGTCCACTAAGGAGTTTAGAATCACGCATGAGGTTTGTTAAACGGCGCTTGTAATATTATTTCAGTTTTATTACAACGTGACAGCTTTACGTGATAGGAAAGCCCAAACTGACGCAGGTGTTAGACATAAACTTGCTTTGTGAAACCCATCAGCTGTGTTATGGTGTTGACTGAACCATTATCAGAGCTATATATAGTCTGTTTGCAGTGAAAACGTACCGATGAATTTCACTTTAAACAAAAAGGTAAATCACATAAAGTGAAATTAAGATTGCGAATCCTCATGATTTTACCTTGCCAATTGAACTTTTAAATCTCAGTATTTTATTCAACTTAGGATAAAAGTTGTTTAACAAACGATCATAGTTTCAAATCGCTATTATTGGTTTGTATTACAAGGGGGTACGCGCAGTAGTTGGAATAGTGAAACAAACGTACGTGCGGTCCGTGATGAGCGTTAACTTAGACTACCGTAGAAACCAACCCTTGTAATACAAACCAATAATAGCGATTTGAAACCGGGAATGTTCAATTGGCAAGGTAAAATCACGAGGATTCGCAATCTTAATTTCACTTTATGTGATTTACTCTTTTGTTTAAAGTAAAATTCATCGGTATGTTTTCACTGCAAACAGACTATATATAACCCGTGAAGGTCCGGGTTAGACTGAACCTTCAGTATCCCATGGTTGTCGAAGGAGGCGACTAACGGGATCGGGTGGTCAGGCTAGCCGACTTGGTTGACACATGTCATCAGTTCCCAATTGCGCAGATCGATGCTCATGTTGTTGATCACTGGGTTGTCTGGGTTCAGACTCGATTATTTACAGACCGCCGCCATATAGCTGGAATATTGCTGAGTGCGGCGTTAAACTTAACTCACTCACTCATCAGAGCTAACTGGGATTGGAACTATCGATCGACCTTGTGAACATTCAGGTCAGATTTTTTTCTTCAGCAACTATGCTTGTCGTAAGGTGCAACTCACGTGACAGGGTGGTCCGACTCGCTGACTTAGTCGACACATGTCATCGTATCCCAATTGCGTAGATCGATGTTCATGATGTTGATCACTGGATTGTCTGGTGGTCCAGACTCAATTATTTACAGACCGTCACCATACAGCTGAAATATTGCTGGGTGCGGCGTTAAACCAAAAAAACACAAATCGACCAATTGATGACAGCCGTCATGGCTGAGAAGCCCAATACCGGCACCATAGACAACTGGTCACCTTTGCGAACAGTTTCAACAAACGTCTTATTGTTTGGGATGCCGTTCAACCCATGTTCAGCGTCTATGACGATCAAAGCAGACGTACCAATCGATAATGTAAACGTCATCACATAACTTAATCAATATTTTCCTCGCTTCTTACGGAAACTAGCGCAACAGATCGAATATTGTTTACTGCATAAACTCTTCACTTATTGAATGTGGACAAACCCTAACATGAGTCACTTCATCGATTGAGACTGCAGATTACCTGGAAAAAGGTGGATACCATGTTCACCGAGTAAGATGAGGTGATCCAGTAGATACACAATACCTTATGTAAATCGGATATATTTACCCAGAGGAATTAGCATACGTATCGTATTTCACATGTTTAAGCATGTAACAGATTCAGGAGATTAAACATTTTACAATTACTGCCAGATGACATGTTCTACCATGCAGATAAACAGCATTATATGGTAATGTAATTTCAAACATACAGACAAATCCAAAGGCGAGGTTCGGATTCCATTTACAATTTTTGTATATTTTTAAAAAAATATTGTTCTTTTGAAGCCTGTAAACAGAAGTGTTTGAGCTTCAATGCAGCGGACCCGTGAAGACCCTGGGTAGAATAGGTCTTCAGCAACCCATGATTGCCACAAAAGGTAACTAAGCTTGTCGTAAGAGCCGACTAACGGGATCGAGTGGTCAGGCTCGCTGACTTGGTTGACATGTCATCAGTTCCCAATTGCGCAGATCGATGCTCATGCTGTTGGTCACAGGATTGTCTTGTCCAGACTTGATTATTTACAGACCGCCGCCATATAACCGGAATATTGCAGAGTGCGGCGTAAAACTAAACTCACTGAATGCAGCGAAAGGTTGGTATTGAAAGAATTGGGCTGCAGTTTCATTTATCTTATCCTCATTGACGTCGAATGATCAAGGAAGGTAATAGGTAATATTTAAGAGCAATGATGTACACAAAAGGTCCACATAGTTATAAAATAAACACTTTTTAATGTTTTATCAAAAGACAAATTGTAAACACGACAAAACAACGAATGGAGAAATATGGATGTGCCATTGTCCCGGTCTATCCCGGTAAGAGCAGTCGTCCCAGGTACACGATATCACATCACTGTGACCTTGACCTTCAACAGGTCATCAGTCCGGTCACTGGTCAATCGGGTCCTCATCAGTGTTTCATATCCTTTCTCTTGGTCCTTTACGAAGCGGTTGCCATGGGTACCCGTTATTTCATATCACTGTAATTAAATGCAAAACAGATTCAGAACAAATCATTCAACCACTGTATGGTAGCATTAGTGTGAACTGAAAATATAAGGTCAGCGAATAAGCAACTTACAATAACAATTTGTTATTGTACCGAACATTTTCGAGCCACATTTCATGCTGATGAAAATATCAAAACTACTTAAAGTTCATAAATCATGACAGCTGTACTAAGCCTTAAATAACCTTTTGTTTTCTGTGAACATCCAGCCCTGCTTCCGTATTGTTATTTATTACACGTTCAGTCACCACCTACTGGAGCGAACACCCATGCCCTGACCTGGAAACAATGTTTATGCACAGCGTGTAGATAGCCGTATATAGCTGGCTTTGTCCTTGGCCTTCACCAAACTGTTTACGACCTATAGCAATATCTGCTGATCATGCACGACCTACCCTGTTAGCATACCGACCAGAAAACACTGACGGTTAGAGTTCCTTACGTACCCCCCACCTATTTCTAAAAAATATATACAATTAATGAAAAGTACCTTAATAACATGGGAGGGGTCCATAAAGTCGAAAACAAACCAAACATGAGATAATTGATTTTTTACATACCTGAAATCGATCTCGAGGTCATAGGTGGGGGCACTATCGACTTCGTTGTGTTTATAACTCAGAGAAGCACTTGTGTATGAAAAACTTAAGTAATACACTAAAAACTGATGTTCTCAACACCATATAAACACACAGCTTAGAAGAAAGCAACCCGTGATGTTTTTACACACAGAGGAGATGAGTGTTATTTGCAACAAGATCATACATGTGAGAAAACGGCAATCTAAATTATGTATATACTTCAAAATCCGCTTTTCGAAGCCGGTAACACCCATAATATCCTACCTTGGGTTATCATGATTTCTTAACCGTGGATGGACCTTTCTGTCCAGTCGCGTTGTTTTGAGCATTGTTCATAAGTTTCTGGACGGTCTTCCTTGTGTGTCCACACGGGTCCTCCCGAATGTGTTGTTCGGCTTCTTTCTTCGTCCGTCCCTTTCCGCTATGGCCCGTGTTCACAAATTTATCCTGTTCTATGTTGTATTTTTCATATTCGTCCATATATTGCTCGTCTGCTGCTGACATTTTGTGTTCTCGTGCGATATTACGTCTGCTGAATGATACGCCTTGCTGTTCGACTGGTTTTGTTTACACTCGCCACGGACTTCTCGTGATCTGATGTATTTATACACTTATCTACAAGTCTATTGGTCGAGCCAGTTAGTGTTGCGTCCTGATTGGCTACTCATCACGTCACTGCGAGGTCTCGTGAGGTTATCCAGAGGTTAACTCTGAGTACAGCAAGCCACGTCGCTTACAGCTCAACCAAATTATGACAGCCACCGTGGGGACTTGTCATCCCGTAAGCCTTCCCGTGATTGTACAGCGTTCGTACACAGCTGTGAATTCACACATAAACAAATTATTGCATCAGCTAAATGCAAGGATATATATAGGTTTGGCTGAGGCTCTACGTGCAAATTAACAGTTATGTTGACTCAAGAAAGAAAAATATGTCATAGCTGAATAATATTTTTATTAATTCTGATAATATCTGTGTAAACAATATAATATACAACGAGTATGTTAATATCGCTGGCTGTTGATATTAAGAGGCCAGGGTAAATTATGATGACGTTGCAAATTTTTACACTAGATAAGAACACCCTATTAGATGTTTTGCGGGAACATATAGAGCAGATACGATAGCTCTTTTCTGTGATTCATTAAAATCAGGGCCAGTGGGGTAGCCCAGTGGTTAAAACGTTCGCTCGTCACGCCGAAGAACCTGGTTTGATTCCCCACATCGGTACAATGTGTGAAGCCCATTTCTGGTGTTACCCACTGTTACTGCTGGAATATGGCGTGAAACCTCACTCACTCACATTCATAAAATCGATTTGACAGATCGAGGGAATTTAAACCCGGATTCTTTCGAAGACAAGCGACCACACGACCCATGTATGTATATTATAAAAATTTAACATTAAAACAAACAAGTACTGTGTGTGCATGCGTGGTTCCTTGGTACATAAACAAACTCAAAAGTAATCAACCAAAAGAGCTTTTACATCCCCACTCAAATGACTAGAACTTGTGTTATGCCAGTAATGCCTAACACCAGGCAGGGCAACAACAAATACCAGAGTCAGGGATCGAACCACCAGCTGTCCGGACACTCTACCTACTAGGCCATCGTGGTTCATGGAGCGTCCGAGGGTATGCCATCTTCAACGTGTATACGTATGTCCACTGAGGTGTACCCTGTGATGTTGTGGACCCAAACGCTTTTTTAAGTTTTCAGTAAACTGCCAGCTGCACCCACAATGTTATGCGTGCAGATAGCACAGTTATAAATGGTGATCGAGTGTCCACAATGGCCGCTCGGTTTGGCCAGTACATGGGTGGGAAACCAACAGGAAAGCTGTACCCAGGTTCATTCTGACCAGCTTAACGTAACCTCGGCAGGTTGTTATACTTTGTACATATGTTAATTCACGTGTCTAAGGTGAGGTGACATTGGGTTTAACGTCGTGCTTGAGAATATTTCGCTCATATGACGACGTGCATACGTGTGTATGTGTATGTGCGGCTGCTTGTACTAGCCCAGACTGAAGCTGGTTTTATAGTGCTAGCCCACTGAGATACCATGCTGCAGTGAAGCATGAATACCCCACTCAGACACATTATACTGACTCCGAGCCGACCAGTCCTTGATGTACCTATTAATGCCGAGCGCCAGGCAGGGACCACTAAGTACCATATTTTAACGTCTTTTAGTATGACGCGGCCGGGCATCGAACCCGCGACCTTCCGCTCTCCGGGCAATTCACGTGTCTACATCATATTGGTACCTGCGTATATGTATGTATGTGTTATGGGTATGTGAATGTGCATGTGCGTATGAGTATACGGCTGCGTATGCGTACGCGAGTACTTGCTATGACGTATGTCCATATAATGAAATGTACTGGGAAACGATGAAGACATATCTCAGTCATATAGCATCTTTGTTTAGGTATATATAGATGATCTTGTGGTACCCTTACATCGTATCGGAGACTATATGACAGAAGAATCATGGACATCCGTACGTGGTATACCCTATCCGGGCAAGAACTGGTCTTCAGTAACCCATGCTTGTCGTAAGAGGCGGTCCGCCCGGAGAGCGGAAGGTCGCGGGTTCGATCCCCGGCCGCTTCATACCAAAAGACGTTAAAATATGGTACTTGTTGGTCCCTGCCTGGCGCTCGGCATAAATGGGTGCAACAATGACTGGAGAGCGGAAGGTCGCGGGTTCGATGCCCGGCCGCGTCATACTAAAAGACGTTAAAATATGGTACTTAGTGGTCCCTGCCTGGCGCTCGGCATTAATAGGTACAAAAAGGACTGGTCGGCTCGGAGTCAGTATAATGTGTCTGAGTGGGGTATTCATGCTTCACTGCAGCATGGTATCTCAGTGGGCTAGCACTATAAAACCAGCTTAAGTCTGGGCCAGTACAAGCAGCCGCACATACACATACACCCGCATGCACGTCGTCATATGAGCGAAATATTCTCAAGCACGACGTTAAACCCAATTTCACCTCACCGTAAGAGGCGACTAACGGGATTGGGTTGTCAGGCTCGCTGGCTTGGTTGACACATGTCATCGTATCCCATTTGCGTAGATCAACTCTCATGGTCTTGATCACTGGATTGTCTGGTCCACTGATGATCAATTCTAACCCGGATCTTTCTGTGTTATGATATACAAAATACCCCAGAACCATTCTCCACCAAAACTCCATTATCTCGTTCATCATCAGCCATTACGTTGCGTGTATCTGAACGAATAGTCCAAGTTTCACACATCTAGATCACACTAAAACCGATGTTATTGTAACGAATGATTCGAGGGTATTTATCAAACCGGAATGGAGATAAAATGCACTTGATAATCGAAGATGATATATTTTCATTCATCATATACCTATTACTTAATGATATGAGGCATTTTGCATGTAGGATAGTACCAACACATAGACGGTCGTATCACAGATGGTGCAAAAACCAAACCATATCACCCCTCCTGTTGGGTCGATATGACTTGTCAATGCATTTTGAATTGGCCAGCGAAATTTGCCTCGGTGTTGAGAAATTAGAGTTATCCCCCTTAGTGCGTCGTCTGCTCGGTTAGCTTTCCGTTGATTGTCTCACAGTCCCTGAGTCAACCTTCCATCCAGCGTTTCTGCAGTGCAAAAGCCCAACATGAAGTAAGTTTAATTTTCCCCAGTTTCAGGTCTAAATACTAGTATCCAATCTCACTGGGGCTCCTTTTCAATTTAAATGAAATATTTGTTTCTATCAAAAAATACACATATATCGAGGGGTTAGAATAATGGTACGAGGACATACATGTATTTAAAAGAGTAACGTACACAGAACGTTTTGCGTTTTGTCAGTCAGACAATCAACTGTACTGGCTGTTAAAATTCAAATAATGCTTCTCTATTGTTTTATATCTTAACAAAATAATTAAAACTTTGGAAGATTAACATATTTTTGTAGATAATACTCAACTGTTGATGGGTATTTTAGAATGTTGTCTTTGTACAACACATTTAATTGCTAAAGTCGGAACTAATTTGCATTTTGAAAATGGTTGAGGTTACGTGGCATCAAATTCATTTCTTACCCCAGTCTTCATTGGCCTATTACATGTTTACACCACATCACACACCTACCGACCGTTTACAAACTTTCGCAGAATTAAATGTTTAAGTAGACATCATAAAATTAGAACGGTTCTTTCAGTTTTAAATTACTTCAGAAGAAACGAACTCGGAAAACATTCTTTTGTACAAAGTGATCTTAGCGCTAAGGTGATCGTAACTTAACATAGACCTACGGCAGTCGTAGACACCAGGGTTGTTTTGTACACCACGTGCTGGTCTGTTAGTGTAGTGTAGTGTAGTGTAGTGTAGTGTAGCGTAGCGTCGCGTCGCGTAGTGTAGTGTCGCGTCGTGTAGTGTAGTGTAACGTAGCGTAGCGTAGGGTAGTGTAGTGTAGTGTAGTGTAGTGTAGTGTAGTGTAGTGTAGTGTAGTGTAGTGTAGTGTAGTGTAGTGTTGCGTCGCGTAGTGTAGTGAAGTGAAGTGAAGTGAAGTGAGTTGTAGTGTAGTGTAGTGTAGTGTAGTGTAGTGTAGTGTAGTGTAGTGTAGTGTAGTGTAGTGTAGTGAAGTGTAGTGTCGCGTCGCGTAGGGTAGTTTAGTGTAGTGTAGTGTAGTGTAGTGTAGTGGAGTGGAATGTAGTGTCGCGTCGTGTAGTGTAGTGGAGTGTAGCGTAGCGTAGTGTAGTGTAGTGTAGTGTAGTGTAGTGTAGTGTAGTGTAGTGTAGTGTAGTGAAGTGAAGTGTGTGTAGCGTAGTGTTGCGTCGCGTAGTGTAGTGAAGTGAAGTGAAGTGAAGTGAAGTGTAGTGTAGTGTAGTGAAGTGTAGCGTCGCGTCGCGTAGGGTAGTTTAGTGTAGTGTAGTGAAGTGTAGTGTCGTGTCGTGTCCAGTTGTGTCGTGTCGTGTCCAGTCGTGTCGTGTCGTGTCGTGTCCAGTCGTGTGTTGTCGACACAGGTTATGGGGTATGGTAATTGTTCCCCATAATTTGTGATATCAATGGATGTTTGTTCACACTTGTATTACTTTGACATTTCTTTTCATCAGTTTATCGCCCTTGGTTGTGTTTACAACGTCTTTGAGTACGCGGGTCAAGTGGGGAAGGTGAGTTTAGTTTTACGCCGCTTTTATGATATTCCAGCAATATCACTGCGGGGACACCAGGAATAAGCTTCACACATTGTACCCATGTGGAGAATTGAACCCGGGTTTTCAGCTGTCGTACACTGTATCTGCTGTGTTCACTTATAAAGAGGTAAACAGATACGACCTAGTTCACCTGACACACCGTTACATAACTGACATGGTATCAACCTGGCCGACACTCACTCACTCACTCACTCGATCGAGTGTTGGACTTGTCAGTACATGCTTCAAGGGAAAGAGAAATATGGCATGTGACCGAGATGGCATGTCTGACAGGATATGGCCGGAAACACCTACTTACTAGTAGGATAACTGTGAACAGAAAACACACACACACACACACACACACACACACACACACACACACACACACACACACACACACACACACACACACACACACTCTCTCTCTCTCTCTCTCTCTCTCTCTCTCTCTCTCTCTCTCTCTCTCTCTCTTTCTCTCTCTCTCTCTTAGATCCCCAACCCCATCCCCACCAAGACTGACTGGTATCACACTGATGCTTGCTCATTCTAAAATGTTGCCTACAGTCCGTTTGAGACAAAATGATACTGATGAATTGCAATCAAACACAAATAATAATAATAATAATAATGCACATTTATAATGCGCCTTTTCCACGCCCTTGGGTATGCTCAAAGCGCTACAAAGATGAAGATGGGTGAAGTTATGAGAAGTATACTGAGAAAAGGTGGGTTTTCAGTTTTGCTTTAAAACTATCAAAACTGTCAGAGTCTTTGATGTCATATGGAAGAACATTCCAGAGGGCCGGTGCTGTGTAGGAGAAGCTGCGGTGTCCGAAAGATTTCAGTTTGTAGGAGGGTATCACAAGAAGATTCTGAGAGTTGGAACGGAGACTGCGGGCAGGTACATATGGGTGAAGCAGGTCAGAGAGGTAGGAAGGGGCCAAGCCATGGAGACATTTGTACGTCAGGGAGAGAATTTTGAAATCGATTCTTGCCTTGACTGGAAGCCAGTGGAGTTCTTTAAGGACAGGAGTGATGTGGACACGTTTAGAAGTTCTACTGATAATGCGGGCAGAGGTGTTTTGAATCCTCTGCAGTTTATCAATCAGATTGGAGTTGATGCCAGAAAGAACACTGTTACAATAGTCGAGCCTGGATGTTACTAGAGCTCGAACAAGGGCTTGAGTTGCTGCAGAAGTCAAGTACTGGCGAATGTTGCTGATCGACCTGAGATGGAAGAAGCATGTTTTGCTCACTTGGTTAACATGGGCATTGAACGTCAAAGAAGAATCAATGTGAACGCCAAGATTCCTCACAACATCTGATGGACGGATATCCGCATCTGCAACTTTGAGGGTGACAGCATCCACCTTGCTTAGTTGTTGTCTTGTGCCCACAAGGAGTGCTTCGGTTTTCGTGTCATTCAGCTTGAGCTTGTTTGTAGTCATCCATGACTTTATGTCTAGTGTACAGTCAGCGATGCGTTGAAGAGACTCATTCAACTCTGATGGGTGAAACGATTCCAGAAGCTGGGTGTCATCAGCATAAACATGGTGAGACATATCATGATCACTGACAATGTATCCAACATGCCCTGTGTACAACACAAACAGAACCGGGCCAAGAACCGATCCTTGGGGCACTCCACAGGAGACAGCCGCAGTTGGAGAGCGCTCTCTGCCCACAAGGACCGATTGATGCCGACCTGTCAGGTAAGAGGAAACCCACTGAAGGACAAGGTCACTCAGTCCATAATGATGCTGCAATCTAGTCAGGAGTTTAGGGTGGTCAACGGTGTCGAAAGCCGCGGATAAGTCCAACATGACCAGAGCTGAAATCTTACCCTCGTCAGTGGCACGTTGAAGTTTGTCAGTTACATGAAGCAGTGCTGTCTCTGTACTGTAGTACTGCCGGTAGGCAGACTGGAATGAATCAAGGAGATCATGACTTAACAGATGTTCTTTGAGACAGGAAGAGCAGGAAGGAAAATTAAAAGGAAAATTGCTGTGTGTCACAATGTTTTCCCAAACGTCTCAACAACTGTGTCCTGTCGTGGTGCTAACCACAACAATCTCATCCAAGTACACCCTCATGCTCCCCCAAAATGTCTTAGAATGTGCCTTTGGAATGCCCAGTCATCTCGTAATAAACCTGTAGATATCTTTGATATGATCATTGATGATGATATTGATGTGCTAATTCTCACAGAGACCTGGCTGAGGAATGTTGGTGATGAGACTACGATAGCTGAAATGACGCCAATGTCTCATTCCTTCGTGCATCATCCACGACTCGACTCTAAAGGTGGTGGTCTTGCGATTCTCTACAGGAAAACACTCACAATTCGTCTTACAGATTTAAACAGTAGTCTTAAATCTTTTGAAAAGATGGAGGTAATGTTGACATCTGGACAGACTACTGTGAGACTGGTCTGTATTTATCGTCCCCACCCTCCGTCAAAACAAACTGTTTGCATCACACTCCAGAAGCTGTACACATTGACATTAAATGATTTATTCCTCACTGAACATATCAGTGTTTAATAAATCTACAAAGTTATTACATTCTGTTTTAACATCACGTGCTGCAGGAACTATGATCAAAGTAACTTGATCAAAGCAAAAAGTCAGCTGTCATACACAACATATCTCGTCGCGATGCAGAACTGTTCTTTAAAATAAAATAAAATACTAAACGAGTGAATGAGTTTCATAAGTTTTCACGAGTTTAATAAATATGGTGTTACACGGGACATCGTTTAGAATGATCTATGTTCATGTGTAGTTTCTGATATGCTGTGTGTATACGAACACTCTCACAACGAGACACCTCACCGCCAATCGCATCCTCGATATTCTCCAGGGCATACGTTCCGATAAATCTCCACTATACCTTGGATGCATCTACGGCTCGGCCCGATGATTTTATTTCATCCCTTGTTTGGCTTTTTGTCCAATTAGGTGTCTGCGCTGGGAAGTTGAGCGTACCAATCACAACTCACTTTCGCTTTTTAAATGATCTAACCGATTAAACTCGGCAACACAATAATATATTGTTGCAGAGGTACTCTGAAAGAGGTCGAAGGAGTTCTTGCATATTTTTTTTAAGATTTCAGACCTGTCAATTTGTCTGTATGTTTCCCCCCCAAATCTGAGTCGTGGGCAAGCTCGGTTGTAACGGCGGCTTATCTGAATTGGCTACTGTGATAATGCGGAGCCAGCAAAGAGAGGCAATAAAATCATCGACTCGAGCCGTAGATGCATCCAGGGTATAGTGGAAATTTATCGGAACGTATACCCTGGAGATTATCGAGGGTGCTCCAATCGGGGCAGCGAAGGAAACGATATGAAGCTCCCGTAAAATATCAGTCACAACGCATCTCCCAAAAAGTACTAAAATCTGTTCTCTGCTCAATAAGTGTAATCCCAAATATAACGTATGTTACATTAGGCACGTTCTTACTGGCCTTGTGTATTCATAAGGTAATGTTGGTTGAAAATATCACGGTTGCTACTGTATTAAATCTATATCCTTTTGAATTGATCTCAGGGTATCAAATATTAGCATGATTTTTATTGGAATGAAGTTTCTCACGTACAAGGTTGAATAATAAATATGTGTACATTGAATGTGATGAATTTTCATAATATCCATTGCAATCTCTATAAATGTAAATTATTTTGATGAGGATATTTCGTGTACGAATGTAGCACATGATTAAAAAAAGCAGTGAATATAAAAAAAACACTCATGATAGAAACAGATATTCTCAGTCATCGTGAACGGCATATGGTCATTGCACACCCACGGCGAGTTGTACTATCACTCCGAGCCTTACGTCTGGGCAGGGAGAATATAGAAGACACTGTAGATTATCCCTGGTCTGGGGAGGTCTGTCGCACAGTGTAGGGGGTCGTTACTGATAGTGATGCATGACGAAACGAATATCTCTTGTTTCAATATTAGAGTTAGAATTAAACAGTCTATATCATGACGAGGGTACGTACCAAGATGCTAGTGCATGTGGACCTTGTGTAATGAACGAGAAGATGTCATGGCTGGAGAGTGAGTGATGAGTGAGTCCAGTTTTACGCCGCTTTTAGCAATATTCCAGCAATATCACGGCAGGGGACACTAGAAATGTGCTTCACACGTTGTATTCATGTAGGGAAACGACCTAGAGTCTTCGGCGTGACGAGCGAACGCTTTAACCACTCGGCTTCACAACCGCCTGTGGCGGAAGAGGACAACGAGTTTGAAGACATCTAGGACGTCTTCTCGTTCAATACATTAGGTCCAAATGCACTATTTTAATATATTTGTGGTGACACCTGAAGGTCTTCCTTAGCTTGGATCAGATTCAATGTCCTCCCTGCCCTTCTTGACCTCAGCTGGGGGCGGTGGGGTAGCCTAGTGGTTAAGGCGTTCGCTCGTTACGCCGAAGACCCGGGTTCGAATCCCCACATGGGTACATTGTGTGAAGCTCATTTCTGGTGTCCCCCGCCGTGATATTGCTGGAACATTGCTAAAAGCGGCGTACATTGTGTGTGAGGTACCACTCAGGAGCATCGGCATGGATGACGTGGTGTCCCCGCCGTGATATTGCTGGAACATTGCTAAAAGCGGCGTAAAACCAAACTCACTCACCCACTCAGGAGCATCGGCATGGATGACGTGGCTGCAGACCTCAGGTACCCACTTCACAGGTCAGGAGCATCGGCATGGATGACGTGGCTGCGGTTTACGCAGAACGTACAGTCTTAATGACAGTCCACTTTTGTCAACTGACAGTACGTCGTGACTGATGCCAGCAGACATATGCTGCCTATTTGTGTATCCGTCCAAATGTATAGTCTGTGAGTGAGTGAGTGAGTATGGTTTTACGCCGCTTTTAGCAATATTCCAACAATTTCAAGGCGGGGGACACCAGAAATGGGCTTCACATACTGTACCCATGTGGGGAATCGAATCCGTGTCTTCGGCGTGACGAGCGAACGTTTTAACCACTAGGCTACCCCACCGCCCTAAATGTAGACTGTAAACATGGACATTACCGTTATCAATACGGACACACTAGTGGTGGTCCGATTAATTGAAATAATCGAAGATTGGTCGTAGTGACTCGACCAAGCAGTCGATCATAATTTCTCATAATCGAACACAAACAATTCTTGAACACTTGTTTTCATTAACAATATTTTTCACATGGTTGGTTTTGTCTGTTACATTTCGTAAGCACTGCAAGCTCGTTTCAAGTCATGATTGAATTTATCTTAAAGATTCCAAGAAATTTATGTTCCCAACATACTAGTCATCCTTTAAAGATGTAAAATTTGGCCAAAAAAACCTAAACGAACTACATGTTTTTTTCCTTATTTTTATGTGCATTAACAAATTTCATAAATGACGCTAACCAATTATTTTCGATGATTGAGCGGTAGTAATGAACCAATCATCAATTATGAGATTTGAACCAATTCCCAACACTAGTACACACTAGTACTGGTCTACATCCGTCTTAAATAACTACAATGTCAGGACTTTCCAAGACACTCCTCGTAGCATATACAATGTTCCCATGAAATTTTGCTACAATATGTGTGTGTGTGTGTGTGTGTGTGTGTGTGTGTGTGTGTGTGTGTGTGTGCGTGTGTGTGTGTGCGTGCGTGCGTGGCGAGTGTGTCAGAAACAATTTTTTTGTTTGTAAACCATAATATCACCCAAATAATGTATATAGTTTTAATTTCCTCTTTCAGTCTTGAATCACGTAATCAGTTTAACGACTATGAACACCAGTAAGGCTAATGTTCCACACCATCCATGTAAATCTATGTACCTCTCGATTAAAAATGTCGCTAATTACTCTAATCTGATAATACACAGACACGGGGTCCGTTTGATCTGCGCCACATTGAGTTGATACGCTGTGAAATAGTTGAAATAAACGTACTGTTCAAAGAGAGACATTAACCGCACAGTTTCGATATGAGCCATTAGAATTGTACGAAGCGCACATACAAGCACCGCAATGCATAGGCGCAAGCGATGTTAGCTATTTGAAACGATAATATCGTTGGACTTATCATGACTCTTAACCATGGGTGAGAGTAGTTTTACGCCGCTTTGACACTATCCTAGCAATATCACGTTCACATCTAGGCTTCACATTTTGCACCCATGAGGGGTTTATACGTTCTTAGTTGATGATGATGATGATGATGATGATGATGATGATGATGATGATGATCGAACCCAGCGCTCTGCCGTGGCAAACGAATGTTTTACAACTGGACTAACCCACTACCATTATGACTCAAAAGAGAGAGAGAGTAAGTGAGTTAGGGAGTGAGGTTTCACGCCGCCATTAGCAATATAACAGCAATATCAAGACGGGGAACACCAGACATGGGCTTCACAAATTGTACCCATGTGAGGAATCGAACCTTATTATTCTCCGTGACTTGCGAGCGGTTTAATCACTAGGCTACACCACTGCGCGCTCAAAACAATGCAGATAAGAGACAAATGCGTTACTTTAATTACACATGACTTTATTTAGAACGGTTGGGAACATTAAGAATAGACACTGTACCCAACAGGATCAAACCCGAGTTGTAGGCGTCTCGGGTGCGTGCTTTACCAACTGCGCTACCGTAGTACCAGTAGGTTCGATTGCTGTTGATAAAACATATTTAGCTTAATAAAAATGTTATTTTTAAAAACAATTATGAAAACGTATGTACTATGAATATGTTATATGGCAGTGTATTGGCTACGAAATCAAGATAATATTCTGTAGGGTTGATCCATAGCTCAAAGCATGTGCCTCAGTTCATTTACATTTCGCACTTCATGATCCCCACTCCCAGCAATGTCTAATACAATTAACCAAGTCTAATCTCCACTAGCGTCCATGTCCGCTCTTCACGTGGGTGTACCCAACACTCACAGCTGATCTTCAAGTGTTTTCCGTTCGTTTAAGAAACATGGAAATGGTGATTGACAGTGTATTAGAATACATGTATAGTCGTGTTCACCTACACTTAAATCCGTAGATTGTTCCAAAGGAGCCCCACGAGCAAAGAGGAGAGTGTGCTTCACACCCGGTTTATTATAGACAAAGGTGGACTGAGGGAACACCTTGCCGAGACCCTTTCTTGAACCACTTGACTAGGAACAGCAAATAATCAGGCCATTTGTTACCTTCAAGTTAGCGGTAATTTGAAACGACGGGTATGAAGATTTTGCGCATTTATTTGCTGTATAATTAATCACTGTTTAAGGTGGCCTACTCGAGACAAAGAGGTGTAGTTCTGTTGGTGTACGTACCTTATCCAGTTTCATCTTGCTACGCAAAACGCTTTGCCCAAGTCCCACTCAGGTAGTCGGTAAATGTTATAGTTTGGTATGAGATTTAAATCTGGCCTTTGATATCGTGGCTATGGTACTTGGAAGTAAGCTTTAATTGGAAACTAATTCTTGAGTTTGTATATCGTTAAATATGCTTTTTTTCACTTCCGTGAACAGAGTGGTATCGGATAACTACAGTTAACATACACGTAGTGTTTTACACACAGGCGAGGGGACTGAAGGACGGATTTCAAAGAAGCACAGTCAGTTTTATTTGCACTGAATTATAATTAAAATTACATTTTCACACAAAAATAAAGAGTGAATGAATGAGAAATATCAAACTGCATAGCGCAGCAAGCATCTGTTCGTATTGTGTTTGTTTTAAAGAAGTAGTTCTCAGAATGGTTTACAAATATATTTTATTAATATCATGCCATTTTTATTCTTCCAAAGCCTGAAAGGGGACGTAGTCAAGTGTAAACTATTTGTTGTGAAGTCAGCGAGATCTGCATAGTTCTCAGGACGTCAACAATACGAAAATTGCTGTTATAACAACAAATAAATAGAATTTATAGAATCTATGACTCATCGTCAACCTAATCGTTCTGATGATAATATTGGCATTGTCTGATCGAATTAATCAGTGACATTGTCAGCGTAGTTGTTATAAAGTCAGTCCCCGTAGTTGATATATAGGTAGGATGACTAGTTCTTATACAGTCAGTCTATGCATTTGTATTAAGTGAATATACCTATTTGTTATAAAGTTAGTCCTTGTAGCTGTTCTATAGGCGGAATGTCTAGTTGCTGAAGTGTGACTGAAGGTTATAAAGATGCCTTTCTAGTTGTTATAAAGTTAGAATGTGTATTACAAATTCAGTATATCTAGCTGTTATAAAGTTAGAATGTGTAGTTATAAGTCAATATATCTAATTGTTATAGTTAGAATGTGTAGTTGTTATAATGTCGGTATATCTAGTTGTTATAAAGTCGGTATATCTAGTTGTTATAAAGTCAGCATATCTAGTTGTTATAAAGTCGGTATATCTAGTTGTTATAAAGTTAGAATGTGTAGTTATCAAGTCAGTATATCTAGTTTTTATACAGTTAGAATGTGTAGTTGTATCTTATAAAGTCGGTATATCTAGTTGTTATAAAGTCGGTATAACTAGTTGTTAGAATGTGTAGTTGTTATAATGTCGGTATATCTAGTTGTTATAATGTCGGTATATCTAGTTGTTATAAAGTTAGAATGTGTAGCTGTTATAAAGTCAACATATCTAGTTGTTATAAACTTAGAATGTGTAGTTATTAAGTCAGTATATCTAGTTGTTATACAGTTAGAATGTGTAGTTGTTATAAAGTCGGTATATCTAGTTGTTATCAAGTCAGCATATCTAGTTGTTATACAGTTAGAATGTGTAGTTGTTATAAAGTCGGTATATCTAGTTGTTAGAATGTGTAGTTGTTATAAAGTCGATATATCTAGTTGTTATAAAGTCGGTATATCTAGTTGTTATACAGTTAGCATGTGTAGTTGTTATAAAGTCGGTATATCTAGTTGTTAGAATGTGTAGTTGTTATAAAGTCGGTATATCTAGTTGTTATAAAGTAAGCACATCTAGTTGTTATAAAGTCGGTATATCTAGTTGATAGAATGTGTAGTTGTTATAAAGTCGGTATATCTAGTTGTTATAAAGTAAGCATATCTAGTTGTTATACAGTTAGAATGTGTAGTTGTTATAAAGTCGGTATATCTAGTTGTTATAAAGTAAGCATATCCAGTTGTTATACAGTTAGAATGTGTAGTTGTTATAAAGTCGGTATATCTAGTTGTTATACAGTTAGCATGTGTAGTTGTTATAAAGTCGGTATATCTAGTTGTTAGAATGTGTAGTTGTTATAAAGTCGGTATATCTAGTTGTTATAAAGTAAGCATATCTAGTTGTTATAAAGTCGGTATATCTAGTTGATAGAATGTGTAGTTGTTATAAAGTCGGTATATCTAGTTGTTATAAAGTAAGCATATCTAGTTGTTATACAGTTAGAATGTGTAGTTGTTATAAAGTCGGTATATCTAGTTGTTATAAAGTTAGAATATAAAGATAGTATGTGTAGTTGTGATAATGTCTGTATATCTAGTTGTTATAAAGTCGCTCTATCTAGTTGTTTTGAAGATAGCATATCTAGTTGTTATAAAGTCGGTAAATCTAGTTGTTATAAAGTTAGAATGTGTAGTTATAAAGTCAGTATATCTAGTTGTTATACAGTTAGAATGTGTAGTTATCAAGTCAGTATATCTAGTTTTTATACAGTTAGAATGTGTAGTTGTTATAAAGTCGGTACATCTAGTTTTTATACAGTTAGAATGTGTAGTTGTTATAAAGTCGGTATATCTAGTTGTTAGAATGTGTAGTTGTTATAAAGTCGGTATATCTAGTTGTTATAAAGTCAGCATATCTAGTTGTTATACAGTTAGAATGTGTAGTTGTTATAAAGTCAGTGTATCTAGTTGTTATAAAGTTAGAATATAAAGTAAGAATGTGTAGTTGTTATAAAGTCGGTATATCTAGTTGTTATAATAGTTAGAATGTGAAGTTGTTATAAAGTCGGTATATCTAGTTGTTTTAAAGATAGCATATCTAGTTGTAATAAAGTCAGTATATCTAGTTGTTATAAAGTTAGAATGTGTAGTTGTTATAAAGTCGGTATATTTAGTTGTTATAAAGTGAGAATGTGTAGTTAGAAAGTCAGTATATCTAGTTGTTATAATGTTAGAATGTGTAGCTATAAAATCGGTATATCTAGTTGTTATAAAGCTAGAATGCGTAGTTATAACGTGAGCATATATATATAGTTGTTATAAAGTTAGAATGTGTAGTTGTTATAAAATCGGTATATCTAGTATAAGTTAGAATGTGTTATAAAGTCGGTATATCTAGTTGTTATAAAGCTAGAATGCGTAGTTATAACGTGAGCAGATCTATATAGTTGTTATAAAGTGAGAATGGGTAGTTGGTATAAAATCGGTATATCTAGTTGTTATAAAGTTAGAATGTGTAGTTGCTATAAAATCGGTATATCTAGTTGTTATAAACTTAGAATGTGTAGTTAAAAAGTCAGTATATGTAGTTGTTTTAATGTTAGAATGTGTAGTTATAAAGTCAGCATATCTAGTTGTTATAATGCTAGAATGTGTCGTTATAAAATCAGTATATCTTGTTGTTATAAAGTTAGAATGTGTAGTTATAAAATCAGTATATCTAGTTGTTATAAAGTTAGAATGTGTAGTTAAAAAATCAGTATATCTTGTTGTTATAATGTTAGAATGTGTAGTTATAAAATCAGTATATCTAGTTGTTATAAAGTTAGAATGTGTAGTTGCTATAAAATCGGTATATCTAGTTGTTATAAACTTAGAATGTGTAGTTAAAAAGTCAGTATATGTAGTTGTTTTAATGTTAGAATGTGTAGTTATAAAGTCAGCATATCTAGTTGTTATAATGCTAGAATGTGTAGTTATAAAATCAGTATATCTAGTTGTTATAATGTTAGAATGTGTAGTTATAAAATCAGTATATCTAGTTGTTATAAAGTTAGAATGTGTAGTTAAAAAATCAGTATATCTGGTTGTTATAATGTTAGAATGTGTAGTTATAAAATCAGTATATAGTTGTTATAAAGTTAGAATGTGTAGTTAAAAAGTCAGTATATCTAGTTGTTATAATGTTAGAATTATAAAATCAGTATATCTAGTTGTTATAAAGTTAGAATGTGTAGTTATAAAGTCAGCATATCTAGTTGTTATAAAGTTAGAATGTGTAGTTATAAAATCAGTATATCTAGTTGTTATAATGTTAGAATGTGTAGTTATAAAATCAGTATATCTAGTTGTAATAAAGTTAGAATGTGTAGTTAAAAAATCAGTATATCTAGTTGTTATAATGTTAGATGTGTAGTTACAAAATCAGTATACCTAGTTGTTATAAAGTTAGAATGTGTAGTTGCTATAAAATCGGTATATCTAGTTGTTATAAAGCTAGAATGTGTAGTTATAACGTGAGCATATCTATATAGTTGTTATAAAGTTCGAATGGGTAGTTGGTATAAAATCAGTATATCTAGTTGTTATAATGTTAGAATGTGTAGTTATAAAATCAGTATATCTAGTTGTAATAAAGTTAGAATGTGTAGTTAAAAAATCAGTATATGTAGTTGTTATAATGTTAGATGTGTAGTTACAAAATCAGTATACCTAGTTGTTATAAAGTTAGAATGTGTAGTTGCTATAAAATCGGTATATCTAGTTGTTATAAAGCTAGAATGTGTAGTTGCTATAAAATCGGTATATCTAGTTGTTATAAACTTAGAATGTGTAGTTAAAAAGTCAGTATATGTAGTTGTTTTAATGTTAGAATGTGTAGTTATAAAGTCAGCATATCTAGTTGTTATAATGCTAGAATGTGTAGTTATAAAATCAGTATATCTAGTTGTTATAATGTTAGAATGTGTAGTTATAAAATCAGTATATCTAGTTGTTATAAAGTTAGAATGTGTAGTTAAAAAATCAGTATATCTGGTTGTTATAATGTTAGAATGTGTAGTTATAAAATCAGTACATATAGTTGTTATAAAGTTAGAATGTGTAGTTAAAAAGTCAGTATATCTAGTTGTTATAATGTTAGAATTATAAAATCAGTATATCTAGTTGTTATAAAGTTAAAATGTGTAGTTATAAAGTCAGCATATCTAGTTGTTATAAAGTTAGAATGTGTAGTTATAAAATCAGTATATCTAGTTGTTATAATGTTAGAATGTGTAGTTATAAAATCAGTATATCTAGTTGTAATAAAGTTAGAATGTGTAGTTATAAAATCAGTATATCTAGTTGTTATAAAGCTAGAATGTGTAGTTGCTATAAAATCGGTATATCTAGTTGTTATAAACTTAGAATGTGTAGTTAAAAAGTCAGTATATGTAGTTGTTTTAATGTTAGAATGTGTAGTTATAAAGTCAGCATATCTAGTTGTTATAATGCTAGAATGTGTAGTTATAAAATCAGTATATCTAGTTGTTATAATGTTAGAATGTGTAGTTATAAAATCAGTATATCTAGTTGTTATAAAGTTAGAATGTGTAGTTAAAAAATCAGTATATCTGGTTGTTATAATGTTAGAATGTGTAGTTATAAAATCAGTACATATAGTTGTTATAAAGTTAGAATGTGTAGTTAAAAAGTCAGTATATCTAGTTGTTATAATGTTAGAATTATAAAATCAGTATATCTAGTTGTTATAAAGTTAAAATGTGTAGTTATAAAGTCAGCATATCTAGTTGTTATAAAGTTAGAATGTGTAGTTAAAAAATCAGTATATGTAGTTGTTATAATGTTAGATGTGTAGTTACAAAATCAGTATACCTAGTTGTTATAAAGTTAGAATGTGTAGTTGCTATAAAATCGGTATATCTAGTTGTTATAAAGCTAGAATGTGTAGTTATAACGTGAGCATATCTATATAGTTGTTATAAAGTTCGAATGGGTAGTTGGTATAAAATCAGTATATCTAGTTGTTATAATGTTAGAATGTGTAGTTATAAAATCAGTATATCTAGTTGTAATAAAGTTAGAATGTGTAGTTAAAAAATCAGTATATGTAGTTGTTATAATGTTAGATGTGTAGTTACAAAATCAGTATACCTAGTTGTTATAAAGTTAGAATGTGTAGTTGCTATAAAATCGGTATATCTAGTTGTTATAAAGCTAGAATGTGTAGTTATAACGTGAGCATATCTATATAGTTGTTATAAAGTTCGAATGGGTAGTTGGTATAAAATCGGTATATCTAGTTGTTATAAAGTTAGAATGTGTAGTTATAAAGTCAGCATATCTAGTTGTAATAAAGTTAGAATGTGTAGTTATAAAATCAGTATATCTAGTTGTTATAATGTTAGAATGTGTAGTTATAAAGTCAGCATATCTAGTTGTTATAAAGTTAGAATTTGTAGTTAAAAAGTCAGTATATCTAGTTGTTATAAAGTTAGAATGTGTAGTTATAAAATCAGTATACCTAGTTGTTATAAAGTTAGAATGTGTAGTTGCTATAAAATCGGTATATCTAGTTGTTATAAAGCTAGAATGTGTAGTTATAACGTGAGCATATCTATATAGTTGTTATAAAGTTAGAATGTGTAGTTGCTATAAAATCGGTATATCTAGTTGTTATAAAGCTAGAATGTCCAATTGCTGTAAAGTCAGAAATAATTACTCTGCCAAATTCAGTTTCAACTTGTCTATAACTGATCCGAATGGCCAATTCTCAGCTTCTTGAAGCGACCAGTACTAACAGCGAGTGGGTGATCTGGGTTCTAGTCACGTTTGGCAAAAGTCGAGCATCATAATTGCCGTAGACTCCATTGTGCAGTTGTACACGTGTGTGGAATCGAACCTGGTCTCTCGTCGTGACAAGCACACGCTTAAATAACCGTAAACCCGTGAAGATCCGGGTTAGAAATGGTCTTCAGTAACCCATGCTTGTCGTAAGAGGCGACTCACGGGATCGGGTGGTCACGCTCGCAGACTTGGTTGAAACATGTCATCGTATCCCAAATGTGTAGATCGATGCTCATGCTGTTGATCACTAGATTGTCTGGTCCACATTCGATTATTTACAGACCGTCGCTAAATAGCTGGAATACTAAATAGCTAAATAGATGGAGTGCGGCGTTAAACAACAACCAACCAACTTTAACCACAAGGCTATTATTATTTAAATTCTAAGCGCTAGTAAATTCAAACGCGGATATGATATAGCTAACTTTACATATTCTCCACTGAATATCACACAAATGGTATAATTTCATTTATTTCTGATTAAACTGACATTACATCAAGACACATCACTGAAATTCTTGAAACATTTACTTCAATATGTCACGTATGGTTCTGAAACCAGAAACAAAATACAAACAAAAGTATTCAGCAGAAGGTAATACCTTTAGCAGAATTATTTACGGAATGTTTTTCGGGGCTAAGTAAGTCCTATCACCCACAGCTCATCCTATCACAAAGTAAGCAGCTATCTAACATTCAAACAGCCTTCTTACTCACTCTAATTACTTTAATGCGCAACAACAAGACAATATATTTGTTCCTAATAGTATTCCTTTTAAACCCATTTTATTTTGGCACTCCCAACAGATTCCTTGTGTGTTTAAAACATTGTTATCACCACAGTTTTTGTTCGAGCTTTATCAAAGACTTGTCCCGCTAAGACGCACTCTTTATCAGCTTAAAGTGCGCGCATGTTTCACTCTTTTCACAATAACATCAGGCACTATAAGTGATATAGGTCCCAATATCTTAATTTTCTGAAGATAGCTCGGGAGCTCAAATACTTTTTATATGGCATACAATATCAGCTCGAAAATACAAAGTATATATAGTCAGTCTCGTGTTTTTCAATCGTCTCGTTTGCCGAGGTTGTTTCCGCGTATCCGAGACATGGCAGAGGGAGCTCCTAGACAGCTTGTTATGTCTTTTATCTGCTCGTGATAAATGAGCTGCAGGGACTGTGATGGTGGCCGAAATAACGGAATCTCCTTCATATATAAAACACAACAGCCCAATTCTCTTGATATGCTTCACAATGGGCCCACATCAAAGAGCTTCTTTTTTGAAGGTGAAAATTAAAACGCGAGTACTTTGGCAGGATTTTGCCGACAGTGAGAGAATTAACCACGATAAGCGTTTGTATGACTCAATGGCGGAGTACAAAGCGAAGCAAGTAAATTGATTTAGCATTTTGGGATCGTTGTAATATCTACTTAAATTCGTCCACATTAGAACGTGATTCTGGCAGATATTGAAAGAATTATTATCCGACAGTTTCTTTGAGACGA
Organism: Haliotis rubra; assembly: GCF_003918875.1. NCBI lineage: Eukaryota > Metazoa > Mollusca > Gastropoda > Lepetellida > Haliotidae > Haliotis > Haliotis rubra. Next base: position 1,793,928 of record NW_025767546.1, on the reverse strand, counting down.
GTGTGGTTGTTTCCAGACTACGAAAGGCGAGGCGCTTGCGTAGAAGCCAAGTAATGCATTACAACTGTACCGTACATCACCTAATAAAACGTGAGTTGAGCAGAATACGACGCTATGCGTAAGTTACATTTACCTTTATCCAACGCCATTAGAATACATTGTACCTAGCGAGAGACATTGGAAGGGATAGTGAGTGAGTGGGTATGGTTTTATGCCGCTTTATTGTCGTTTCATTTACAGTTTGGGGAGAGGGGTGATTGCTATTCATAATGAGAATCACGGCAGCTCTTCACGCAGCTGGGACTGCCAACATTAACACCCAGACCTGTAGAGATTAACACCCGATCCAGGGGACTTAAAGACTCGAACAGCAAGACATTAATACTGGCGTCAGTAGGCATAGTACCTGGTCCAGTATACATGTACCCGTGAGCCAGGACATATCAACATGGGGTCCATAAGGAGAAACACACAGACCAGTAGACTTTAACACCCATAGCAGTAGATATTAACACCCAGAGCGGTAGACCGTAATCCCAGAGCAGTAGACAGCAACACCTATAGCAGTAGATATTAACATCCAGAGCGGTAGACCGTAATCCCAGAGCAGTAGACAGCAACACTTATAGCAGTAGATATTAACATCCAGAGCGGTAGACCGTAATCCCAGAGCAGTAGACAGCAACACTTATAGCAGTAGACAGCAACACCTATAGCAGTAGACATTAACATCCAGAGCGGTAGACATTAACATCCAGAGCAGTAGACATTAACATCCAGAGCAGTAGACTTTAACATCCAGAGCGGTAGACATTAACATCCAGAGCGGTAGACCGTAATCCCAGAGCAGTAGACAGCAACACTTATAGCAGTAGACAGCAACACCTATAGCAGTAGACATTAACATCCAGAGCAGTAGACATTAACATCCAGAGCAGTAGACTTTAACATCCAGAGCAGTAGACATTAACATCCAGAGCGGTAGACCGTAATCCCAGAGCAGTAGACAGCAACACTTATAGCAGTAGACAGCAACACCTATAGCAGTAGACATTAACATCCAGAGCAGTAGACATTAACATCCAGAGCAGTAGACTTTAACATCCAGAGCAGTAGACCGTAATCCCAGAGCAGTGGACAGTAACACCCAGAGCAGTAGACAGCAACAGTTATAGCAGTAGACAGCAATACCTATAGCAGTAGACATTAATATCCAGAGCAGTAGACATTAACACCAGCAGTAGACATTAACACCAAGAGCAGTAGACATTAACATCCAGAGCAGTAGACCGTAATCCCAGAGCAGTGGACAGTAACACCCAGAGCAGTAGACAGCAACAGTTATAGCAGTAGACAGCAATACCTATAGCAGTAGACATTAATATCCAGAGCAGTAGACATTAACACCAGCAGTAGACATTAACACCAAGAGCAGTAGACATTAACATCCAGAGCAGTAGACATTAATATCCAGAGCAGTAGACATTAACATCCAGAGCAGTAGACATTAACACCAAGAGCAGTAGACATTAACATCCAGAGCAGTAGACATTAACATCCAGAGCAGTAGATCGTAATCCCAGAGCAGTGGACAGTAACACCCAGAGCAGTAGACAGCAACACTTATAGCAGTAGACAGCAATACCTATAGCAGTAGACATTAATATCCAGAGCAGTAGACATTAACACCAGCAGTAGACATTAACACCAAGAGCAGTAGACATTAACATCCAGAGCAGTAGACATTAATATCCTGAGCAGTAGACAGCAATATTCAGAGCAGTAGACAGCAACACTCAGGGCAGTAGACAGTAACACCCAGAACAATAGACAGCCACACCCAGAGCAGTAGACTGCAACACCTAGAACAGTTGACATTAACACTGACAGAGCATTAGACAGCAACATTCAGAGCAGTAGACAGTGACACCCAGAGCAGTAGACAGCAACACCTAGAGCAATAGACAGCAACACCCATTCCAGTAGACAGCAACACCTAGAGCAATAGACAGCAACACCTAGAGCAGTAGACAGTATCACCGATAGTAGGGTAGAAATTAATATAGAGCAGTAGACATTAATATCAAGAGAAATAGACAGTAACATTCATGGGAATTCCCGGTTAGAAAGCTTCTCCAGGTTCGTCGAGGAGATTTGATAAACCGGCTGGTCGACCCCATTTGCACAAACGGCGTGGGACATTGCTTCATCTATAGTGGTTTGTCTGGTTCAGGCTCGACCAGACAGTCCGCCATGATCTACCAGGAAAACCACCTGAGTAGGCGTTAATGCAAACCAACAAACCAACGAACCCATACTAACACCCTTTACCTAAACAGAGACAATACGGTAGCGGCAAACCAGAGGTGGAAACTAATAAGCAACATTTGTTTTGTGTATATTCAGAACGCCCAGAGCCATATCCCTCCATTGTCCGGGGGATCCCAGCCAGCGCCCCCTCAGACCCGGGGATCAGAACACACCTACGACGATATTAACCCACAAATTGGCTGCCTGTGAATGAAACACTGTATTGCCAGTTCATGACGGATGCACATCGCGTTGCCGCGGTACACAGTCAACAGTAACTCTTTAAAAAGAGTATCTTGTTCAGGTGATGGTTTGATGTTCTGTTCTCATGTATAAAGCTGATTATCTGATATTACTCGGGAAAATCGATCACCGACCTATACGAGGGTGGGACAACAACCCTTCGAGTGTCCCTGTAAGGGGTACTGCGTTTTGGACAACTGGCTACTCAACTTTCATTCAAATCCCCCAGACACCACTTTCTTTACTGCTAGCTTAAACTAAAGAAAATATTCAAATCCAAATTTGTATAATTAGCAAATGAGAAAAAAGACAAATATACAACATTAAAATTGTTTTCAAATCCAGCAGAGAATGAGGTGAGGTGAAATTGGGTTTAACGCCGTGTTTGAGAATATTTCGCTCATATGACGACGTGCATGCGTGTGTACGTGTATGTGCGGCTGCTTGTACTAGCCCTGACTGAAGCTGGTTTTATAGTGCTAGCCCACTGAGATACAGCAGAGAATGAACACCATGAATCATACAAATATAAAAATTGGCTTTCAAGCTCCAGACTAAACATATTACCGTTAACTGATAAATGGGTAAATTTGAAATGAAAAATATTTCAAAATAAATTCAACAAGAAAACCCGAGGTATATATGCCACAATATTATTTAGCATTGGGTCTTATCCTTACCTACATAGTTGACGGGAATTGAATATCGTTTAAAATTAAACCTATTTTACTTCAGGTCCTCAGAATGGCGTCCTCAGAACTAGGCTAGAAGTTTCCCTGCTTTTAACAACCGGTGTTCATATATCATTTCGTATCATTAATTCGGCTAAAACATTGAGAATATTTGAGATCAACTTAAACCCAATAGGGCTCCTCACGATTCACGAATTTTCAGTCCTATTACTGTTAGGGATCTAAATTACAAATTTCCCATCTATGGATATATTGTATGTTACATAAAGTCCAAACTCCGGCTCTTGTACGGACTATTAATTGAACTTTTGTTTGTTTAATATCTCGGAGGTATGTAGGAGTGGAAAAGGTTTTTTAGTTTACTTGGAAAATCAATTATTTGGTATTGCACCATTTTGTTGCTTAGATCCGTCAATTATTTGGTTTGCACTGACCAGTCAACATCTCAAAACAACATCAAGAAACAAACTTGCTACTGGGAAACAATATCCTGCTATGTGTAGTTACTATGGAAAATAAATGAAAAAGTATGAGAAAACATTGTCATAAAAATCATATAGAAACCTGATAAATATGTACTGTGTATATTTGTGTATACTCATGTATAATGTTCAGGTATATATCTGTTACTGGAAGCTACAGAGAACGTCTTGCACATCCCATCTTACATGGTGATAGAATTTGTTTTGGACAATCCAATATTGCTGCAAATCTAAGGAGACACACAGGTCGCTGTCAAGACCTGTACCCACCACCCACCCCACACCCTACATAGTATTGAGCAACTACCTGGAGGCTACATAAAATAACTTTCTTACTTAAGCCTCCCAAATATTCTGATCAAGGCATCGAACCCTATACTCAGATATATTTTGATTCCTTGTTTGTCAGCACAAGGAACGTGCTCCTGGGCTTCGGTAACGGAAACGAGTCAAAGACATGCATCACTTCGAGATTTTTGCTCCAACATCAAGCTGGCACGCCATGCTAATACATAAAAACATTTAAAGAGTTAAACCACCCACTCAATATCCTGCAACGAAAGTCTTTGAGCAAATTAGAGTTTGAGTAACTAGCTGGAGGCTACAGCAGTCTGAGACCCTCCTAGTCAATCATTCCCCAATGTTGTTCATCCAACAATATACATGTATCCCCTCTATCTCTATCTACTCGCGAGGTATTTGTCATCTTGTAAAATGGCACTTCGTGACAAATTTCTACTCATTGACTGAGCTCAAGCAAGCGAAGAACAGCTTTACTCCGTGTGTAGTACAAGTAGGCTCACAATTACAGGCACGGCATGACTTCATTATACACACCTCCAATGGTGTTCGGAAAACCACAAATACCCCGAGAAAGGCGGTCCTCTCTCTGTTGTAGCTTCGTCCAAGAGGAGTGGTCATCAAGGAGATGATATTAGTGTGCATTAGTCTGAGGTAGTGGTCTCCGGAATGTAGTCAGTCAGTGGTCTTCAGGAATATAGTCAGAGGTAGTGGTCTTCAGGAATATAGTCAGTCAGTGGTCTTCAGGAATATTGTCAGAGTCATTGGTCTACATGAATATAGTCACAGGTAGTGGTCTTCAGAATATAGTAAGAGTCAGTATAGCGAGTAGTGGTCTTCAGGAATATTGTCAGAGGTAGTGGAGCTCACCTGGTCTTCAGGGTAATATTGTCACAACCCTCAGTGGTCTTCACTAAGTAACAGCCTGATAAGCCTGAATATAGTCAGAGTCAATGGTCTTCAGGAATATTGTCAGCCTGAACTCTTCTACTGAGGTAGTGGTCTTCATGAATATAGTCAGAGGTAGTGGTCTTCATGAATATGGTCAGAAGTAGTGTGTCTTCAGGAATATAGTCAAGGTAGTGGTCTTCAGAATCAGAGTCAGGTCTTCATGAATATTGTCTTCTTCATGAATATAGTCAGATGTGGTCTTCTAGGAATATAACCCTCAGTCTTCAGAGAGTGGTCTTCGGAATATAGTCAGAGTAGTGGTCTTCAGTATAGTCAGTCTTCAGGTCAATATGTCAGTCACACTAGGTAACAGCCTGATAACCCTCACAGCTCACTCATACACCTAGGTAACAGCCTGATAACCACCACAGTTCACTTTACCTATACACTAGGTAACAGCCTGATAACCATCACAGCTCACCTTACTCATATACTAGGTAACAGCCTGATAACCCTGACAGCTCATTTTACTTATTAACTAGGTAACAGCCTGATAACTCTCACACCTCACTCATACACTAGGTAACAGCCTGATAACCCTTACAGATCACCTCACTCATATACTTGGTAATAGCCTGATAACCCTCACAGCTCACTTATACACTAGGTAACAGCCCGACACCGATAACCCTCACAGCTCACCTCACTCATGTACTTGGTAATAGCCTGATAACCCTCCTCACCTCACTTATACACTAGGTAACAGCCCGATAACCCTCACAGCTCACTTCATTCATATACTTGGTAATAGCCTGATAACCCTCACAGCTCACTCATATACTAGGTAACAGCCCGATAACCCTCACAGCTCACTTATACGCTAGGTAACAGCCCGATAACCCTCACAGCTCACCTCACTCATATACTTGGTAATAGCCTGATAACCCTCACAGCTCACTCATATACTAGGTAACAGTAACAGCCTGATAACCCTCACTGCCCTCACTCATATACTAGGTAACAGCCTGATAACCCTCACAGCTCACCTCACTCATATACTAGGTAACAGCCTGATAGCCCTCACAGCTCACCTCACTCATATACTTGGTAATAGCCTGATAACCCTCACAGCTCACTTTATACACTAAGTAACAGCCTGATAAGCCTCACAGCTCACCTCACCCATATACTTGGTAACAGCCTGATAACCCTCACATCTTACTTATACACTGGGTAACAGCCTGATAACCCTCACACAGCTCCCTTCTACTTATACTCTAGGTAGCAGCCTGATAAACCCACAGCAGCTCATACATACACACAGCCTGATAAACCTGGCAGTTCAAATACACAGTGTGTACAGTAGGTATTAGTCTCATAACCCTAAGAGCACACTTCACTCATATACTAGGTAACAGCCTGATAGACCTGGCAGCTCACATACACAGTGTATACAGAAGGTATGAGTCTCATAACCCTCACAGCTCACCTCACTCATATACTTGGTAATAGCCTGATAACCCTCACAGCTCACTTATACGCTAGGTAACAGCCTGATAACTCTCACATCTCACCTCACTCATATACTAGGTAACAGCCCGATAACCCTCACAGCTCACCTCACTCAAAAACTTGGAAATAGCCTGATAACCCTCACAGATCACTTATGCACTAAGTAACAGCCTGAAAACCCTCACAGCTCACCTCACTCATATACTAGGTAACAGCCTGATAACCCACAGCTCACCTCACTCATATACTAGGTAACAGCCTTATAACCCTCACAGCTCACCTCACTCATATACTTGGTAATAGCCTGATAACCCTCACATCTTACTTATGCACTAGGTAACAGCCCGATAAGCCTCACAGCTCACCTCATTCATATACTTGGTAACACCCCGATAACCCTCACAGATCACTTTGCCTATACACTAGGTAACAGCCTGATAACCCTCACAGATCACTTTACCTATACACTAGGTAACAGCCTGATAACCCTCACAGATCACTTTACCTATACACTAGGTAACAGCCTGATAACCCTCACAGATCACTTTACCTATACACTAGGTAACAGCCTGATAACCCTCACAGATCACTTTACCTATACACTAGGTAACAGCCTGATAACCCTCAGATCACTTTACCTATACACTAGGTAACAGCCTGATAACCCTCACAGATCACTTTACCTATACACTAGGTAACAGCCTGACAACCCTCAAAGATCACTTTACCTATACACTAGGTAACAGCCTGATAACCCCACAGTTCACTTCACCCCGTAGACGAGGAAGCTCTGTGGTAACCCACTGAGGTCACCAACTGAGGTCACCCTTCCCATAGACGAGCTGACCTACCCACCCAATCACCCCAACCACACAATAAACCTATCTGTAGGTGATGAGACGCCATGATGAGCTGACTTACCCACCCAATCACCCAAACCACACAATAAACCTATCTGTAGGTGACACTCCACCCTACCTGAGAACATAGCAGTATAACATGAAGCTCACTCTGCATGTAGGTGAGCTGATGCTATGATAACCCAACAGCTTACTCCACTTATGTAAGAGGAGACAGTACGATATCCCGAAAGCTCACTCTAGCCCTAGATGAGGACATTCTATAACAACCTGATACATATAGTTCACTCTCACTTTAGATGAGGAGATTCTGTGATAACGTGATAGTTCACACTACCAATAGTTGAGAAGATTTAATGATAATCTTACAGCTCATTCTACCCAGAGATGAGGAGATTCTATGATAACCTGATAGTTCACTGTACCAATAGTTGAGAAGATTTAATGATAATCTTACAGCTCATTCAACCTAGAGATGAGGAGATTCTATGATAACCTGATAGTTCTGATAGTTCACTGAGATACTATGATAATCTTAATACAGAGATTTAATGATAATCTTACAGCCGTACATTTCTACCCAGATGATTCTATGATAACCTGGTTCAGATTCTAATGATAACCAGTTCATTCTACCCAGGTGAGGAGATTATGACTCTACCCATAGAGATGAGGAGATTCTATGATAACCTGAGTTAACTGAGAAGGAGATTCTATGATAATCTTACAGCTCATTCTACCCAGAGATGAGGAGATTCTATGATAACCTGGTAGTTAACTGTAGCCATAGATGAGGAGAATCAAGAATAACCTTACAGCTCATTCTGTCGAGACATGAGGGGGTTCTATGGCACTGTACTCATAGATGAGGAGATTCTATGATAACCGTACAGCTCATTCTACCTGGAGATGAGGAGATTCTATGATAACCGTACAGCTCATTCTACCTGGAGATGAGGAGATTCTATGATAACCTGATAGTTCACTCTACTCACAGATGAGGAGATTCTATGATAACCGTACAGCTAATTCTACCCAGAGATGAGGAGATTCGATGATAACCGTACAGCTAATTCTACCCAGAGATGAGGAGATTCGATGATAACCGTACAGCTAATTCTACCCAGAGATGAGGAGATTCGATGATAACCGTACAGCTAATTCTACCCAGAGATGAGGAGATTCGATGATAACCGTACAGCTAATTCTACCCAGAGATGAGGAGATTCACTCTCACTTTGATGAGGAGACGCTAGTACACTCTGACAGCTCACTCCTATCAAGGGAGGAGGGGGAGGGTTATTTCTGTGTCATTTTTCCTCCGACAAATTAGCAGCAAATGTTGCTTTTTCGGCCCTTCTGTTTCTCACCGAGGTGGACAATAGCGCTTACCGGATTACACCGTCGTTACAAAAGCTCCACAGGGGTCAACCCTGTCGCGTCGTGGCTGCGGCAAGATGAAAGGACTCTCGGACAAAGCGTTCGTCTCAACACTCCGGTGGTCCAGACATCTGACGGGCCCCTTTAAATCCTCACCCTATCGGGTAATTATATTCATTTCGCCTTCTTCAGACTCTTTTTTACTTTTCTCTTTCTCTGTATGAATGTGGAGAAGGTGTGAGAAGCGTTAATTACCGGAGTTGTTGCGGTTACACATGGAGGTTCAGTCGGGATATGGTGTAGCACAATAGATCAGATAGGTGCATTGTGGGATATTACAAAACGCTGGATATACTTGAAGTATGATAGCGCAAACTGTTTGCGGGAAATGTGATTCTTAGAAAGGATGCGCGCGGAGCCGTTTTGAAAAAATAATTATGAAAGAAGCCTAAAGTGTGTTCTAATTGACCAGAAAGACGCTCGCAAAAGAGTAGCCATACAAAGGCAATGTATAGAAGATCTAAACAGCCAGTGTTAGCAGCTTTTCACAAACTGTGATCACAGTCTGTATGCGAGCCACAGTGGACTAATATGTTTGTTTTCCATACTCTACCTCAATCTTCGTAGATCGGATAACACGCCGTTTAAGGTTGAACCCACTCGTTGCTTTTTGCGTGTAAACTTTAGCATGTGATAAGCGACGGTATGGGAAATTCACATCCAATTACGCATAATACGACTAAATGCCGGCACGGTATCACAACCGTTCCCTCACAGTCCCACCAGACAATCGCATCAATTACTCCGCGTTTTGGGGAAATACTACGCCAGTAAAGTCCCGATTTATAATGATAGTCGATGGGAGAAGCGATTTAATTGAAAAAAAGATGAGCGCCGGTTGCCCGTGTGGATTTTGTCAGTTTACAGTGAAGGCAACTATTGTCGTGTTCCTCCGTGTATAAGTGGGTAGCAGTTGGTGTAACGGACGTCCACGACACTTCAGCAACGGTGCTGTGTTTGTCGAGACCGGGAGGTGATATGGCTGGCGGAATCAGACCCCGTCACACGTGCGGAGTGGCGTTATACGTAAACTTTACATAATGCTTGGAGTGTACGTACGTGTAAACATACGCAGGAACTATATTGACATACGTTTAGTGGTACTTGCATGGGAACAGGTAATATGGTGGTTTTCGCAACCTTCTTTGATTCGACCTTGTCATCGGGTACTAGGTATACTCATAGGCACCTGTTCTTAGTTATCAGGTTGTGTTCTGGTGTCCGTGGTGAAGACCCACTCCAGGCTTTCGAAAGTGTCTAAAAGGAGTTTGAAAAAACATTCCATATACAAAGTTTCAATTCAAAGTTTTATATTCTCAATGCACGTGGTGTCGAAATGTTACATACACACTCACACATTGACTCTGTCTCTGTCTCTCTCTGTCTCTCTCTCTCTCTCTCTCTCTCTCTCTCTCTCTCTCTCTCTCTCTCTCTCTCTCTCTCTCTCTCTCTCTCTCTCTCGTTTTCTCTCTTTCTCTTTTGTTTTCTCTTTTCTCTCTCACTATCTTTCTCTTCTTTTTTTTTCTCTCTCCCTCTCTTGTTTTCTCTCTCCTCTTTCTCTCTCTCTCTCTCTCTTTCTCTCTCTCTTGTTTCTCTCACTCTCTCTTTCTCTCTCTCTCTCTTGTTTTCTCTCTCTCTCTCTTCTCTCTCTCTCTTCTCTTCTCTCTCTCTCTCTCTCTCTCTCTCTCTCTCTCTCTCTCTCTCTCTCTCTCTCTCTCTCTCTCTCTCTCTCTCTTTCTCTCTCTCTCTCTCTCTCTCTCTCTCACTTGACCACTAGAGTAACGTATCATGTTACACCCGTGATGTGGGCTACAGTCACATTACAGTGTCACATTAATCTAACGTACCCACGTCGGGTATGATGTTGTTCAGAGACGTTGGTTGACGGATGAGCTGATTCACAGACTCACACTGTCCAGAAATATTTTCATCGCACCGAAAGACCTGACAAAACTTATACTTCCATTGAAATAAAGCAGCACGCATGTGCTACTGCATTCTCTTCCCACAGAGGTTACTCCTGTCATATCTTCCTACATAACCTCTGTTCTAATACGGCCATATTTCCCGGTCCTCGTAAAATCCCCTAGCGGCAAAATATCGCAACACAAATTATCTCCCTTCTTTCTATCCAATCAGAACACGTGTTAAATAGACTTAGATCCACCATGGCGGCCTCCATGGTGTTAGTTGATCAACGTGCGAAGGAAAGATTCGGTATTTCATGTTTAACTGAAAATCAGTAACTAGCAATGGAGAGTGCAGGAATCAATGGACAAGATGTGTTTGTCGGGACTAAAACTGGTAGTGGCAAGTCCCTATCTTACGAGATTCTCCCATGTATCGGTGAAGCCAAAACGATCATCGCTATCATTTATGAGAGGCAGACAAAGTTACATCCCAATCCCTGATTCTTCTTGATATTTCTTCCCAACACTTGCTCAACTTGACTAATACAAGCAAATATCCCTCTTCTGCCGGGGACATTTAATGGCGAGCTTGTTCGTTGTCAACGAAGCCGATGGAGACGCCATTGATCCGCCATTACATGACTGAGTTCTGTCTAGAAGAAACGTTTGCGCATCGCGCTCGGGAAGACGTTCTAGTTTTCCCAATGCATACGGAAATGACCGAGGCCTGGCGAATGATAACTTTTGAAACAACGTCGCTGATTGCACAACTAAATCTGATTGCCTCCAATCACGAGTCTTGAACGCTCACACCCTGAAAGGGCCGTATTAGAACAGAGGTTACGTAGGAAGACATGACAGGAGTAACCTCTGTGGGAAGAGAATGGTGCTACTGACCACTCAGATACAGTTGCTTATCGTCAATGACACAGACTGAAAGTAGTTCCGGCAATAGAGCGTTATTTCACTGGAGTGAGTAGGTGGTGTTTTACTCCGCTCTCGGCAACATTCCAGCTATATCACAGCGGAGGGACAGCGGAAATGGGCTTAACACATAGTACCCATGTAGGGAATCGAACCCAGGTCTCTAGCATGACGAATCCGTGAAGGTCCGAGTTAGAATTGGTCTTCAGTTACCCATGCTTGTCGTAAGAGACGACTAACGGGATCGGGTGGTCAGGTTAACGGACTTATTTGACACATGTCATCGTATCCCAGTTGCGTAGAACAATACTCATGCTGTTGATCACTTGATTGTGAAGCCCATTTCTGGTGTCCCCCGCCGTGATATTGCTGGAATATTGCTAGAAACAGCGCAAAACCATACTCACTCACTCTGGTGAAGGAGCATGTGTGTGGTGCTACACTGCAGTGTTTAATATAAATAAACTCCAGTGTGTATTTTAAAACTTTGTGTAACAATGGTATGCAAATGAACAGCAAAAACAGTTTCTTACGCTTTGTAACAAATTCCACAAAATTCCTTTCTTTTAATTAACTTTAATTAACGTTCATCATCAGACCTGAAGGAGTAAGTCTCCTACAGATGACAAGTATTGGATAGTCCAGCCTTTGCAATTCACACTTGTCCGATAGCCTTAGACAAATAAATTGTGCTGAAGATAAGTATCACTTAACTGAGCACAGTTGTCAGTGACAAATACCATTAGAGGGCTACAACTCTGAACCAGTTCTCAATGGTTTAATCTTGCTACAAAATGGAACTGAATAAAAACTGACAGAAAATGTACATAGTGAACATTTTGTATCATTCAAGGAAGGAGACCCGTGAAGGTCCGGGTTAGAATATCGATCTTCAGTAACCCATGCTTGTCGTAAGAGGCGACTAACGGGATCGGGTGGTCAGGCTCGCTGACTTGGTTGACACATGTCATTGGGTCCCAATTGCGCAGATCGGTGCTCATTGAACACTGGATTGTCTGGTCCAGACTCGATTATTTACAGACCGCCGCCATATGGCTGGAATTCTGCTGAGTGCGGCGTTAAACAAAACAAAACAACCAATTCTAGCATGACGAGCGAACACTTTAACCACTAGGCTACCCATTCACCAGAGTGAAGGAATATGTTATTCTTCAAATGAAAATAGATTATACTATCCATTGTGTCCCGATAAAGGTAGTTTTATATCATCCCTTATTGTTTCATAGAAAGACTATGTAGATGATTCATTGATGATGGAAATGAAGACTGCATTGATGAGAAACTTTTCAAGCTTGAAAGTCTTCACCTCTTAAGTCAACACTACACCACAATTCGGAACGCGATATGATAATCTGAAATACATGCATATAGTCTTGCAATACACCTATCAACCTGTCAATTGCCCGTGCCCATCCTGTGCAATATTGTAATAATATTCCACACACTGTGTGTATGTCTATGTTCAAGCAGAAACATTCATCCCAAATCCTGTTCGCCGATCCCGTAATGAACTAAATATTGTTTGAAGTGATTCTCTCAAGATACACAAACAGATAGAAACAAAACTATGTTACCACACGAAGACAAGTAGGCGGATCATGCATACACACTAACAGGAGCATTTTTATGAAACCGAGATTCCTCCCAATGATAAGGAGGGTTGAGCCACGTTGGCTGGCCAGATTCCAGAGCGGCACTCTGTACAAATTGCCTGTATCGTTGCGGCACTGAACAACATTTAATCACCCAACTTCTTAAGACGTTCATCGAACAAAGACGTTTTGACTACAATCGTTTCGAACTTAAATAATGATTTTGCATTCTCACTTTTTTATAAACTGTTCCAGAACTATCTTGAGGGACAAAATAAGTGAACAAAGAAATGATGTATTACTTTTCATATTGTAAAAAATCCCGTCACTTTGGAAAAGGCCTTAATTGGGTGAATTACAACTTGTTATTCGTAATGACTGAGAAGATTGCCCAGAGCGCGAGGAATGTCAATATTGGTCTGGGAGACGTGGAATCTGCTTTAGGGGGAAGGACGTAAAATACCTCGTTCTATCTAAATGTTTGAAAACATGTACGGAAACAATTGTCTATTGCCGAAATACATCTCATCAGAGAACCAGCAGGGTTACCGTCAGTACAACACCGGGCTCCTTTCATGTTCCTCCAACACAACAAAGTGAAACGGCGGGATGCAACAAAACATGTACATAATCACTCACGAGGTATTTCTGTGCAGCATGCAATCCAGTCAGAAATATGTTTACGTTTATAACAAATTAGGTTTATGGGTAAACACATTGGAACAAATATTTCTATTTCATTGTGGGCCTTTTTTAGTTCAGGTCATGTTTTCTCAGTGCACGGAATAACTTCAGATGGTTGTGGGATTTTAATTTTTTAAAACATTTTACTACTTCCGGTGTGGGCTCTTTAGTTTGTTTTAATCCCTTCCAGGTCTAACATGATGTGACTAGTGGTCGGGAGATATTATCGTGTATGTCCAGGTTAAACGCTAAATGTCTGCTTGATTTAACAAACAGGTCTTACGGGATATACGTATTCAACAGGGTCCGTTATTCAGCATTAACGAGGCGATCTTTTAAACAGTCAACTCGAGAAATACACGTCTACCTTACCCTTCTGTAACAAACGGAAGTACTTCAAACAGTTACATGCATGAATGTGAATGTATTTCTGACGCGTGTGGTCTGAACGGAACACAACAGGTTGTCGTTCTTTATACACTGCCTGGATTGTGTAGCCTGGTGGTTACAGTGGTCGGTCGCCTCACCAAAGACTCGGGTTCGATTCCCCACATGTTCACTGTGTGGTACCCGCTTTGGTGTGCACACCGTCTTCATTTGGCTGTGATATTATTTGACTCATATTTGTGTACTTTCTAGCCATTTGATTGGCTCACCAGGACAAAATCATTTTGTTTCTAACTTCCTTGGATGAGTTTGCTGTGTTACTTTTAGGCTGTTTAGGTTGTATACTCCTTAGGGAGTTGAGAATGACATCGGAGACCACATCCAGTATTGTCGCGGTTGTTATCAACATCGACATTTGATTAGTGACAGCGATCGCTTCCGGGCTGTCGCAGAGAACGGATCTAATGAGACAATGGAATAACTTCTTTAAAAAATGAAAATAGAATATTACGTAGAGAAACAAATCACGGAACACGGGAAAATTCAAGTGTTCCTTTAATATTTTCTAGTTTTCACCACAAGCTTTGAATAGTGCTGTGGCGATGAAAACTGGAAAATATTAAAGGAACGCTTGATTTTCCTGTGTTCCTTTATTTGTTTCTCTACGTATATACTTATAACAAGTAATCGGTCCACACCCTAAGCCTTGAAGACCTTATGTAACACGCGACCACCTGAACTGTCACCATTACTACCAGCTCAGCACATCACTTCACGTTTGACGATTATGTACTAAGCTGGTTCACGACTCCCTTTGCGCGTGCCAACTTGCGATATGCGAGACGGGGCCCAGCTTACTTCCGGTACCAGATTTCCGGTGACAAGCGAATAGTCAAGGAGTAGTTCTGGTTCCAAATTGCGCGACCGTCAAATATGACTTTACTAGACCGGACCAAGTGTACAACTATGCTTGGTGGTCTCAGCCACAGGGGCCTGTAACGCTAAAAACTGCCATCAAGGTATGTAGTGTCACTAACGGGGTCTTATCACTATATAAAAGGAAAGGGATGTAACGAGGTCAACACACCAAGTTCGTTTCAGGACGAATTCAACAATGCCCCCTGTATCTGTCCCATTTAAAGTATGCACACATTTCAAGCCAATAGATTTACCTACAAAATAAGACATAGAGCACAAAAATCGAACCAGTACTTTGGGAGCTAGGGTCTTCGGAAGCTCGAAAAGTCGTGATTTCTCAATTCCGAGCCAAAATCCCTGCTCAGAATTTGTAGCGGTAACTCACCCATTTTCTTGTTTATTTCACAGTATACACATACGACAGGCACCAAAACATGCTGAACTGATGGCACATGTCAGCGCGCTAGAGACGGAGACATTTACATCTAACTGTCATAATGAGTTTACGTACATTTATTCATCGCAAACAGAATTGTGTCGTGCCCGTTCGCCATTGACGACCTTGGACTTAACCTGCCCCGCACTTAAAAGAGCAAGGTAGCTCATTGGCTAAAAATATAATATGTCCCATCAAATCGCTTACTCTTTTCAGTACATCCATCCACGTTCCTTTACTTGTACACCCGACGCTCCTCTACTTGTACACCCGACGCTCCTCTACCTGTACACCCGACGCTCCTCTACCTGTACACCAGACGCTCCTCTACTTGTACACCCGACGCTCCTCTACCTGTACACCCGACGCTCCTCTACCTGTACACCCGACGCTCCTCTACTTGTACACCCGACGCTCCTCTACCTGTACACCCGACGCTCCTCTACCTGTACACCCGACGCTCCTCTACTTGTACACCCGACGCTCCTCTACCTGTACACCCGACGCTCCTCTACCTGTACACCAGACGCTCCTCTACTTGTACACCCGACGCTCCTCTACTTGTACACTACCCCGACGCTCCTCTACTTGTACACCCGACGCTCCTCTACCTGTACACCCGACGCTCCTCTACCTGTACACCCGACGCTCCTCTACTTGTACACCCGACGCTCCTCTACTTGTACACCCGACGCTCCTCTACCTGTACACCCGACGCTCCTCTACCTGTACCTGTACACCCGACGCTCCTCTACCTGTACACCAGACGCTCCTCTACTTGTACACCCGACGCTCCTCTACTTGTACACCCGACGCTCCTCTACCTGTACACCCGACACTCCCCTATATGTATACCCTGTAGAAAAGGCCAGCAGTAAGCCGGTTACTGTTACTGAATTTTGTTAGTTGTTTGACGCCGCACACAGCTATATGGCGGCGGGCTGTAAATTCTCGAGTCTGGACCAGACAATCCAGTGATCAACAGCATGACCATCGACCTACGCAGTTGGGACCATTATCGAATACCCGACGTGTGTATTAGGGGCAGCAGGGTGGCCTAGAGGTTAAAGTTCTTGGTTCGATTCTTCTTATTCTCAATACGTAAGTCGTCGTTGTGATGTTGCTAAACGCGGCGTAAACCAAGTCAATGAAGCACCGTGTTTGTGTGAACATGTCAGTTGTCGTGGACACGAGTGAGGCATAATAATCATCTTAATTCAGATTTACCTAACCATAAAACCCCGCCATCATGAATCGCGACCCAGGTGAGAACCTAATATCACTGCAGAGGTGTGCGCCTTAGCTGGCACACATCTGTTCGAATCCAGCATTGATCATGGGCGTGTGCATGGGTATGACAAGAAGGAAACATCAGTATCATGAACAAATGGGTCTACGCTTATGCTGAAGGTGTCTTTAATAATAAGGAGGGGCGGTGGGGTAGCCTAATGGTTAAAGCGTTGGCTCGTCACGCCGAAGACCCGGGTTCGAATCCCCACATGGGCACAATGTGTGAAGTGAAGCCCATTTCTGGTGTCCCCCGCCGTGATGTTGCTGGAATATTGCTAAAAGCGGAGTAAAACCAAACTCAGTCAGTCAGTTTAATAATAAGGCAACTTGTATAGCGCAACAATCCACACAATTTAGTATGCTCAAGGCGCTTAAAAGAAGATATATTGAGTCATTATGATATGCAGTCTTTAACCTCTCCTCACTCACTCACCCGTGAAGATCCTGATTAGAACTGATCTTCAGTAGCCCATGCTTGTCGTAAGAGGCGACTAACGGGATCGGGTGGTCAGGCTCGCTGACTTGGTTGACACATGTCATCGTATCCCAGTTGCGTAGATCGATGCTCTTGCTGTTGATCACTGGATTGTCTGGTCCAGACTCGATTATTTACAGACTGCCGCCATATAACTGGAATCTTGCTGAGTGCGGCGTAAAACTAAACTCACTCACTCAGGAAGTAGTTGTAGTAACCATCTAAAGATAAAAAAGGACGCATCTAGTCCACATCGTTATTTTCACAATTTCTGGGATGAAATTTGAACTCACGGGGATAGGAAACAAGATATTCCTAGCATACTATCGTCCTAAATGTGATGTAATCTAAATGTGATTTATCGAATGAGTGAGTAAGGTTTTACGTCGCTTTGGCAATATTCCAGCAATATCACGGCGGGGAACACCAAAATGGTCTTACCACATTATACCCATGTAGGGAATCGAACCTAGGTCTTCGGCGTGACGAGTGAACGCTTTAGCCACTTGGCTGTTACACTTCATATTTGAAATGAGGTGTTCTCGTAGAAAACGTTAATCCACCAGCCTGATGTTGTACAGTTACAGTGGCGATGGGGTAGCCCAGTGGTGAGAGCGTTCACTCGTCACGCCGAAGGCCTGGGTACGATTCTCCACATGGGTACATTATGTTACGCCCATTTCTGGTGTAACCCGCCGTGATATTGCCGGAATATTGCTAAAACCGGAGTAAAAGTAAACTCACTCACTCACTTGTACTTTTACTGTGGGAGCTATAGGTTATGATACATTAAGTACCAAGATTCATTAACCCGAATATATTTTGATCCGGACAATTGTTAATCTGGTAATTTGTCAACTCGGACAATTTGGAAATTTTGTAAACCCCTACATTTGTCCATGCGGACAGCAGTTATACCGAACATTTGTTAATGTATGTCTATGTTTATACTTTGTTGACAAGAAACACAAATCTAAATGAAATACATATGTACTCTAATTATCCATCAATTTATGTATATGTATTTTGGGCCAGAGGCCTGTTACTGAAGTAAAATTCTGTTCTGTTCTGTTAATCCAGACATTCGTCATAATGGACATGTTTTATCCAGAACGATTGTTCCAGACAAGGTACCGTCCGCAGTGATGGCGATACACAGCATGTTACTGTATCTTATACCTGACGTCTTTCGTTTGGTTAGGGGTTGAGAGAAGGACCTATAATCATTAAACTGACTCGTCGCTCAATTAACAGACCAACAGAGGTCCGTCGGGAGTTCCGGAACACAGTGGACCTTTACCTTGAGTCTGTCTGATCGTCGCTGGGATGTGCAACAGCGACGTCGACAGACAGTTCCAGCTTCGACGTCTTTTCTATAACGGTTAATTTGAAAAGGACCGCGCGTCTCTGGTCGTAGTTAGGGCTGCTAACGACGCCTTTAATCAAACATCTCGCCCGCACGTTTGTCAGATATCAAAGACGACTGAATGACGGCTCGCGGCATATTACACCTTATCTGTGTCGCTGAGAAACGCCAGTACACTTATCTCCCTGGCTTTCATTTCTCGTGTCGTCAAAGGGATACAGTGTTCTATGTGTCTAGGGAGATGTTTTCAGGCTTTTATACATCAGATCATGGTCAGTCGGAACAATTTGTAGGAGTTGCTCTGTCGGTAACTTCCCAGGAGATAGTCTTTACCTGATAACTTCATAATGAACCGATTGTCTGGTAACTTCATAACGAACCGATTGTCTGGTAACTTCCTCTGTACCTCCTGATTGTTGGTAACGTCATGAGAGGCGACTCATTACCTGGTAACTTCACAAACCGAAACATGAATCTCATTAACCAATTCAGACAATGTCCTGTTTTTCAGCCTATCCGAATTTTCTCGTGAAAGTGAAAAGAGACACTACAAACAACTATGGTTACACTAAATTCCAATTCCTTGTTTCATAAGAAAATGGTAATTACAAATTAATTTTAATTTTAAAGTTTTAAAAAAAAATCGTATTTCTATATTTTATGTCGAGGTTTAGGCAGCATGTCGACAACTAAGACGTCGCAGACTGACCCTGTTTGAAGAGGTCGTACGGTGATTCACAATTCATCTGGCTCACTGGTTACACCTGTTATGTGTTCTTTGTGCTTATTAAGTGTATTTGTAACGTACAATGTGATTGATATAATATCAAGTTCGCACCAGACCGCCAAACTTTTCTAGCGGCCGAGCCTCGTTTTGAGATTTCCACGATTTCCAGATTTCCGTTTGTCAGAGCACGCTGTACGACAGAGCACGCTGCACGAGTGTTTGCAAGGATTAGAAGGAGCGTAGTGATGCAATATACAAGTGATTAGATGTATCAAATAACACTAATTAATATATCCAGTTGAATGAGTTGGTCTCACAATTCTGGACTTTGTTATTGTACTAAGTTGCGGCAACCTCTACAGCAACCTTGTTGGGTAACTTCATACGCATCTACAGATTGTCCAGTAACATCATCTGGACTTCGCTGCGCGGTAACTCCAAAAGTAAATGATTGTACGGTGACTTCAAATTAAATCTACTGAGTGTGGTAAATTCAAATTTAACTGATACCCAGTTAACATCACGATCGTACGGTAACTTCATAAGTAGGTTGAGATTGCCCTGTAGTAACTAAGTGTGGCGTTAACATACAGTCAGAAGTTAGTTATGAAGTTACCGGACAATCGTAATGTACAGTCAGTTAGTTATGAAGTAACCGGACAATCGTAAGGTACAGTCAGAAGTTAGTTAAGAAGTTACCGGACAATCGTAAGGTACAGTCAGAAGTTAGTTATGAAGTTACCAGACAATCGTAAGGTACAGTCAGAAGTTAGTTATGAAGTTACCAGACAATCGTAAGGTACAGTCAGAAGTTAGTTATGAAGTTACCAGACAATCGTAAGGTACAGTCAGAAGTTAGTTAAGTTACAGTCAGAAGTTACCAGACAATCGTAAGGTACAGTCAGAAGTTAGTTATGAAGTTACCAGACAATCGTAAGGTACAGTCAGAAGTTAGTTATGAAGTTACCGGACAATCGTAAGGTACAGTCAGAAGTTAGTTATGAAGTTACCAGACAATCGTAAGGTACAGTCAGAAGTTAGTTATGAAGTTACCGGACAATCGTAAGGTACAGTCAGAAGTTAGTTATGAAGTTACCAGACAAATCGTAAGGTACAGTCAGAAGTCAGACAATGTAAGTTACAATCGTAAGGTACAGTCAGAAGTTAGTTATGAAGTTAATCCAGGTACAATCAGTAAGGTACAGTCAGAAGTTAGTTATGAAGTTACCGGACAATCGTAAGGTACAGTCAGAAGTAAGTTATGAAGTTACCAGACAATCGTAAGGTACAGTCAGAAGTTTGTTATTACGTTACCGGACAATCGTAAGGTACAGTCAGAAGTTAGTTATGAAGTTACCAGACAATCGTAAGGTACAGTCAGAAGTTAGTTATGAAGTTACCGGACAATCGTAAGGTACAGTCAGACGTTAGTTATGAAGTTACCGGACAATCGTAAGGTACAGTCAGAAGTTAGTAATGAAGTTACCGGACAATCGTAAGGTAACAGTCAGAAGTTTGTTATGAAGTTACCAAACCACATGTTGTAATTATCATCAACAAAACTGTTATTATCATTACCCTTTATCTCAGTAAAACACGATCGTACGTTAATTTCAAGTGACTATTCTCCTGAAACTTTACGAGTAACTGATTGTCAAGTAAGGTTACTGATAACCTGGTAAGTTCATAAGTTACTAAAAATTGTCCCAAAACCTCAAATGAAACTATTTAGTCCGTAACACCTTAAGTTCCCTTGTATGACCCGATAACCTCATAAGTAAGTACAACTACTTATTAGGACATTAGACAATCTTTTACTTCTGAAGGAAATTCAGAAGTAAACATTGTCTAATATCTTAATAAATAAAAGACCGCTAACGTTTACCAGGTGACTCCATGAGTAACCGACTGCCCCTGTACTTCTTATGAAATAGGTCAATGGTAACTTGAAAGTAAATATTCTAATCAAATATATTTTTTTAAGAAAAACCCTCCCATGTGCGTTAAAAAACTCAGTAGAGTCGATTGCACGATTCCGACTATATTATGAGTCACAAACATATGCAGGACATTTGGGAAAAAAAACCGGAACATGTGGCAAATGTCCAAATAGGGAAGAGCATTTTTTTGTCAGTGATGCATCAAATTTGAAAATGTCAACCATATGACAAACATAAAACGTTTTGAAAGCTTTATTGAGGCCTTGAGTGCTATAACCTTGACAAAACGACTTCTTAAGAGTCTCTCTTCCAAATCTTGGGAGAAAGAATGAGCAATTGAACCTCAAAAGAAAATTAAACACAACCGTCTGGAGCTGCAGGACTATTGCTCTGAATACATAGAATGTTGATTATTTAAAAGTTGATGTCATCCTCTTCATATGAAATCTTGTTGATTCTTTAAAAATTGCAGTGATGCCTGTTTCTTGCCTAGATGTTTTTCTCTACAGTTTTACTTACAGGTCGCAGTGAGGAAGTGATGCATGTAGCATGCTGTTTTTTCAGTAAACGACACGTGGCATTTGCTTTGCCTTTAGACAAAATGCCCCGGAACTCTGTAGATAGATGTGTGCCTGTATCTGTGGCCACCACTCCCGCGTACAATGTTCCAATGTTTGACAGAACTAAGATTGCAAAAAATCTTTTGAAGTTTTGAGATTTCACATAGCATTATACTTATCTTAAATATTTTCCGAGAATATAAAGAAAGAAAAGTCCTTCCTTGATAGAATTAAGGATGGTGGTTAATCTTTGATACGTGGATTTGGTGGTAAATTTGCTTGAAGAGGCATGGACATTGTCTTCAGGTACATGTTGACATTCTGAAGCATGGTTTGTTCCTCAGTCGACACACGTGCTCTATACGTGGCATCACGTGATACTTATACTAAGTTCTTTCAGTTCATATTCATAAACTGATGTGCAAAAAGAAAGTACACAGGTTGTGTTTCTTCCAATAAGATACAAAATAACAAAACCTTTTGATGAAATGGAAAATGTATGACATTGTAACAATAAACAGCGATGCAGTGATGACCACTGCAGACGGTTCCTACGATGCCGGAAGGTCAAGGCCATTCCACGCAGCGGTCGGTAGGCCCATACATGCCAGCATAGTCTGTCTCACAGTCCCTGAACCACATTAATTTCCCTACTGCCAAGCCCTCTCTGCTGTGCTAAAGCCCTAAATAAAGCAAGTCTAGATTTCCTCAGGTTGTTTGTTACTATCAAAATTAAATATATTCAGAGACTAAGCCTTAGTCTAATGCCAGCAGGACGAAGTCGTCTTGTCACTGTGAATCGGCTTACGCGATGACCCAGTGATGTGGCTGCTGATGACGTCACCGTCAACATCCAGTTGTGTAGGTGAATAACTAGACTAAGGCTTAGTCTCTGAATATATTTAATTTTGATAGTAACAAACAACCTGAGGAAATCTAGACTTGCTTTATTTAGGGCTTTAGCACAGCAGAGAGGGCTTGGCAGTAGGGAAATTAATGTGGTTCAGGGACTGTGAGACAGACTAGTGAATAACCCGCAGATAGCGATCCTCTTGGGGTGTTGTGACTCTGGAACGTCCACTTCTGGGTCGATCACATGTCTGGCCTGTCGTCCTGAAACGGTTAAACAGTCGAATTATTGTTTGTCTTGTGCAACCCAATGTCCTTGCAATGTCGCTGTTGAAAGCACCCATTTGTGTCATTCCTTTGGCCCGTTCTCGTTGCGCCGACGTCAATCTTAGCATTTCCTCTTGAGATTTCTGTCAAGTGATTGTTCAGTCTTCACGACAAACAGGTTTTATACTCTCTGTCAGAAAAGTGCTGGTGCATGGGACAATAATCACAATTTTGCAAAAATTCGTGCAAAACACGTACAAATGTTTTTGGTTGCATTTTGGCAAATGAAACATGATGGTTGCGTTCTATACAATCAATGTTTTTCAATAATTCTATTAGTTAGAACGCATATTTGGGATTGCAACAACAATTACACATGTGTACTTACTTTTCCTCGTCAGTTTTATGTCTTTAGATATTCGTTATGTTCTTTGAGACCTTATGCTTGGGAACAAACACAATCTATTTATGCATGGCAATCTGATTTATGTCGTCTTTTGCAGTTCTTGCATTTCGCCAATGACATCATCACGTTATGTTCTTTGAGGCCTTATCCTTGGGAACAAACACAATCTATTTATGCATGGCAATCTGATTTATGTCGTCTTTTGCAGTTCTTGCATTTCGCCAATGACATCATCACGTTATGTTCTTTGAGGCCTTATCCTTGGGAACAAACACAATCTATTTATGCATGGCAATCTGATTTATGTCGTCTTTTGCAGTTCTTGCATTTCGCCAATGACATCATCACGTTACGTTCTTTGAGACCTTATCCTTTAGGAACAAACACAATCTATTAATGCATGGCAATCTGATTTATGTCGTCTTTTGCAGTTCTTGCATTTCGCCAATGACATCATCACGTTATGTTCTTTGAGACCGTATGCTTGGGAACAAACACAATCTATTTATGCATGGCAATCTGATTTATGTCGTCTTTTGCAGTTCTTGCATTTTGCCAGTGACATGATCACGCACTGACTCGAACTGAAATACGTTCAGCTGGGTTCTGCTCTCTTTGGTCCCTTTTTACATCTTCTCTGACGGCATCTCAAATGTTTGAAATGTTTTAATCCCAATAATCACGATATTTTGGTCAACATTTGAATCACCGACGAAGGTTCCAAATTTTCAACAATAGAGAACTTTTCTGCGTTTTTCTACACTGGAGAAGTCACCTGTGATTACATGACGACCGGCTGGCAGGAGTATGATAAGCCTTGGCAGCCACTGGTAGTTTTATTTACATCACGAGCTGTCATCTGTGAAGATCCGGGTTAGAATCAGTCTTCAGCTACCCATGCTTGTCGTAACAGGCGACTAACGGGGTCGGGTGCTCAGGTTCGCTGATTTGGTTGACACATGCCAGCGTATCCCAATTGCGGAGATCGATGCTCATGCTGTTGAGCTCAGGATTGGCTGGTTGAGATTCGATTATTACAAACATATAGCTGGGATATTGCTGAGTGCGGCGTTAAGTAATTAAAGCACGAGCTGCCAATGTACTGCAACACTTCCTTAGGACTACCAACCTGGATGAAATGGTGTTGGTGGTTCCTAAAAATGAAAAGATTGTGTGACAGATATAAATCAAATGCATCAATGCCTTGCTGGACTATTTGAAATTATAACTCAATAATGGTAACTTCATCATCAGCTACAACTGATTGTCCTGCAACGTCATAAGTAACGGTTAAAAGGGTGATAACACGTCGATTGCATATGTAACTGATCGCCCTGTAAAGTCATCAGTAAGTCATTACCTGAAAACTTTATATGTAACTAATCGCCCTGTAACGTCATCAGTAAGTCATTACCTGGAAACTTTATATGTAACTGATCGCCCTGTAATGTCACCAGTAAGTCATTACCTGGAAACTTCATATGTAACTGATCGCCCTGTAAAGTCACCAGTAAGTCGTTACCTGGAAACTTCATATGTAACTGATCGCCCTGTAAAGTCACCAGTAAGTCGTTACCTGGAAACTTCATATGTAACTGATCGCCCTGTAAAGTCACCAGTAAGTCGTTACCTGGAAACTTCATATGTAACTGATCGCCCTGTAAAGTCATCAGTAAGTCGTTACCTGGAAACTTCATATGTAACTGATCGCCCTGTAAAGTCATCAGTAAGTCGTTACCTGGAAACTTCATATGAAACTGATCGCCCTGTAAAGTCACCAGTAAGTCGTTACCTGAAACTTCATATGTAACTGATCGCCCTGTAAAGTCACCAGTAAGTCGTTACCTGGAAACTTCATATGTAACTGATCGCCCTGTAAAGTCACCAGTAAGTCGTTACCTGGAAACTTCATATGTAACTGATCGCCCTGTAAAGTCACCAGTAAGTCGTTACCTGGAAACTTCATATATGTAACTGATCGCCCTGTAAAGTCACCAGTAAGTCGTTACCTGGAAACTTCATATGTAACTGATCGCCCTGTAAAGTCACCAGTAAGTCGTTACCTGGAAACTTCATATGTAACTGATCGCCCTGTAAAGTCACCAGTAAGTCGTTACCTGGAAACTTCATATGTAACTGATCGCCCTGTAAAGTCACCAGTAAGTCGTTACCTGGAAACTTCATATGTAACTGATCGCCCTGTAATGTCACCAGTAAGTCGTTACCTGGAAACTTCATATGTAACTGATCGCCCTGTAAAGTCACCAGTAAGTCGTTACCTGGAAACTTCATATGAAACTGATCGCCCTGTAAAGTCACCAGTAAGTCGTTACCTGGAAACTTCATATGTAACTGATCGCCCTGTAAAGTCATCAGTAAGTCGTTACCTGGAAACTTCATATGTAACTGATCGCCCTGTAAAGTCACCAGTAAGTCGTTACCTGGAAACTTCATATGTAACTGATCGCCCTGTAAAGTCATCAGTAAGTCGTTACCTGGAAACTTCATATGTAACTGATCGCCCTGTAAAGTCACCAGTAAGTCGTTACCTGGAAACTTCATATGTAACTGATCGCCCTGTAAAGTAAAGTCGTTACCTCAGTAAGTCGTTACCTGGAAACTTCATATGTTACTGATCGCCCATGTAACTGATCGCCCTGTCACCAGTAAGTCGTTACCTGGAAACTTCATATGTAACTGATCGCCCTGTAAAGTCACCAGTAAGTCGTTACCTGGAAACTTCATATGTAACTGATCGCCCTGTAAAGTCACCAGTAAGTCGTTACCTGGAAACTTCATATGTAACTGATCGCCCTGTAAAGTCATCAGTAAGTCGTTAGTCGTTACCTGTCGCCCTGTAAAGTCATCAGTAAGTCATTACCTGGAAACTTCATATGAAACTGATCGCCTGTAAAGTCAACTGAAACTTCATATGTAACTGATCGCCCTGTAAAGTCACCAGTAAGTCGTTACCTGGAAACTTCATAGTCGATCGCCCTGTAAAGTCACCAGTAAGTCGTTACCTGGAAACTTCATATGTAACTGATCGCCCTGTAAAGTCACCAGTAAGTCATTACCTGGAAACTTCATATGTAACTGATCGCCCTGTAAAGTCAAGTCATTACAGTAGTCGTAAGTCGTTACCTGGAAACTTCATATGAAACTTCATATGTAACTGATCGCCCTGTAAAGTCACCAGTAAGTCGTTACCTGAAACTTCATATGTAACTGATCGCCCTGTAAAGTCATCAGTAAGTCGTTACCTTTGCGAAACTTCATATGTAAACTGATCGCCCTGTAAAGTCACCAGTAAGTCGGTAAGTCGTTACCTGGAAACTTCATATGTAACTGATCGCCCTGTAAAGTCACCAGTAAGTCGTTACCTGGAAACTTCATATGTAACTGATCGCCCTGTAAAGTCACCAGTAAGTCGTTACCTGGAAACTTCATATGTAACTGATCGCCCTGTAATGTCATCAGTAAGTCATTACCTGGAAACTTCATATGTAACTGATCGCCCTGTAAAGTCACCAGTAAGTCGTTACCTGGAAACTTCATATGTAACTGATCGCCCTGTAATGTCACCAGTAAGTCGTTACCTGGAAACTTCATATGTAACTGATCGCCCTGTAAAGTCACCAGTAAGTCGTTACCTGGAAACTTCATATGTAACTGATCGCCCTGTAAAGTCATCAGTAAGTCATTACCTGGAGGGCGGCGGGGTAGCCTTATGGTTAAAGCGTTCGCTCGTCACGCCGAAGACCCGGGTAACTCATCCCCCGCATGGGTACAATGTGTGAAGCCCATTTCTGGTGTCCCCGCCGTGATTTGGCTGGAATATTGCTAAAAGCGGCGTAAACCATACTCACTCACTCATTACCTGGAAACTTCATATGTAACTGATCGCCCTGTAAAGTCATCAGTAAGTCGTTACCTGGAAACTTCATATGTAACTGATCGCCCTGTAAAGTCACCAGTAAGTCGTTACCTGGAAACTTCATATGTAACTGATCGCCCTGTAATGTCATCAGTAAGTCATTACCTGGAAACTTCATATGTAACTGATCGCCCTGTAATGTCATCAGTAAGTCATTACCTGGAAACTTCATATGTAACTGATCGCCCTGTAAAGTCACCAGTAAGTCGTTACCTGGAAACTTCATATGTAACTGATCGCCCTGTAAAGTCATCAGTAAGTCGTTACCTGGAAACTTCATATGTAACTGATCGCCCTGTAAAGTCATCAGTAAGTCATTACCTGGAAACTTCATATGTAACTGATCGCCCTGTAAAGTCATCAGTAAGTCATTACCTGGAAACTTCATATGTAACTGATCGCCCTGTAAAGTCACCAGTAAGTCGTTACCTGGAAACTTCATATGTAACTGATCGCCCTGTAAAGTCACCAGTAAGTCGTTACCTGGAAACTTCATATGTAACTGATCGCCCTGTAAAGTCATCAGTAAGTCGTTACCTGGAAACTTCATATGTAACTGATCGCCCTGTAAAGTCATCAGTAAGTCGTTACCTGGAAACTTCATATGTAACTGATCGCCCTGTAAAGTCATCAGCAAGTCATTACCTGGAAACGTCATATGTAACTGATCGCCCTGTAAAGCCATCAG
Source organism: Haliotis rubra (assembly GCF_003918875.1). NCBI lineage: Eukaryota > Metazoa > Mollusca > Gastropoda > Lepetellida > Haliotidae > Haliotis > Haliotis rubra. Next base: position 1,765,821 of record NW_025767546.1, on the reverse strand, counting down.
CAAGTCATTACCTGGAAACTTCATAGTACGTACTTTATACTACGGAAACATCATTACTCGTTGTTCATCCGGAACAGTCATTAGTAACCACTTGTTGTCCCGTAACTTAAAAACAGGTTACTGATTAAAATCAATAATTGTCGATACTGCAATTTTACATTCAACTAACGTATCAAGTATCTTCATAACTAACATAAAATGTCTGGAAACTAAATAAGTAACAACCAGTATTAAGTTACAAGTAATTGTTATTACTATAGTTAAGTTAAGTAACTGTTTTCCCCATACATTCATTGGTAACCGATGTATTTTATAGTTTCATGTGTACGTGATTCTTCGTCAGTTTTGTTAGTAACCGTTCGTTCGACATTTTCACAATAACTGCTGCTGTAATCGATGCATCAGTTGTTTCCGTAATTTCTTGTGTGGCTCATATTATCCGTGGAACATTCTACTCACCGATGGCCGGGATGATATGTAAGTTGCTATTGTTGATGGTTGCTTCACAACTTACCTTTCTCAGATATAACAGATATAGTAGGCTGCAGCTTAAAGATGTACGTATAGTGTTGCAAGATACAGTGATAGCATCATGTGCTACTATATAGCTTGGACACCAGACTCATGATCAGGAAGGGCGTGGACTAGCCTGGTGGTTAAAGCGTTCCCTCATCACGCCGAAGACCCGGGTTCGATTCCCCACATGGGTACAATGTGTGAAGCCCATTTCTGGTGTCCCCCGCCGTGATATTGCTGGAATATTGCTAAAAGCGGCGTAAAACTATACTCAGTCAGCCAGTCATGTTCAGGAAATATCGGAAATATACACCAAGTATCGATATTGGACTGGCTTTCGCTCCAAGAGCGGCGTTGCTTTAATGTGGAGTAATGTAAGACTGGATAGAGGCAATAGTCCACATGTACCATGTACCATGTAACATGTACCATGTAACACATATCATGCAACACATTTCGTTTTTATGAGCATTGATCCACACGACGGACCGCCTCCGTGGTGTAGTGGTTAGAGCGTCTACCCGGAGGAGCGGAAGGTCGCGGGTTCGATCCCCGACCGCGTCATACCAAAAGACGTTAAAATATGGTACTTGTTGTTCCCTGCCTGGCGCTCGGCATTAATGGGTACAAAAAGGACTGGTCGGCTCGGTATAATGTGTCTGAGTGGGGTATTCATGCTTCACTGCGGCATGGTATCTCAGTGGGCTAGCACTATAGCCAGACTTAAGTCTGGACTAGTACAAGCAGCCGCACATACACATACACACGCATGCACGTCGTTATATGAGCGAGATATTCTCAAGCACGACGTTAAACCCAATTTCACCTCACCTCACCACCTCATCTACGCAACGGGGACACGGTGACATGCATCAACCCTGTCTGCGAGTCTATCACCCGATCCCGTAAGTCCTCTCTTACGGCAAGTATGTATGGCACGTAGGCAAGTTTCTTGTTCTAATTGGCCCTGTACCTTATCCAGCAGTGAATGGATACCCGACAGGATTAGATGTTAACTTTCACCTGCCTCATAGGTAGCCTGGGTTGTGTACTCCCCAAGCAGCTGAAAATCCAACTCGAGTGAACATTGATATCTAGATTGACTGGGGTAATGATGTGGCACATTGAGAACTATAAGGTGTGGATTTAGCGCATTATAAATATGCACATTGTGATTATTATTATTATCATTACTGACACAGGATACAAGATCTCTGATTATTAAGTGACATACCAAAACCCCACATTCACCATTAATTTTCAGGATTCACCGACTTCATAATCTGACGCAGCCAACTTGAGGTAACTCCGTGTGGAGATCTGCAAAACTCATTAAAGCACGTCATGCAGACATTACGCCAGCCGACCTTGACCCTAGAGGTTATGTTAAGGTAAAGGTCACAGACAATTAACGTCAAAGTAATTCCTGGGAGTGTCGTTCACAACATTACCCGGTGTTTTCTTTGATAATTAGTCCCAATCGACGATTAGGGGCACCTTCAAGTATGTCGTCCCCAGACAGTGAGGCCACGGCCCAAGATCTTCTTTTGATGTTTCCGACAATTCTACATTTTCTTTACTGAGATGGTATGATGAACTCATAAAGCCTTCCCTGCGTGTGGAGGGCGGAGTTGGCAGGCACACAAACACCCTAGTCGTTACTTATAACTCGCCAACTGACTGTACACAAGAACAATAGAAGGATCATCTTTCTTCTTCTTTTGATAAGAAGATTATCACTTTTAGAACTGCACAGTTCAAAGGATACTCGTGGTAAAACGAGAAAACCTGGCTTAAAGTCCGGCCAATTTCAAGCTCTGTTATTATTTGTAGTCGGCGGGATAAACCGTTCACCTGTCGTGTAGTATTCTCCTTGCTAACACGGAAGCGAGAATAACCCCAACAGCGAACGCTATTTCTTAGGGTTTTATCAGTTGAAGAGACGCTGAACCTGAGAGACCCTCCACCCCACCCCTCAACCCCTACCACCCCCCTCCCTATATCCCACAGCTCGTCTGTCTGTGAAGTTTGTAATTTCGCCGCTCATATACAGTAACACAGTATTTGAAAGTGGGGTGTTGTGATCGGTTTCGTCGATCAAGCAATAGACTTCTTAAGATAGCGACTTGAGTAAAAGAACCACTATCAAAGACTACAGCAGGGCCAGTGGAAGAATCCTGGCAATGGATGTACAGTGACTGTTTACACAGCTATTGTGATGGCCAGCTTGCCTGTAGCTATCGACTGTAGAGTGTCTAATACATTTGATAATATCAGTTTCAGCGGCTCAGTCCTACTGTAATACAGAGTTTGACTACACGAATTGCTGGGCCTTTATTTTGAAGTGGGGAGCGAATTCGGCCGTATGATGTGCAAGAGGACAGAGATAAGACTCGATAACCCGGAGCAAATCCCGCTATGGGAGGCCGCTCCGGTATACTTGACACGCACTTTGATGATGGGAAAATCTATCGAGAAATAGACAGACTACGACGCAAGCCAGGGGACTCAAATACAAACACGGAATCGCGACACAAAGGAGCGAGAAGGTAAACCGAGTTTAAAACATGAGTCGTCGGCCGCTACGCGTCAGAAATTGTCGATGTGAATGATAGAAACAAATCACCTATCCCTACCGTGACTTGTTTGTGAAGGAAAAAATTGGAGGACCTGATTGGGGGTAAGTTTGGAGGAGGGATACTCCCCGTCAGTGTTGATCCCGCCCTGCGTTTCACGAGGTACCCGATACACACGCCACATGATGGACATTTTACCTCGCTTTGCTTACTGTCGTCTGTCACTTGTAGATGTGCACGAGACGAGCGCGCGCGGAACTTGAGTCGCCTAGAGTGACCGTTCTTGGATAGGAGAGCAGACGACACTTTGACGAAGCGGATCGTTTTCGGAGCAAATTTGTAAAATACATTTGAACAAATGTTGTTTCTTTGTGGAACTGAAGTATGGATTTCAAGGAATGACACTTAAGCACAAACGATATTGGATGTGGCAGTATTTGAGTCAGAATATTTACACGTGATTATATTTTTTTCTCCATGTGAACGCACATATACTTTACGTTTTGAATTTTACATACTTGTACAAACAGACGATGTGTATGCGGACTTTGATTTGTTTAAAACTTCTCTTATCTCCTCTTCTTGTTTCGTTTTCGACCGGAGAGGCATTTATTGACCGTCTCGAACAATGCGAGCCTATAAAAATCCCACAGTGCCGATCTATGCCTTACAATATGACACGGATGCCCAACCTGCACCGTCATAGCAGCCAGGAGAATGCAAGGCTCGCCTTTGAACGATTTGAGCTGCTCTTGAACCAAAACTGCAGTGAAACATTGTTGTTTTTCTTATGTTCCATATATGTACCAATATGCACAATCTCTTTCCAACCCGACCCTATCCCCCCGTGCAAGGGTGTTTGCGAAAAGGCGAGGGCAGGGTGTGAGCCCGTCATGAACGCTTATAATGTGTCGTGGCCCGAGGCCTTGGACTGCTCGCGACTCCCCCGATATGAGAGGGGGGTATGTGTGTCCCCCGAGGCCATTGTTTCACCATCAAGGAGAAAAGGTAAGTTGATTTCTTATCTTCTCAAAAGCATGACAACTTGTAAAATGATATCAGTTTTGATCATAATGCTGCAGTATTCTATGTCACACCTGTTGATTATAACACTATTAAATAATCATAATATATTTACATTACATTACATATTAACTACACTTACTATTGGTGTAAGTAGAAATGGAATAGATTGCATTATAAAACTAAAGTCATACATAAACTTCAACAAATTATACGTTTTGAGGAATCTCTCTAAAAAAGCGCTGTGGTATAAGCTAAAGTGAACGACACTGGCTATTATTTACATCTTTTATCAATATATCTTCAGTTATTCGATATGACACAGGCCACTTCTTCTAATGGGACTTTTATCTGTCAGTCCGTTATTGTTCTGTAAAGCCATTGTGGCTAAATAATGATGTTTTCTGTACACGCGAGTACATGAAAATCATATTTGGTGGACATGCTCCTTTAATTCTCGCCGCGTGTTTTGATGACCTCTTGTAGAGATGACCCGAAATCCTTTGATCTTTCGCTTTGATCATTTGCGATTAAGGTAAACTGGGCCCTATCACAGTCCCCTAGGAATCCAGCGATTCACCAGCGCCCCGACAGAGTGTTCCCGTAATGGCGATGTTTACATATTGTCCCACAGAACACGTGTTGAGCTCTCGGAAACAAACACTCTCAGCGAGTGATTGGAAAAGCTAGAATGTGTGCACTGCCCGCTGATCGTAATATTCGCATGTTAGTGTACAAAGGGGATTGATACCAATTACCTTGACACGTTGATTTGGGATTTAAAGGTGCTAGGTACTATTTAACGTTGATATTGGAAGTCATTGGAAAGTGGGCGGGATTCAGTTTATGTGATGGGATAGCTTGTAAACTGTCATTATGTTCATGTCACGTCTTAGTTTAAGGCCCAAAACATCTTTGAAAGCGGATGAATAGTCGTCCGAGTAGAAGATCTTATAACGTGAGATGAAGGACATGATTTCAACGTTATTAAGGTTTCATTTGATTTCTTTTCCAATGTGTCGTGAAAACAGTCCTCATTCACTGTAGACACAATCTGTTTTCCTGTCATGTGTGACTAAATGATGCATGTAAGGACACAGATACACCCACGTTTCAGGTGTGTTCACTTTCCCCATGTGGGACACTAGGTAAACCCAGAATGCTTTAGTTGGTTCGTTTGACAGTAACAACGGAGGTGTAATGCGTTTTCCCTGGCGTAGTCCTATGTCCTAAAGTCGAACACATCCACGTTTTTCCTTCCTGGACATCCCGTTTCAACTCAGACAGGATCTATGCCATTATCTGTATTTGTTTTGTTTTCATATGTTTGTTCATAATGAGAAGTGGTGAAATATTAACCATCATATCACCAACCACGAGGTATTTGAGACCAGTCAGGATGAATTTGACAGGGGTGTCTCTGTCCCAATGGAACGGTTTCCGCGCATATCCATATTTGAAACATTGACTTGTTGTGACAGGGTGTTGTCAATACACACTACACTACTAATCATAGCCTTGCTCCATGGCTGTACTCAAAGCTAGGTCCATGGATGTATAGTAAGTCTATCCATTAAAGTGGCAAGATAAACGGACGCCAGACTGTTATTTTAGAAATGTTCATTAAAACTATTAATTACCTTAGAGAATTCTGCAAGTCTACACTGCTTATATCGTTAGCAGTTACGTGTATCTCAATGAGTTAACGTACAGGAGGCGACACATTGTGTATAAAGCATTGTAGTTCATATACAATGTTCATATTGTATTTATCTTAATACACTTACTATCAAAACCAAATACGTTTTTCTTTCTTCTACATTCATCTAAGCCCAGTTCTCTTTGAAGACAAACTCCAGCATCGGTTGTTTCGTCAATGTGAATTCTATACCCTCATATGTCTATCATGTTATCATTATACACATAGTTCTTTGTGACGAGACGATGACAGCCATTGTATGCTATGCTGTATGCTTATAACCTCGGCTCGGAAGAATTGGTCTCTGGCCATTCCAGAGCGCTTAACGTGCCACGGACTTGTGTGGAGTAAGAGGCGAGATTTCTTGTACTGCTTACGGCAATTCTAGAAATCCACGGAATAAGTAGTATTTGCATCAAAGAGAAAAAGATTAAACGAATTGGTTTGTAAACATTGAAAAGATCGGGAACAATGTCTAACTAGAATACTGTCAATACTCCCAAATGTACCTCTTGGAGATCTAAGGAATCGTTTACCTTCTTGGGCATAGCTAGTTCTGTCGTCATCGTATATGGAGAAATGTTTATCGGATAGAACCTTTACTTGAAGGGAATATTTGAGGAACAAAGTAAGAAAGCTTCAGATTTGGCTAACTTAATAATCTGCGTAACGCTATACACCACTTTGTTATTATAACAGTTGAGCAGACATGAAACGTTGTTGTGTATGTTTTTAACTACTGGGACCGTGTCAAATACCACACTAAAACACATCAATGGGAAAAACTGGGCTGGAAAAATATGTTTAACAATGACAGGAAAGAAAACAATCGGCCGTCGTAGACGAGTCATGGGTCTGTTGACAATATGAAGGATAATTCATGTTCTCTTGATGATCAAAAGAAATCTTCTGAAAAAGAATAATGTGCTCGGACGGTATCCTCGAACCAAGACTTGCTCATTTGAGCAACGTACTATGTGACTGTCTCTCGCGTTAAGTCCTTCAATTTACAAAAACATGTGTAGTGAAAGCTTTATTCCGAAACATTATCATAACGCATAGTTGTAGCATAAGAATTGTGTCAAGTACGATTAAATAAAAGTCTACAAAATATACAGTTTCTGAGTTATCATACACTGATAATTTGTATGAATATTTTGAACATCTGACGTTCAATTACTGACCTTAGTTCACAATGCAGACCTAAAGTGTAAATGGGATAAATATGACAGATTCTTCTACTCTGACGTCAAACGGAAAGCACTTTCCTGAGTGTACAGGTACAACCGTAATGATAACGCTCACTGGGCTATCACCAACGTGTGGCTATTTTCTCTCCAGCTATTTGTTTTCAATAAGGTTTCTTTATGGGTCCTATATTACTACACCCATTAACCCGTGACGGGACGCACCATCAGACGGTGCAATATAGCCATGAAAAAACATTCCCAACATCGACATGGGGTCCTATCTTGCATTCATATATCTCCAGCATTTCTCCATTCAAAATACCTTTTGAATTTGGCTGCCGTCCCAAGCAATGAGAAAGCTTTTCCATGTAAGCGTTTTTTTCAGCATGAACATATATCTGTATGTTAAAGCATATATTACAAACCTTTTTAAAATGTGGCTTTCCTTAAATGTGGTCTATGATAGCGTTTAAGGCTGCTTAGACGTGATCGTATTTCAAAGTGAGAGCGGTGTCTCCCTACCACTATGTACGTCAAGGAAATAGTTTGCTTTTTATTTTAACAGAACATGCGTTGTTAGTGGTTTCCTCCAAATTAGTTTAAAATGGTTTGAATGGATTTTTCACAAGTTATATTCATTGTTTACAATATACCCGTCCTCCTCAACAACATGTGATATGTTCTTTATTTAGTGAGTGAGCTTAGTTTTAGGCCGCACTCAGCAATATTTCAGCGATATGGCGGCGTGTTCTTTATCTAGTTGTAAGTAGGTGTATGTTATAATCAACCTTTTCTAACTTGACAATCAATGAAGGTGAGGTATGCATAACATTACCTTCGAAATATATTACAGGTACGCAATCGGGGAAGAAGCTCTGACGCTGCTTTTCTCACGAAACCAGACAATTACCTTCAGTTTCTTTTTACTTGTTTAGGGTAATATGGACTGGATGTGCCTTGGAAGTGAGTTTAGTTTTACTTCGCACTCAGCAATATTCCAGCTATATGGCGGCGGTCTGTAAATAATCGAATCTGGACCAGACAATCCAGTGATCAACAGCATGAACATCGATCTACGCAAATGGGATACGATCACATGTGTCAACCAAGTCAGCAAGCCTGACCACTCGATCCCGTTAGTCGCTTCTTACGACAAGCATGGGTTACGGAAGATCAATTCTAACCCGGATCTTCACGGATGTGCCTTGCTGCGCGATCATGTGTTAGTTGCCTAACACTACACTCGGCAATATACCAACTGGCGGCATATATATTGTCGATTCTGGAACAAACAACCCAGTGGTCGATATTGTGAGCTACGAGCCACGGAGTACTGTTTGTTGGGGATTGATTCTCAATATGTTAGCAAGTTGGAGTTGCTTTGTGTGGTTGGTTAATCTCGTGCTTTGAGGTTTTGTTTAGATTTGTGTGTGCGTGCGCGAGCGTGTGAATCTCTGTGTGTGCATTTATCTTTGTGTGTCGTTTTGCCAGGGCAGAAATGGTGTTGGGTAAGTCAACCTTGAAAAATAGCTTATATCAATCATTCATAAAGTAAGATAGGAAAGCTTACGAACTGGTTCACAAAAGTCATCATGATATTTCTCTAAGCAATCACTTTACATTTTAAGCAATTTATCGAGTTTTATCCGACAGTCTGATAGCCCAACAACGGTGAATGGTGTTCTTTCTATCAACCACTAATTCGTCTGGCCTGAACTTCTCACAACCCACCGTGACAGTACTGAATGTAGGGTAAACCCGTGTTACAATAGATAACAGTTTGTTGTTTAATGCCGCACTCAACAATATTACAGCTATATGACGGCGAACTGTACATATACTGACCTACGTAAGAAAGTAGGCAACTGTTTTCGGGAATCATTCTCGAAAAAAACCAATGCAGATATTTTGAAAAATGTTTTTATTCTGTCTTACTGACACAGTCAACAAAACACCATGGTGCCGCTGTACAAAGCTTTATGGTATGGTAATAACGGTAATCTCAGCGCTGAGATCACATTGTGCAACGGCATCAAGGTGTGTAGTTTCTTTTGCCCGTCAGTATAGCTGAGTCTGAACCAGACAATTACCAGTTACTAATAAGTGCCATTAGCTTCAGTATGACATATCTGTGATGGAACGCGGCGCAACTCCGTATTCAATATCTGCCCCTGGACTTTGAAGTGAATCTCCACACGTGTGAGACCTATATCGCCAAGGGCTCACCCGTACTTCTTGTCCATCAATCGCGATTTAAAAAATGCCTTTGTTCCATCAAAACGGTTACATAGTTAAATAGGTGTTTCAAAATTATCATATTGATGACGTACGTGACTGTGTTTGATATCTATCTCCGGTGTCGATGGGTACCTGGTGAATGTAGTAGAATATGTTCGTAAAACCACAGGTATGCTTAATTCTAAGGCAGCAGTACGGAAATATGAATGTGTAACGCCGATAGCCAGTGATTTCCAACACGTGTTAGTCGGTTGTCCAAGCGGATTATCATTAAGTCATTCAATACTAAGTGTCTTTGTTATCAACATATCTCATACCAGAGAAGTCGATCTAAACAATATGAAAGCATTAAATGTTGAGATCTTGAACAGAAGGCGTGAAATTAGGTCTTATCTACCCATTACGGTGTAAGGTAATCCTTGTGCGCACGCTGTAAAGTCGTAACAGATCGGCGAGGTGCGTGCAACGCTTACTTAATGTTCATGCTTCGTCCAATCCGTCAAGTCCGCTCCTAGTTTGAGTAATGGCTTTTTACCAGTGCCATCTAACAGAAAGGTGACTTTTTGGTAGCATTCCCTTGGGCCAAGGATTTTCATTCATAAGTTTATTTCTGCTAGTGTTATCCAGTGGGCGTGTGAGATATCACTTGGGCAAGTCTTTGAAGCGGAGATTAGCTCGAGCAGGTAGTGTGTCGCTCAGAGGTTAGAGAGCGTTGTGATTTAGCGCACGTGGCGCTGTTCACAGATCCGATTCCTAATTAGGTGATTGGTGATTGCTCTTTAATCGCTTTTATGTGTGAATAAAGCACTTTATGTAAACTCCTTGTCTGATCTTATCTTGGTTTTGAATGGACCGTGCCCCAAGAAGGAGATCGTGTTTTCATTACTTTGATAAGAAAGGGCATAGCCAGAGTACATACTTCAACTGATACAAAGTCGGTGATATGTAAGACTAATTATCAACAGAGAACGTTCTGCACTGTTCAACTGTTGTGTGGAGACTTCTGTATAACACAAATCTTGGGTCAATATCGCCTTGATCCGTCAACACACCATCACATTAGGAACAATATCCGAATTCAAAACCAGTGTCTACATGGGTCGTGATTGATTAGCGAGTAATGGTTCCCGTAACCTGCAATATGCTGAGGAACGGCGGTACTGTATGTGCTGTAACCTGCAGTACTAAACTGACGAGCAAAATAAAGTACACAGGTTGTGTTTCTTCAATAAGATAAAAATAACAAAACCTATTGATGAAATGGAAAATGATGCTGAAGCACACTACAATACACGTGTTTTATCAGCAAAATGACATGGTAACAATAAACATCGATGCAGTGATGACCACTGCAGACGGTTCCTACGTCTTGCTGGAAGGTCAAGGCCATTCCACGCAACGGTCGGTAGGCCCGTATGCCAGCAGCACGAAGTCGTCTTGTCACTATGAATCGGCTCACGCGATGACCCAATGATGCGTCTGCTGACGACGTCACCGTCAACATCCGGCAGATAGCGATCCTCTTGGGGAGTTTTGACTCTGGGACGTCCACCTCTGAGTCGATCACATGTCTGGCCTGTCATATTGAAACGGTTAAACAGCCGAATTATGGCTTGTCCTGTGCAACCCAATGTCCTTGCAATATGGCTATTGAAAGCACCCATTTGCGGCATTCCTGTGGCCCGTTCTCGTTGCGCCGACGTCAATCTTGGCATTTTCTCGTGAGATTTTTGTCAAGTGATTGTTCAGTCTTCACGACAAACAGGCTTTATACCCTCTGTAAGAAAAGTGTTCGTGCATGGAACAATAATCACAATTTTGCATAACACGTACAAATGTTTTTGGTTGCATTTTGGCAAATGAAACATGATGGTTGCTTTCTATACAATCAGTGGTCTTCAATAATTTTACTAGTTAGAACGCAAATTTGGAATTGCAGCAACAATTACACCTGTGTACTTTCTTTTGCTCGTCAGTTTATATGTTCTGTAACCTGCATTACGGTTGAGTACCGGCGGTACTCTATGTTCTGTAACCTGCATTACGGTTGAGTACCGGCGGTACTATATGTTCTGTAACCTGCAATACGGTTGAGTACCGGCAGTACTCTATGTTCTGTAACCTGCAATACGGTTGAGTACCGGCGGTACTATATGTTCTGTAACCTGCATTACGGTTGAATACCGGCGGTACTATATGTTGTGTAACCTGCATTACGGTTGAGTACCGGCGGTACTCTATGTTCTGTAACCTGCAATACGGTTGAATACCGGCGGTACTATATGTTGTGTAGCCTGCATTACGGTTGAGTACCGGCGGTACTATATGTTCTGTAACCTGCAATACGGCTGAGTACCGGCGGTACTATATGTCTGTAACCTGCATTACGGTTGAGTACCGGCGGTACTATATGTTCTGTAACCTGCATTACGGTTGAGTACCTGCGGTACTTTATGTTCTGTAACCTGCATTACGGTTGAGTACCGGTGGTACTATATGTTCTGTTACCTGTATTACGGTTGAATACCGGCGGTACTATATGGCTGTAACCTGCATTACGGTTGAGTACCGGCGGTACTCTATGTTCTGTAACCTGCAATACAGTTGAATACCGGCGGTACTATATGTTGTGTAGCCTGCATTACGGTTGAGTACCGGCAGTACTCTATGTTGTGTAACCTGCATTACGGTTGAGTACCGGAGGTACTATATGGCTGTAACCTGCATAACGGTTGAATACCGGCGGTACTATATGTTCTGTAACCTGCATTACGGTTGAGTACCGGCGGTACTATATGTTCTGTAACCTGCAATACGATTGAGTACCGGCGGTACTATATGTTGTGTAACCTGCATTACGGTTTAGTACCGGCGGTACTCTATGTTCTGTAACCTGCAATACGGTTGAGTACCGGCGGTACTCTATGTTCTGTAACCTGCAATACGGTTGAGTACCGGCGGTACTATATGTTGTGTAACCTGCAATACGGTTGAGTACCGGCGGTACTATATGTTCTGTAACCTGCAATACGATTGAGTACCGGCGGTACTATATGTTGTGTAACCTGCATTACGGTTGAGTACCGGCGGTACTATATGTCCTGTAACCTGCAATACGATTGAGTACCGGCGGTACTATATGTTGTGTAACTTGCATTACGGTTGAGTACCGGCGGTACTATATGTTCTGTAACCTGCATTACGGTTGAGTGCCGGCGGTACTATATGTTCTGTAACCTGCCTGCGGTCTTCATAATTTTTTCACCCAGCACTTTTTGTCAGAGGTTGTGGGGTAATTCAGTTAATGGAAAACAAAGACCCATTACATTTTCTCCTGATGATTCCATTTCGACTTTACCTTGTGATGTATATATGAAAATGTAATGAACAAATACATGAATAAATTGGACATGGAGTACACATTTTGTCCATTCTGTGAACTTGCGCTGATTATGTTCATTCTCAGTCTAAACATGGCGACGTTTTCGTTTTGCAAGGAAATGAACCGCTAAATCTGCTGTGAAGTCCTTCCAGGCTGTGGCTTGTCCCGAGTCATTCGGATGTTTTTCTGGTTCCACGTGGTCAAGGGGAATCCGGCTCCCTAATCTACCAAGGTTTTCACAAAGTAAACGTTGAACCCATTGCATGGTCCACACCTCGGACGAACCCATGCCTTCTATCCGCGTGGGTTGGAGAAGATGCTGGCGACGCTGTCGGCACGCCAACAAATCCTCTTAACTTGCAGATCTCCTGAAATCTGATGAGTCTTTCTTGTATAGCACTACGAGTCCAAAGTTTTAAGAATTTGACAGCAGTGAAAGAGCCTGTACTTGATGACTGGTTGGGGAATTCCGTCTCCGTGGCAAGGTATGCAGCTTGTTCATCTGGAACCTTGTTGGGCTTGGCGTCTGTTGAGGCTCAGCTGAACCTGAGTAGATCAAACCGTCTGGATCAGGTTCTTCCTCGTAGTTGGACAAGACAAGAGGATAGATGCTTGAACCAGCTCGTGTGTGTATGGTGCACACTTGGTCCCGTAACTAGGACCACGAAGAGGGACATCAGTGTAGATGGTCCAAGCATCCTGCAGCTTCTGTAGCTGTTTGGGGTTGAGAAGACTATAGTTACCGTCGTCGTCTTAGATAGAGACGACCGAAGCCTCTGTACAGCCTTTGTTCAGCTTCCTTCCAGATCTACCTCGGCGATGTTGGCTGCATGGGGCGCTACTCATGCTAAGGAAGGAAGCGACCGGAGAATATGTTCTTCATCTTCGTGGTCTTTATGCAATGTGTGCATCTGTGTTGTTTCATCTTCGTTTGTACGATTTGTTTGGATACTTAAACTTGTATATATGTCTTTTGTCGATGGTTGTGTTCAGACACACTACAAAGAAAGTCTTTGGCAGTTGTGCATTTACCGTTACCGATCTAAACATTTCCAGTCAGGGCAAGCCTATCCTTCAGGATTCTGGAGGTAGCCAGAATTTCTGAACTAGCAGCCATCTTGAAGTGCTTGCAGAGATCCGCGACAACTCAGTCAAAGTGACAACGCTAACCAAAACTACTCTCAGTTATGTATGTTTAGGTGAGGTTAGTCCTTGGTCATTTAGCAGTGCTAGGATTGTTTGACTCCAGACATTTATAACCCACTGTGTCTGAATTGTTGTAATCCTATCGAACGCCTTATGTCAATTGTTTGATCGCCATTCTAGAAGTTGGTGAGTCAAAAATGAAACCTACAACATTATGGATGGCAACCTCTTCTTTACTGCACAGAGCGGCGTTTCGATGTAGATTCTTTCACAATTATCAAGCTAAAACGATTAACACATGGTAACACTGGTTAAAAGGGGAATCTGTCTCAGTTACACTCAGGGCCATAATTAACCCGCCTATGTGTACCGGACCCTAGAGCATACTACCTCTTGTGAGGACAGACTGCGGGGATTATACGGAGTAAGCTCCCTTGTGGAACTGTTAGTGAGTTTGCTTTACGACGCTTTTGATAAAGGACTTCACATATTGCCCGCTGTGGGGAATCGAACTCGGGCCTTTGGCGTGACGAGCAAACTCCTTAACCATTGGGCTAACTCTGCTCCTGGCAAAGATGACGTTCAACATACTTATTTACACCACTACCACCACCAACAATAACAACAACAAACATGATACTACTGAAAGATAATACTACTGAAAACACTAGATAACTAATACTTGGTTATAATAACAAACCAACAATAATAATAATTCGGGTACTTGTTTCTGACCACCTCGCTATAGCGTCTGATATTTTTCTACAGCCTTTTTCCACCTCGTATCTCCAGTTCATTTCCATACACGACAAACATTGTTGAGCACTTTGTCATCCACTCACTCACTCTCCAGATGACACCACAAGGGCTGAGCGGGCGATTCCGTGTCTTTGAACTCTAAAATAGCTTTAACTTTGCTTTAATTGGAAAGTAGACCCTTTATCAGTGAAATCTCACACTCCTGCAACTCTTGGTTGTGTTCTGCTAGCATTGAAGACACGTCTGATCCTTGTCGCGATCACCCCTTAGACAAACTGTTATATGTCAAAAGTGTGATTTTTAGCACAGGTCTTAAGTTCTGTGTCAAGGGGCCTATCTATTTCTTCCTTTGGTTACTTAAAGATCAAAAGCTCGTCAGTGTTTTAAGTCGCCGCCTTCCTCACCACGACCAACCAGACTGGACGAGCATACTAATGCTGGTTTTCAGCACCACTAGCTGCTGTCTTTGCGTCAGAGCTGTGTTGATCTTGACGTGCTCCTCTGAGTAGCGTGGGTGGGTAGGCGTATTTAGTCACAATTATTCAAAGTAATAATCTCCCCGGAACTGGCATATTTGAGTTTTGTTAAAGTGGTAAACTAAGATGCAAGGCGTTTCAATTTTGTTCTGGGTAGATCAAAGTTAGGACTTTGTTGTGTTAGGCTAACAATTTATATTTACTGCACGCAGTATAAATGTTTCGCTGGACAAAGAACACCCACACTGCAAGTGTGTATTAACTATATCACAGGTTTGGGAAGTGCTTTGAACAAAGTTGTTATTCATTGTTCAAACAACACATTTTGTAAGACAAATTACGTATACCTTTGAAGACGACCCTCTATCATTTCTCAACATGTTGATGAATTTAAATTGAATCTCACTATTTGAGTCTGAAGTTGTTGATCTGGCCTGTGTATTGTCAGGTTTAGAATGACACTGTCATGAGCTCTTTCTAGGCACGTTCCTCTTTGCAAATGAAGTCCAATTCTACAACCGTGAAACACCTCCACTTGTAACGCTGAACAAGGCTATATTTCAAGTCTGAATTTTGTAAATGCAATAGAGTCGACTTTTGAAACCATTATTAATCTTTAACATGTTTATCATCAACAATAAGGAAAAGAAAATATGTTTTGGGAAGAGCAGAGTATGTGGTAAATATTCGATAAGTGTCCTCACATTTGATATTATTGAATGGTGTTTGGTTATTGAGGATATTCACAACAGGGCGTATTCTGTTTCGGCGTCCTGTCATTTTCTTGATCAGACACGCCAGATTTATGATGTTGCCATCAGAACACCAGTTTTATGTTTTATTATACAATTTGTTTGTTGCCTAAAATAGCCAAATAACACGTGCCGGTCTTTCCCGAGCCGGTTTATCCGTTTGTCCGGAAAAGGGCCATGCTTACACCATGGTGAAATGAACCTACAGAAAAATGTTTCAATTCCGACATCTGTCATTTTTCACTTATGTTTAATTTGGTCCTCTCCCTTTGATGTGTTTTATCAGCATTCACTTTAATTTAGGTTTATCATTATCGTCAGCATTTAGATATTCATATTTTTATTTTAACACCTTCTCACTGTAATCTTTTATCATATCGTGCACGTGTATGCTTTAATTGCTGGTGTTCAGTGTAATAGACACCGAAAAGTCTGTAAACAGTTAACAATACATACCGTCAAGAATCATTTTTCTCTTAATCAAATTTTACTTTCAGTAATATTTTTAAATATATGAGAAGGGAATATAATAAACTGCTTGAAAATATATATTATATTCCGGCAAAAATCACAGCTTACGTTAATTGGAAGCAAGACATCCATTGAAATCGCTGGAGACACGTGATCTGTGGAATCTTATTATGGAATGCCTGAATATGTTATAGGCGACGCTTGAGAGGAGATGAACGATCAAAGGAACGATCATGACGATTTCGTCTGAATTATTATTATTATTATCTTAGCACTGCTTTTGGATTGATAGTTTGCAGTTCAAGGGGAGTTTTAGCTGGCATAGACAGTAGAGTGTACAACTTGGCTGGTTTCTCGAGAGAATTTACCCCCCTCCCATCTCCACCTCACCGTCAAGCGCAGTAACGGTATGGTGCGAGAGAGTACAGGGCAGATTTCGACGATCTATCATACAGAGGATTGTTGAAAACACCGTACCGCCTATAATCACATATCGTTCTTCTTATCTGATGTCAAATCGCATTGTGTCTTCAGCGCCCGTCTTAAGTAGATAGGTTCCCCTTTTTTCAAATTCTCGAAATTTATCGATAAGGATAATCACACAGAGGGCCGGCAAAAACATAACACCGTATAGATCGA
Source organism: Haliotis rubra (assembly GCF_003918875.1). Lineage (NCBI taxonomy): Eukaryota > Metazoa > Mollusca > Gastropoda > Lepetellida > Haliotidae > Haliotis > Haliotis rubra. Next base: position 1,748,954 of record NW_025767546.1, on the reverse strand, counting down.
CGGTCGCTTATTAGGATTGTCTAGATTAGGAGCTTTGAGGCGACGAATAAGATACCCGTGTTTTGCGAGGTTCGCACAACATCAAAGTGCCGACATATTGGCGGTGCCTTTGATGTGACAATCACGCTCCTCCCCAAACAGGTGTTTTGTCTGCTTGACACGTGCGGCTTATCTGTATCAACAGCGTCTGAATCAAAAGGTGTTTAAGCATCATCTGTTAAGAACCTCTCGCGCTCAAGGAACAACCGTCCGAGTTGTTGAATGCATATAGTGAGCTCGTGTTTACCTAACTCGGGGAACACTTGTGGTGGATGAAGACCGTAGAATAGCGTAACATAGACGTTAAGCAAATATATTAACATGGTACCAACATTCACCCTTGTAAAGGAGACACTGTGTCCTTGTCGCTTGTTGTATGTGTCGGTGTATGTTCTGTGTTAGACACAGCTTTCTCAGCACGAAGACACAGGCAACATGATAGGGTAATTGTGAGGGAGTACATATGCGTATATGTAGCGGTTTTCGATGAATGCAATATATGTGTAGATATGTCTGTAGTATCGTCACGAAGTCCACTGACGACAGATATGTTGTTACAGATGGCGTCCTCTGTACTTCATAGGATTTGTACTGGTTAATCTGTCATAACAGACTTGTATATTACCACAGGGAGAAACGGAGTAGGGACAAAGGTTAACGTTGATGATCACGATGAAATAGATACCGTGTGTCACTAATGTCGGTATTGTGCTTGTGGTCGATCACGTGATAGTTCCCATATTATAAATAACCCCGATTGCATAAACCTTGATATTTCGGAAACCTCTCTTTTACGGAGATTACCGTCAGGCTGTATCTACACAGGCACTTGAGTCCGAAGCCAAAGTGTAGTTTTGTTTATTTGTTATTTAACACCGTACTCAGCAATATTCCAGTTATATGGCGGCGGTCTGTAAATAATCGAGCCTGGACCAGACAATCCAGTGATCAACAGCATGAACATCGATGTACGCAGTTTGGATACGATGATATGTGTCAACCAAGTCAGCGAGCCTGATCACATTAACCTGTTACTTGCCTCTTAGGACAAGAATGGGTTGCTGAAGACCAGTTCTAACCCGCATCTTCACGGGTACATAGTCTAGGTACATATTGTGTTGTTATTTAAATTGGACATTTTAGGAGCTTTGGGGTATATACCCCTGTTTATCAATGGGTTCGATATATAGTATGAGTGTAGCTAAACCTTGATGTAATCATGGTGATATCCTTATGACGCTAGTGCTATGCCAAACAGTAATTCACATGATATAAACATTTGTAATGAAAAGAAACCATCAACGGTAAACCTTCGGTACGATTCTGCAAGAATGCCCGCATTAGTGTTGGATTGAACGAGTATACAGAGATTTACAACACTCTACAGCATTCCGTCAATATCACGACACGTGCCCATTTGTGGAATCGAACCCATGTATGAGTAACGGGCCAACGCTTCAACCACTATTCTATATATATATTATTCACCTATCTGCATCAACAGATTTCTTACAGTAGTGTGTAAGAACACAGCACCCGTCCAAGACATGGGGGACCCTGTACTACAGTGGTGGCTGAACAGATCTGGGCGTAACTATCCTGGCTAGCTATTCTCGAAAGGTTCCTAGCGCTACGAACTTCTTAAGCCCATTCTTAACACATTGGCTATGATCAAAGTTAAGAATTCTTAGGGCTACGAGCGTTTCGAGAATAAGGGCCCTAGTTCTTAATAAGTTAATGTTAGAACATTGTGTCTAGTAAAGTTTGATCGCAAATATCCGTTTTTATTAACCATTATTCTCATAACTCACTAGAGCGTTTTTGCTTCTGTTGAATGTGGGTAAGGGAGATAACTGCCGAGATTAAAATATCCCGGAACTCATTTATACAGGAGAAAACGTAAGTCTCCGGTTGGACTATACTTTCTATTTTTACAGTGTGCTTTTACGCCGAATACATAAACAGGCAGCAACAGCAGGCATCACAGTAACTAGGCATTCTCTGTTGAGGTCACAAACAATATTGGCTGAGTTTCGTTCATCAAGTATATCAACAACTCCGCCAGACAGCCATAAGCACGTGGTGTCAGCGTAAAGAGATGATTCCACTTTTCTTTCCAACCGTTACAGAGGGCGGAGTAGAAAATAGAATGGAAAGCCTATGAGATGACCCTATATCAGGCAGACCTTCAACGGCCATCATCAAGGGAAATGTTGATGAATCACATTGCATGATTCAGGATGGTGGTCGATTCCCTATATGCCACACAACCAATGTAGTATTATCTCTCTTGAGCAGGCCGAGAACATTCTGACGAACGTACTGGGCATGACAAAGGTTTGATCACGCTGATTAATAATGATTCTGACCACTTTTTAGAAACGGTTCATTTCTTGGAATGGACGTCGTTTTGAAGCAGATGAAGTGAAGTTTGTCCGATTTGTAACCATGGATGGGTTTCAGTAAAAGAAGTTGAAACATCAACTCCTCTGCCTTCACAGAAAGGGGATCATTTCAGCTGAATGTTGCTCTTGTGGAATTCTACTGGTGGACTGTTGCCTGAAAGGTCTGGCCAATAATTGCCAATGTTTTCCTGAGCTAGTTAGACAACTGCTTGAGAATATGAAGGCAAAGCGTCGTGGAATCTCCCGAAATGTGTGTTGTTCCAAAAGGACAGTCTACCTCAGCACACTCCATGACTGCAACACATGACTGTGATTTGAAGTCATAGAACCTTTCTGTAATCACCACAAGCGGTACCATTATATTTCCACTTCTTCTCTGGAATGCATTATGATAATGATGACATCAATATGCCGCATAGGACGTTTTACATGACCAAGAAGAAGCCTTCTGCACCAGTTGGAATGAAGTAACCCAGCACCATTATCAGACGTGTGTGGAGATCATAGGGGATTATGTTAAAATATTATCAGTAACTATCAACCACAATGGTAAGACCACTCAGCCACCTCTTGGACATACCAGTACTTTTAATCAGCCCCGAATGGCTGCAAAATTGGAGAAGCGGCTTTAAGCAAAATTCACATACTCCAATATACTCATTGCCAAGACAACCAACCAAGGAAAGAAAAATACATTTCCCGTTATACGTCATGTGACCATATATAAAACAGTCCATATATTTGGAGGGGTTCCGGGTAACATGTCATAGCTTGTCATATAAGCAGATTAAAATAGGGATAGAAAAGTCAAAACGTGTGTCTTGGTTTATACGACTCCATGTGTCGTTTGTGGTTAAGTGTCACAATGTTCTGATGTCGTGTGTCGATTCTGCTGGAGTGTCACCATGTTCTGATAACGTGTGTACCATGTTCTGATAACGTGGGGCGTTTGTGGTTGAGTGTCACGCTGTTCTGAAGACGTTGGTCGTTTCTGGTTGAGTGTCACCATGTTCTGATGACGTAGGTCGTTTGTGGTTGACTGTCACAATGTTCTGATGACGTGTGTCGTTTGTGGTTGAGTGTCACAATGTTCTGATGGCATGTGTCGTTTGTGGTTGGGTGCCACGATGTTCTGATGGCATGTGTCGTTTGTGGTTGAGTGTCACGATGTTCTGATGACATGTGTCGTTTGTGGTTGACTGTCAGAATGTTCTGATGGCATGTGTCGTTTGTGGGTGGGTGCCACGATGTTCTGATGGCATGTGTCGTTTGTGGTTGAGTGTCACGATGTTCTGATGGCATGTGTCGTTTGTGGTTGACTGTCACAATGTTCTGATGACGTGTGTCGTTTGTGGTTGACTGTCACAATGTTCTGATGACGTGTGTCGTTTGTGGGTGGGTGCCACGATGTTCTGATGGCATGTGTCGTTTGTGGTTGAGTGTCACGATGTTCTGATGGCATGTGTCGTTTGTGGGTGGGTGCCACGATGTTCTGATGGCATGTGTCGTTTGTGGTTGAGTGTCACGATGTTCTGATGGCATGTGTCGTTTGTGGTTGACTGTCACAATGTTCTGATGACGTGGGTCGTTTGTGGTTGAGTGTCACAATGTTCTGATGACGTAAGTCGTTTGTGGGTGGGTGCCACGATGTTCTGATGACATGTGTCGTTTGTGGTTGAGTGTCACGATGTTCTGATGGCATGTGTCGTTTGTGGTTGAGTGTCACGATGTTCTGATGACATGTGTCGTTTGTGGTTGAGTGTCACAATGTTCTGATGACGTGTGTCGTTTGTGGTTGAGTGTCACGATGTTCTGATGGCATGTGTCGTTTGTGGTTGAGTGTCACAATGTTCTGATGACATGTGTCGTTTGTGGTTGAGTGTCACGATGTTCTGATGACGTGGGTCGTTTGTGGTTGAGTGTCACAATGTTCTGATTACGTGGGTCGTTTGTGGTTGAGTGTCACGATGTTCTGATGACGTAGGTCGTTTGTGGTTGACTGTCACAATGTTCTGATGACGTGGGTCGTTTGTGGTTGAGTGTTACGATGTTCTGATGACGTCTGTCGTTTGTGGTTGAGTGTTACAATGTTCTGATGACGTGGGTCGTTTCTGGTTGAGTGTCACGATGTTCTGATGACGTAGGTCGTTTGTGGTTGACTGTCACAATGTTCTGATGACATGTGTCGTTTGTGGTTGAGTGTCACAATGTTCTGATGACGTGGGTCGTTTGTGGTTGAGTGTCACAATGTTCTGATGACGTGGGTCGTTTGTGGTTGAGTGTCACGATGTTCTGATGACATGTGTCGTTTGTGGTTGAGTGTCACAATGTTCTGATGACATGTGTCCTTTGTGGTTGAGTGTCACGATGCAGGCCTCTGTTTCGCTGTTTTACACAAGGAGAAAATGTGGAATATATATTATGGAATATAGATGTAACACATGTAGATCATATTAAGTAAGAATGAGACGCGGAAAGATGATAGATCTATGTTTATTTCAAATCCAACTGTTGTGTTGTAATAATATTTTCTTACATTTTTTGCTGCTTCCCCTAAAAAAATGAAATTACTCTTTTAAGGTATAGATAAATACATTTTAACTCGCGGGACACCTGCTCGTATAGAAACAGTGTTGTATGCTGTGTAAGGTATTGTATAGCTATAACAGCATGAGGCCTGTCTCCCTAAACACATCCACAGGTACTTTCCCCTTGATACCTTTTCGCTTCAGGAACATTAACAGAAAATGTGTGTTTTTCGCGCAACTCCAGTGACATAGAACTATATCTTTCACGTCTTGAATTGGTAGCAACAAAGCCCTATCAATGATAGAGTCCCATTGCCTTTCGTTAAGGGTCATCTCTAAGTCATGCTGGAAGAAGGCGTTCAGAAGATCCTTTGATCGTGGTAGGAAGTATTCATGTGATATATCCTAGACAGGATTATTGGAACCTCAAACGAATTAGCTTTTGTTTAATGACATTTTTAATGATCCACGAAACATTATGTTTCTTGTGGTTCATATATCAAAGGTTTTTTAATATACAAGTGTCACCATGCTAGAGTGTACAGTAAGTATTATTTGTAGGGTTAATATGAGGGTTGGCATACATTACATACGGGAATGACAGGGCCCTCAGCTAGCTTTGTGTCCCGTCACAGTGACGCAGTAGATCGCTACGGGGCAAATGAGTCAACTCTGGAACTGCCTTTACATTACATTCATAAAACTATTTGATATAAGACATCAAACGCCGATATGTCACTCTGTGTCTGCTCAGTCTGTTGGAATTTCGAGACTCTAATATCTGTGTTTATACCTCTAGATCCTTTCACCGTTTCATCCATTATTCTAGTCAACAGACACACAGTCAATTTAAAAAGTAGTTTTTTTCCTCTTTGTGTATTTTACCATGTATTTTATTTTGGGATCTTAGGATTGGTGTACGCGAAATTTTGATTCTGCTTTTAGTTTGGTAATTGAAAGGCAATGTTGATATCGTTTTGAAATAAAAACAACAACAATTCTTTATAATTAAGGACACTTTGATGGGTTGGAGTTAATTAAATTAAGATGTGGAGCAGTGGGTCACAGGTGTATAAGGGTATGTTGCTGAAAAACACAATTATTATTATCAGGACGAAACCGAATGTGAAAGACAGACTACGACCATTACCTGTGTCATAATATCTACCCACAATGCCGCAATATTCTTCGTGTTAAAACCAATATGTTGTGAATATTATAATATTTATCCTGTTTCCAGTGTATGGTTGCGATTAACAATGTTAAAAATGTTATTAGCAGAAATATTTCTAAATAGGCTAAAAACGGAACGGCTAAATCTATAACCTTGTATGACCGCAATATGACATCGTATTTTTTGTTTCAACATTAGTTTTATGCTTTGAAATGACAAGTAACAACATGAATTGCAATTGTATACGTGACGTACTATCATCAAAACCAAACGTCCAAGACGATAACCTTGTATACCATAACATTGCATATTTTCCAATTTGGAACAAACAAATTCAGAAATTATGAATCGTGTCTATCATGTAATACATTGAAAACGTTCCCTATATTACCAGCAGATAGGGTTATCTATACAACTTGAATGCATCACGCCTGTGTTGCTTATCGCTGTCATAAACGACGTTAAATTCATAGATATGTAGCCTCCACAACCATAATAGAAAACGATACACGCTAACTGTAGGTAAACGTTTTTATCTCCAACACAGCGCTTTTATGTGCTACGCCACCTCGTACACAATGAGTCTTCCATGTTGCGTTTTAATCAAATTATCATGCGAGAAATTTATTTTAATCTTACTCGCGTTGACTCCAGGAGTAGGGAAGTTCATGTTCCTTTGAAGTTTTCCGACATTGTGTACCTTGCTTGGTGTACAAGGCCCTCTATTGTAGTGAAGGATGAACAAAACCACAGGTAGCCCACCTTCATTCAGAATTGTACGGAGATAAAGCACCAGGCAATATCTTCCATCGGACCAGCTCGTTGGCGAAGGCTACATTTTTATTGGAATGAAAGCTTAAAGGAGCCCAGTCATTGATAACCCGTACGCTAATGCAAACATATGATTTCTCGTATTAGCTGACGTTCCTTTGAGACAGGAGAAGTTAAGTACGGGTTGACCTGTTGTTCAGAGGCCAGGGCTGAGTTTGACCTGAGATGCTAATGTTCTGAGTTCGTATCTCGGAACTTTGACTCTACCCGAAATGAAGTTGGTAGCATTACAATGCGCCTTTGTTGAGATGAGGTTTAACTTTTTGACGGATGGGATAAACATATGAAACATGAATGCCGGTTATTAATCTGATGATGCTTGTTCCTCAGCTAGCTTATCTACTGTGCCTCGTAGCTTTTGATAAAAAGCGTTGTAGTTTGTATTGCTCTACAACACACTTGGGACTTATACTGATCGTGTATGTACGTCTTGCTTGTCGTAAATGCGGACAAGATTGGGGATCAGGTGATCAGACATTTTGTTGATGCATGTTAGTGCTCATGCTTTTAATCACTGGTTTAATCTCATTTACTTATTAGCCACGGTCACCAGAGTTCACGTGGGCTTGAGAAAAAGCATGAAATTTTGACATTTTACCCTAAAAATGTCATAAATTCATGTTAGCCTTGAATAGTTCCTAATTGCCAGTGATTTGCCCTAAAAAGGCCTTCTTTTTTACAAAACGTGTGAAGTTATGATTTTACAGGAAAATAATACACAATAAAAACACCTGCAATGGCACTGGGTGTTATTTCCAGGTGCAGCGATGTAGCCAAGAGTTATTCCCACCTGATGGTCGGTCCCACATATGACCAACCTTGTGTTTATTCAACAAATTATGAGTTTATATGTGCTTTAAATTTTTGATTGGGCCTTGAAAAAACATAAATTTGATTGCTAATAATCTGTACGAACCCTGGTCATGTATTATGTGATGTGACCACATTTACTCGTTGACGTTTGTTTCTTTCATTACAAGTTTATCCAGTGGAGACCTATGTAACTAAACTGTGATATTTGTGACGCTGACTTAAAACAACATTCACTCATGCATTCCCCGTGGGGACATTCCTTCATGTATTCTCGTAACGTCACATTGATGTAATATTTGGAATCGGATTACGCAAACTCTGTCTGACGTTCCTGAAGTAGTCACATGTTAGACCTGAAATATAAGTGTAATCCCCGCACAGAGCTAAACTCGGATTCGGAAAGAAATAAACCTAGTCACTGTAACCCACTTTAAAATATGTCTAATGTCCTAGGAAACAAACGGCTGAAACACGACACTTCCTTTTGTGTTGTCTCGTTCTATCTGCACTAACGTTTCCACCCGTAGGGATTCCTTACACAAATAGCCATTTATTACCCATGTGGCTGGATTCCAGACTAAGTAGGTTCTCAGTACCCGTGGGTATTCTGAAAAATGATCAATAATACCCAAAGCATTCCACTTCCCCCAACCCTATCACAACACAAGTGCACAAACATCCTCATCCAACCTCAACCACCTCCTCAACAAACGTTGATATCTTCATTTAGTGGTTTTCCATAGAAGACGTATTAATTTTTAACATTGTCAAGCTCCGTAGTTACGCCTTTACTCGAAGCTGGAACTTTTCGTAAAATATACTCCGCTGAGTAGCTATATTTTCGAAGCTCTTTTAGCGCTAAGATAGTCGTAAGTGCCATGCATTAACATTAACTTACGATTATCTTAGCGCTAAGAGAGCTTCGAAAATCTAGGCCCTGGGCCCCCATTCCACAAAGCTATCGTAGCGCTACGACTGTCGTTAGTGTATGTTACAGGGCCTAGATTTTCGAAGCTCTCTAAGCGCTAAGATAGTCAGTCGTATGTGCCATACATTAACATTAACTTACGACTATCTTAGCGCAAAGACAGCTTCGAAAATCTAGGCCCAGTATAGGAGGTACGACAGCCGTAGCTCTAAGGTGATCGTAACTCCCATACTTTTGTCACACGGGCCCCTGGATCCCGACCTATCGTAGCGCTATACTGTATCACGGGCTTACGAATGGCGTAATGCTACGATTTATGGATAGCTTCCCTGTACTAGGATATCTTTATTTCTGTTTGAAATTTCACTAAAGACTAAATACTGGCCTCTGAACTGCCTAGTGTGTGCAGAAAGACAGGTGTAACCCATTTGACAAAAATCCCATGAAAGAATCAATGTTAAAAATGCTCATCAAACGACACCAACCGTGAAATTAATGCACAGTTTATATTATCTCCCCTGCCGGTGAGTTACTGTCCCTGCGTGAGCTTTTCTTCAAAACACTTAACTCTAAGGCATATTTAACAGGAAGCTGAAATAATAATCAATATAATTGATTTAACTAGCTGCAAGTATGACGTAATGAGTTGCAAGAAACCAAAACAATGTATCCCCACTGACTTGTTCCTTCAACAAACACATGCGTGCTGTCCGTCAGCGCGGCAGTCGACTGAATCAGTTACAACATGGAAGAAACCCTCAACAAATTGGACGCACTTCACACGAACTGGTGTCTGTGAAATAATATGTCTCTTTGATCTCGTTGCGTGAAAAGTCCCCAGTGAGCATCTCGTATACAGGTATTGATGCTACTGAGGTTGGAAAGAAACACGTCTTTAATGTACTGGTGTATGAAACGAATACCTCTTTTATTCCCGGCATCCCTAGGAGATGAGGAGTCACGTGACTTCCACACCCCACAGGGGGCCCCTTTGCAATGAAAACGCATGGGACGTAACTCATCATGGCCTGATCTGACGTCGAATTCAATACGGGTTTGAAACGCCGTTTTCTGACATCAAGTCCCAGGGATTTCGTTGCCTCGTGATTTGCACAGTAACCCTATCCGCGGGCGTCGAGAATGGGGGTTGTGTTCGTTGCGACCCACCGCTAACGCTCCTTGTTAATCGGACTAGCAACGCCTTTGATGTGTATACAGGTAACCAACTTACCTGTCAATGCCGCAACACAAATCGTCATTGGAGCGGCGCAGGCACGACTTGAGTGGCAGTAACGCGGTTGACCGACTCACCTCCACACCGCGCAGGAATACAATCGGTTTTCAAAGGTTCTCCTTGTATATTTTTTCACTCCAAGATAAACTGCGTTAATCCGCCAGTTTACATTTCTAGCATTGAAGTGACTGACGATTTTCGTCTATGACAGATGACGAAACCCGGTGACATGGAATCTTCTCTTCCGTCGGGATTGAGTGTATACGTTAGGGGTGATGTTAGGCCAGGGGATCCAAGAGCTGCGAACAGCTTTGATTGTCAGACATACTGATTCCCGGGGAACATCACGCCTCCTATTTAAGACAACATAAGGTGTGATTGTCCTCGCTGACATAGGATACGGTGGTCGGGTTGTCTGGCATGAATCACTCAATGGCGATACCCATGTCTGGTGCCACGAGTGGAGTCCACATCGAACCGACAGTCTCATTGTTGCGTAATTTGTAATTGCCTTGAAAACACGGCGGATCTGGACATAGGTTAAATTTGAGTAGTTTTTCGTAGAACATTCAATCATTTTTTATGTATACTGCAAAGAAATTCAGGTAATTTTTAGTGTATTTGAGCCTTGTTTTGAGGAGGTTGAGTGAGTTTTACGCCACTTTTAGCAATATTCCAGCAATATCACGGCGGGGGACACCAGAAATGGGCTTCACACATTTGAAGGTCCTAAGAATAATTTACGACTGGTGGTGGCTAGTGGTTAGACAGGGATGGGTGTGGCCAGCACCAGCCTCGACACTCACGTAACCTCATGCTGGGTCACTCTTTGTCCAATACCGGTAACTTCACGCTGTAGGGGGGCGGTGGGGTAGCCTAGTGGTTAAAGCGTTGGCTAGTCACGCCAAAGACCCGAGTTCGATTCCCCACATGGATACAATGTTTGAAGCCCATTTCTGGTGTCCCCCGCCATGATATTGCTAAAAAGGCCATACCCACTCACTCACTCATCCCGTAAGATAATTGCTTAGTGTTTTCACTGGATAAATATCAAAAGTGTTGTTTTAATCAAGCCTTTTGCCGGTCCGAGTTGTAATATATTTCATGGATGAAATAATTTTCGTATATTATGAAATAAACAAACAAAACAATGGAAGTAAATACTTGAGGCAGTACTTGAGAAACCCTTCACAGGTTCTGAAGCCACTGGAACACTCAATAAACTGTTATCGTGGTATTATCTGACTGCTCCTTTACCCCGTCTGACTGCTGTTATACCCATCTGGCAGTTCTTATACCTAATCTGACTGCTCCTATACCTAACCTGACTGCCCCGATACCCATCTGACTCTGCTCATACTGTTGATCACTGGATTGTCTGGTCCAGACTCCATTATTTACAGACCGCCAACATATAGCTGGAAAATTGCTGAGTGCGGCGTTAAACAAAAAACAAACCCTCTGACTGCTCCTATACTTAATCTGAATGCTGTTGTACTCTAAATAGACTCCTACCATACCCAGCCTCACTCCTCCTATACCCAGTCAAACTCCTATACCCAGTCAAACTCCTATACCCAACCTCACTCCTCCTATACCCAGTCAAACTCCTATACCCAGCCTCACTCCTCCTATACCAAATCAAACTCCTATACCCAGCCTCACTCCTCCTATACCCAGCCTCACTCCTCCTATACCCAGTCAAAATGATATACCCAGCCTCACTCCTCCTATACCCAGCCTCACTCCTCCTATACCCAGTCAAACTCCAACACCCAGTCAAAATGATAGCTCTTCGATTGGTGATTGCTCCAGCCTCACTCCTCCCATACCCAGTCAAACTCCTATACCCAGTCAAACTCCTATACCCAGCCTCACTCCTCCTATACCCAGTCAAACTCCTATACCCAGCCTCACTCCTCCTATACCCAGTCAAACTGCTATACCCAGCCTCACTCCTCCTATACCCAGTCAAACTCCAAAACCCAGTCAAAATGATAGCTCTTCGATTGGTGATTGCTCCAGCCTCACTGGTCGAGTGGTCAGTCTGACAGTGGTCTGATCATATGTGTACATACAGCTTCTTTCACGCCAACCACCGCGTTACCTCAGGCCCCTGGGCTGACATTGTGTAACGAGCATCAGTTAGACATAGGCAGGTATTTCCTAACAAGAAAATAATCTGACTCAATGGTTCTCGTTATAGCTGATAAAATCGCTCCTTAAGATAGCTACATGCTTAATTGTTTGAACGTCTTCCACCGTCAGCTGATACGTTTGAAGACTGTAACGCGAGTGATAGGTGAGGCCATGACTCAGTCTGTCAAAGGACACATCATAGGGAACCTAGTATATTAAGGATATTTGGAGATAGGTCTGGTTGCCCGTTCCTTTAACGTCATTTAACCATCAAAGAGATCCCCTTCCTTTGCATCAATGATTAAGCCGGCGCGGAGAACAGTTTAAGTCACCCCCCTGTGTATGGATCCTGGGAATCACACAGACCTGTTGCTACACAAAGTGCACCTATAGTTCAGGTCATCGCTATCAGTTTTTTTTCTAAAAGTATGAGTTCTGGAATTCCAAAATTTTTGATAGGTGGTTGGAATTCCTTTGTTGTTAGAAGCTGGCTATTTTGGGGGTTCCCCCGGGACTTGGGTGTTCATCATACAGTTCCACAGCTGAGAAGAGTTGGGCTTTATCAGGTTAGACGCTTTCTAGATTCCTCCACAGCTTCTGTGTGTGGCACTGATGATAGCTCAGAAAAACAATTGGTATATGTTTCCAGGAAGTGGTGCTAGCGGGCTGCTACTGGCCCGTGTTACAGCTTGTGTTAACCCAATGCTTGTCTGCTGTAATTAACCATATATTGTACAGTTTCTCCACGTTTTTTGAACCAGGAAACACGTATTCTATGTGACTCTGAAAAATAGTAGTCCAGTTGTGAGCCTAGCAATACTCAAGCAGATACACAGGATCAATATTATACATGATGACCATTAGGCTGATATTACATATGGTCAGATGTTTGGGAGTATGTTGTAAACAGATCGTTTTATCTTTAATTGTCTGAATTTCAACAACAGGCACTAATCTGTACAGAATATCTTCATTATTAGCTGTGAAGTGGGTATCAGTTATATTAATAATGCTATAATACATTTTAGGTGGTCAATACTTGTTTTTTGGGGACCCGAATGAAAGCAATGTTCACTGAGGACGTAGTAGTAGTAGTAGTTGTAGTAGTAGAAGTTGTAGTAGTAGTAGTAGTGTTGGTGGTAGTGGTAGTAGTAGTGGTAGTAGTAGTAGTAGTGGTAGTAGTGGTAGTAGTAGTAGTGGTGGTGGTGGTGGTGGTAGTGGTAGTACTAGTGGTAGTAGTAGTAGTGGTGGTAGTGGTAGTAGTAGTGGTAGTAGTAGTAGTGGTGGTAGTGGTAGTGGTAGTAGTAGTAGTTGTAGTGGTAGTAGTAGTGGTGGTAGTGGTAGTAGTAGTGGTAGTAGTAGTGGTAGTGGTAGTAGTAGTAGTGGTAGTAGTAGTAGATGAGAGATGGTATGACATAAGCGCTTATCTTGTCATACAGGCTGACATTGTATCGTCATCACGTTTGAATACCAAACTACACTTTATAAAAATTAACCCGCTCCTCCACGTCACTTCCGGTATCTCTAAGTACAAGGCAAAACAATACCTGTAAAGATCCCGCCCCGTCTTTAATCAACAAGCTTGGAACAATGTCCGTGTTGTAATTTAATCTGAAATTACACGCTCCTTGTCTAAACTTCTAAAGGTAAGATGCAATGAATGACGACTATGCTAAATCAATACAATCCCGGGTAACTTCCTGAGGAAATACGGTAGTGTTTGTTGGCCAACCTTACTCCCCACTTAATGGTTGCGTCACTAGGAATTAACATATTAGTGTAATTGGTGTATGCTTCAAACTAAAGCATGTTGTGGCTTTACGGAACGTCAAGTGGCGTGTATATTTTATCTATTACGCCGATTGAAGCTGGTGTTTTGTGACATAAGAAACAATCAGACGGCTATCTGCAGGTGCGCAGACAATCCGACCATTCCTCGCGTCCCAGCGGAAATATTTATAGGCCAATAACAGTGCTCCCTTTATTGCAGCGATTCATTTTCGGAGTCGTTTCATAATGTTTTTCAAAGAAATGTGGTCGCTAAGGTGGGTTGGTTTTACGCAAGATGACAGACTATATGGGAAGGATATTAATTAAGACATGTCGTACCAGTGGTGAGATTATGTTGTGTCATGTCTGGATTTATACCTGTGCTGTTCTATATCAGACTGACTGGAAATAATGTTAGTAAGAATCACGCTTTACTGGATAGAGACAGGGAATAATGTGATATATTAAGGCCCTGCACTGGCTAGAAAAAAGGGAATAATGTGATATACTAAGACCCTTCCCTGGCTAGAGACAGAGAATAATGTGATATACTAAGACCCTACATCACACTACACTGGCCAGAGACAGGGAATAATGTGATATATTAAGGCCCTACATTGGCTAGAGACATAGAATAATGTGATATACTAAGACCCTTCCCGGGCTAGGGACAGGGAATAATGTGATATACTAAGGCCCTACACTGTCTAAAACAGGGAATAATGTGATATACTAGGACCCTACATTGGCTAGGGACAGGGAATAATGTGATATACTAAGGTCCTACACTGGCTAGAGACCGGTAATAATGTGATATACTAAGGCCCTACACTGGCTAGGGACAGGGAATAATGGGATATACTTAAGCCCTACACTGGCTAGAGACGGGGAATAATGTGATATACTAAGGCCTTGCACTGGCTAGAGACGGGGAATAATGTGATATACTAAGGTCCTACATTGGCTAGAGACAGGGAATAATGTGATATACTTAAGCCCTACACTGGCTAGAGACGGGGAATAATGTGATATACTAAGACCCTACCCTGGCTAGAGACAGGGAATAATGTGATATACTAAGGCCCTACCCTGGCTAGAGACAGGGAATAATGTGATATCCTAAGACCCTACACTGGCTTGAGACAGGGAATAATGTGATATACTAAGACCCTACACTGGCTAGAGACAGAGAATAATGTGATATACGAAATCCCTACCCGGGCTAGTGACAGAGAATAATGTGATATACTAAGACCCTACCCGGGCTAGAAACAGGGAATAATGTGATATACTAAGGCCCCACACTAGCTAGCGACGTGGAATAATGTGATATACTAAGGCCTTGCACTGGCTAGAGACGGGGAATAATGTGATATACTAAGGCCCTATACTGGCTAGAGACAGGGAATACTGTGATATACTCACACCCTACACTGGCTAGAGACGGGGAATATAGGATATACTAAGGCCCTACATTGACTAGAGACGGGGAATAATGTTATATACTAAGGCCATATACTGGCTAGAGACAGGAAATAATGTGATATACTAAGACCCTACGCTGGATAGAGACGGGGAATAATGTGATATACTAAGACCCTACGCTGGATAGAGACAGGGAGTGATGTGATGTAATAAGACCCTACATCACACTACAGTGACTATAGACGGGGAATAATAGGATATACTATGACCCTACACAACACTACACTGGCTAGACACATGGAAACGTGGGAGAGAGTATCGCACTACGCAGTCTGGGGACGGAACGATGATACACCACTGCCAATGTTACACATTTGCAATGTTATACGTGATACGGATATTTCAGAAATCCATATTGGTCCCAACTTCACCATAAGAAGAAACACGTAGTCACTGTACTAGTAATAAACATGGAGTGGCTCGTGCTTAACTGTCATGTTCATCTTTGTCCCCACCCCAAGTCATCGTCTGTCCCACCCCCTCCCCCACCCCAAGGCATTTACCGGGCCAACACTATGATATGTTACAACTTGTGCGTGGCCTTGGCGAGAGTTGATCACTGGATTGTCTGGTCCAGACTCGATTATTTACAGACCGCCGCCATACAGCTGGGATATTGCTGACTACGGCGTAAAACTAAACTCACTCACTCACCTTGGCGAGACTTCGTGACCAGCTAACCCAGGACGTGTCATGATATCTGGCTCTAATATATCCTTGGTTCTATTCGTGCAAAAGAGCATATATTTCATATTGAACTGAAACACTTAACGTCCCATATGCCATTTCTTTCATCTTTATGTTTCAGATTGCAAATGCAGAAAACGTCTTCGTCCAAAATGGAGGAATTACAGAAAGCACCACTATGATTATGGTGAGAATAGAGTTAGTGAGTGAATGTGGGAGTGTGTGGGTGCGTTTGGAGTGAGTGAATGGGTTTAGTTTTACGACGCTTTGAGCAATATCACGACGGGGGACACTAGAATTGGGCTTCACACATTGTCCCCATGTGGGGAATCGAACCCGCATCTTTGGCGTAACGAGCTAACGCTTAACCACTCGACTGTCGCCCCCTGGTGAGTTTAGATGGATGAATGAGTGACAAAGTAACCTAATAGGTGAATGAGGATGTTAGTGAGTGAGTGTTGAAGCGGTTTCAGTAGTATTCAGATGAGGCCAATTCATATCTTTAACAATTGTAATCTTTCTAAAGAAGATGGTTATGGTGCTTGCAAATCTTGTGAGTTTATATGGATTGTACTTATGTGGGAAATCGAACCCGGGTCTTGAGCGAGACGAGCGAACACTTTTACCATTAGGCTACCCTACTGCTCCCTTACCCATTAGAAGAATATGGGTTAGTTTGACTCAATCAACCTCTGTGGGTGCCCCACAAATGTCCCAAGTACCCTAAACTTGTACCTCACGAAAACCCTATTCACACTCTCACACACTCACTCACTCTGTCCTTTTTTTTCATCAGCAATCAGAGCTCGCGTGGTCCGGAAGAAGTTAAACAGTGGCGGCCAGATGAAGGTCAGAGTGCAAGTGACCAATGTGATACGCTGCGGCAAGGTTGGACTGACCAGCGAGGTGGACCTGTGGACCAACTCCAGCTGCCTGTGTCCCTCGGTCAAAAGGGGGAGGGAATACCTGATCCTGGGCCACGAGGACAAGCGGCTTAACAGGCTCCTTATCCTGCCCAACACAATAGCGGCCAAGTGGAAGGATAAGTGGGTCAAGAAGATTCAGGTAGGAGCCAACGATCAGGACGATTCCGATTAGTTCGTGCGTTCGTGCTTACGTGTGTGTGTGTAATTTAACTAAAGCATGTAATACGTTGATATAAGCTTACGACGTAAAAGACGTCATACCCTTGTCTTGCCCAAGTCTCTAAGGTAAAAATTAATAGCTTAAATGATAATTTCTAAAAAAATAATAAACAACAGACTGGGGACCATACTGTCCACTTATCTAGACTTGCCTCTTCGGGGGACAGAATTACTGTACATCCATGGGCTCAGCATTCAGTACAGCCTTGGCTAGTCATACCCCAATGACAGAAATATGCAAATTAGCTAACCGGAAGTGGGATATTTTTCGCCGGCGCTCGCAGTTTGATTCGAAAGCTAAATATCAGTGAAATTATACTGGAGATATAGTCAAATGACAAATCGATTTCTTCATACCGTTATTTAGGCTTCAGTTACTCCGAAAGAATCTGTTAAGCATTTATTTAGATAATCCGCGGGACATTTTTTCTCAGTGAATGAATATGCCAGGAAGGAGTTAACAGCTTGTCTATTTTGGTTCACACGGAAATGGAAAACATGTATCACTACGCCGATATCTATGTAGGATTCTGACAAGTTTCTAATGTAAATATTGATGCATTTATTAACCGTGTGAAAATGATAAACAGGAATCATCACTCGTGTTTTTTTATATGGCAACGTTTTACCCATCCATTCATTGTCCATATCCGTTCTCAATAGATTAGCTTAACATGTCGTTTTAGGAGTTCCTAGATTAGGATGAATACGGTAATTAATTAAATACTGTCAGAGTGGCGTCAGAGTAAAACCCTCAGTCGACATGCGACATCTATCCTCTGTGGGGTTACTGTCCTCATGGTCAATGATTTAATGGATTTCTCAGTAAATTGTAAAACGCAAGGTTATCTGCCTTAATATGATAGCCTTATCTTCATGAGTGTTTTGTCAGACTAGTCAAGTATCGTGTACCTTGAAACGGGTCTCAACAAACGTTATCAGGTTCCGTAGGCAGGACACTCTAAAACGCATCCCCTTCTTCTTAGCGTTACTACTCGGAGACGCTCTGATCGCGCTTGAAGATAAGAGACTTAAAGCTTAAAGAACCGAACACATCTCTCGGCAGTGACAACTATTGTGAGTGAGGAGTGGTGAGTGAGTGAATTTAGTTTTACGCCGCTTTTAGCAATATTCCAGCTATATGGCGCGGTCTGTAAATAATCGTGTCTGGACCAGACAATCCAGTGATTAACAGCATGAGCATCGATCTACGCAGTGGGGATACGATGACATGTGTCAGCCAAGTCAGCGAGCCTGACCACCCGATCCCGTTAGTCGCCTCTTACAACAAGCATGGGTTACTGAAGATCAATTATAACCCGGATCCTCACGTATTTCGGGGAAGTAATCATCGACTCGTCTGTTACAGAAATGGGACCGCCGACTTCACCGACCGCCTTCATCCGGACGCCGGCGTAGTAATGGCGTCCACAAAGGCAGGACTAGTCTAAAGAAAACAAACAAAATTGGCAAACGCAAGAAAACAGCCATAAAACGAAAAAGGTAAGAAAATGTAAAGATTGTATTGTTTTTGTGAAATTAAGGTGTTAGGCAGCCTGATAGTTCAAGTGTTCGTTGGCATGACGAAGAACCTAGTTCGATATATCAACTTATTCCAACTTACTTAACTAAAACACCAACTTACAAACACACAAACTCATTCACTCTCTCGTCAAAAACCTTACTCACCCGCTAACTCAAATACCAACTGAACGCACTCACTCAAATGCCGACCTAAGCACCTTCTCAATTAAATACGAACTTACACACCTGCTCAATCAAACACCAACTTACACACCTTCTCAATCAAACACCAACCTACACACCTGCTCAATCAAATACAAACTTAAACACCTGCTCAATTAAATACGAACGTACACACCTGCTCAATCAAACACCAACTTACACACCTTCTCAATCAAACACCAACTTACACACCTTCTCAATCAAACACCAACCCACACACCTGCACAATCAAATACAAACTTACACACCTGCACAATCAAACACCAACTTACACTACTGCACAATCAAATACAAACTTAAACACCTGCTCAATCAAACACCAACGTACACACCTGCACAATCAAATACGAACTTACACACCTGCTCAATTAAACACCAACTTACACACCTGCACAATCCAACACCAACCTACACACCTGCTCAATCAAACACATCTTACACACCTTCGCAATCAAACACCAACCTACACACCTGCTCAATCAAACACCAACTTACACAGCTGCTCAATCAAACACCAACCTACACACCTGCTCAATCAAACACCAACTTACACACCTCAATCAAACACCAACCTACACACCTGCTCAATCAAATACCAACCTACACACCTGCTCAATCAAACACCAACCTACACACCTGCTCAATCAAACACAACTTACACACCTTCGCAATCAAACACCAACCTACACACCTCCTCAATCAAACACCAACTTACACACCTGCTCAATCAAACACCAACTTACACACCTGCTCACACAAACACCAATCTACACACCTCCTCAATCAAACACCAACTTACACACCTGCTCAATCAAATACAAACTTAAACACCTGCTCAATTAAATACGAACTTACACACCTGCTCAATCAAACACCAACTTACACACCTTTTCAATCAAACACCAACCCACACACCTGCACAATCAAATACAAACTTAAACACCTGCTCAATTAAATACGAACTTACACACCTGCTCAATTAAATACGAACTTACACACCTGCTCACTGAACCACCAACCTACCCACCTGCTCACTCAACCACCCACATACCCGACGTTCAACCTACTAACCCACCCACTGTTCATGTGTCTACCCCTTACTTCATTATAAGAAGAGCAACTACTTTGAATAGTGCCTTTCATACTGTTTAGCGGGTGGGACTGTGATACAAACAAACTAGTTTCATAGGATCACTAATCTCTCACAGTATTACAGGATAACACACTACAAGAGCATTACCATGTACGAGCTAGTTATCTTTCACCTAGCTACTCCGTTGTGTTTCAACGACTTCAGAACTACCGATTATTTTTCGAACAATGGTTGCGTATGAGAGATTTCATATTAATACCCTCAGTTCGGTGTTTCAGAGTTTCTGGTATTATTTCTCTTTTCAGAAAGCGGATGAATCGTAGAAAATCTCGATTATCGCAGTGAACGACAGTGTTTGAAGCGGCTCTAAAATCATGAAGATAGTTCTATGCTCCTTAGACAATGAGAGTTGTCTCCCTTACTTTGTAACCTCATCGCTTGTACAGGTTTTCACGATGTAAATATCTTCATAGCGTTACGCTTTTGTCCATTCATTAAGTAAAGGCGACCTTTGTCAGTTAAGAGTTTTTGACGTTAGGTTTGGAGCAAAGGCGGAAGTCACAGGCCCCCACTGCGGGTCAGAAAATCGATAAAGGGCTCCGAGTTCAGACAACACCCCTACTATATAATACATATAGTAGGGGGTGTTGATACTAAACCGGGGCCTAGTTTATGGATTTTCTGACCCGCAGTGGGGGCCTGTGGCGGAAGTGTGTTTTAAGCTGTCAAAGCTCTTTTAGCCAGACCAAGCTTTAACGAATATGTCAACAGTTGGTCTTACCTTTGTCCCATTTTGTGCATATTTATGTTTTGTCTTACCGTGAATCGACATGCTGCTTCTGTCAGACGTGAGGTGAACTCCTGTGTGTGTGTACCCTTGTCTGTGATCCGTCGGGACGCCTCTCTCTCTCTCTCTCTCTCTCTCTCTCTCTCTCTCTCTCTCTCTCTCTCTCTCTCTCTCTCTCTCTCTCTCTCTCTCTCTCTCTCTCTCTCTCTCTCTCTCTCACTCTCTCGCTCTCTCTCTCTGAATTAATTAGTAACAATGCGGATTACAGGGGTTCTGAACTGCAAGGAGGTTCACAAGATAAGGTATATGATGTAAATTTTCACCTGAACGTTGTCTTTCACTTAAGTGGAAATATGGACGTTTGAAAATGTACTGTGACTGTAACGATATTTCAATGTTCTTTTTGTCCGGATTACCTAGCCTCGTGACTTAAGTGCGCAATTCAAGTAAAACTCGCGTTGGGTTTTGACACGTATCCTATCGTTGAATGCTTGCGTATTCATTGTACATTTCCCTCTTGTTGCTAGTTGTTAAAGTCATAAATATACGCTGATCAGACACTGTAAATACGTTGTATATGTTATCAATGCAGATGCTTCTTTATGTTTGAAACGAGAAACGCATTTATCATTTATATATTTTTGTGATATGATTTTTGTGCGAGATGAATCTTATGTATATTTTAGTTTTTGCTTCAATACCAACTAGATTTGAACATTTTTTTATGTCAATGATCGTAGATATTTAGTAACGTATTTATGATTTATGTACATATTGACAGTGTAGCCAAGACGTTGTATGAGCAATATTGCACAGGTCTACTGTCACTATTAAAATATATCCCTATAACATGTGCTTTGTTACGATCAGGATTTGAAACGCCCCAAATCTTGTATCACGTACGTCTGATCTGATCGAATTGACGCTTTAAAGATCCAAGTTGGTTTAAATGTGACCACCGCCCGCCAAGGGGCCTATTTCCGCCTTGAGCGTGTAAACACAAGGCCTTATTTTGTATACTTCCGGCACAGCAACTTTGCCTTTGGCGATTTAATAAAAAACAAAACAAATGCATCCCCACGGAAAGCACGTGTATATGCCTCCTACACACATCGCGATATGGGCAAGCGCTTTTGATACTTGTGAGACCCTTAAGATACGATATATTTATTGATGTGTGAGTAATTGTCCGGATTTCGATCATGTCGTATATAATATAAAGTAGGGGTGCTGGATAGTTATCCGGGGCTTAGTTTATCGATTTTCTGACACACAGTGGGGGCCTATGTGTAAACATTATAAAACCACTGGGACTAAAATACGGAAAATGACGCCGGTAATAAAGTAATAGAAGCGTCAGTAAAATCATCACGATTTCCCCTCTTTTGGTCATTGCCTCCAGCAAATTCAATACGTTTCCAGGGTTTTGTTTTTGGTTACGCAGTTATTAGACCATATAATGACCACGAAAATGAATAATTTTTAAATACTTTCGGGCTTAATTTTAGAGGCCTATTCCAGAAAAGACGATTCGTAACAAAACTTCAGAGAATAACACAAACTATAAAGTGAAGCAATAATTACGTTTGTATGAAGTTCAACTTCCGTAAAATTTAATGCAGAAAAAAATAAAACAACATGAAAATATCCTAATAACTATGATATATTCATACACATTCACTATCGATATTCCTGTCATACCCCACCCAGATCGACATGCTCTATGCTCTGTAGTGACCGTGGACAAAAAGTTAAATATTCCCGTCCTACCAATCCCATATATCAAATATATCAGAATTAAAAGGCACAGATCACTCCTGCCATGTGTTTGAGTATGTTTACGCTCCGTTTAGAGCAATGTTCGTGCCAAATAATACCTGCGGTTTCCAACAATGGACTTGACACACGGTACATCCGGTTAGTTGTCTAAGAATAGACTTGACACACGGTACATCCGGGTAGTTGTCAAGAGGCCTTCGGCTTAGCGCACTTCGCTTTTAGCAGTATGGCCCCCGAACTGACTAAACCTGCCTCTGATAAGGAACTGTTCAAGTTCCACTGACTTGTGCTTGTTACGTGTAGGGTTAATGTATTGATGTACTGGGGGTCTCGCTGATGTAACCTCGTTGTCAGTGCATAACATGGTTGTGAAAATACGTCAAGAGCGTGCAGTTGACAAAAATAAAGTTATGTATATTTGCTTAATATCGTGTTTGTGTTTTCTATGGTCGCGTTCAGTGAACGTCTTCAAGGACTGGTAAGTAAGTCTCTCGTCACAGCGGGGTGTTTAACTTATAATGCGTGCTTTTCTTATTATGTTCAACTGATCTGTGTGTCGAGTTGAGTAGTCCCATGTGAACAGACTACTTCATCCACCCAATAGGGCCTACACATCAGACGCCGCAGTGAACAGACTACTTCACACATCCAATACACATCAGACATCCCATGTGAACATACTACTTCACCCACCCAATACACATCAGACGCCGTAGTGAACAGACTACTTCACACATCCAATACACATCACACATCCCATGTGAACAGACTACTTCACCCACCCAATACACATCAGACGCCGCAGTGAACAGACTACTTCACACATCCAATACACATCAGACATCCCATGTGAACATACTACTTCACCCTTCCAATACACATCAGACATCGCAGTGAACAGACTACTTCACCCTTCCAATACACATCAGACATCCCATGTGAACAGACTACTTCACCCACCCAATACACATCAGACGCCGCAGTGAACAGACTACTTCACACATCCAATACACATCAGACATCCCATGTGAACATACTACTTCACCCTTCCAATACACATCAGACATCGCAGTGAACAGACTACTTCACCCTTCCAATACACATCAGACATTGCAGTGAACAGACTACTTCACCCTTCCAATACACATCAGTTGCAGCAGTGAACAGACTACTTCACCCACCCAATACACATCATACGCTCCAGTGAACAGACTACTTCACACATCCAATACACATCAGACACCCCATGTGAACATACTACTTCACCCTTCCAATACACATCAGACGCCGCAGTGAACAGACTACTTCACCCACCCAATACACATCAGACGCCGCAGTGAACAGACTACTTCACCCACCCAATACACATCAGACATTGCAGTGAACAGACTACTTCACCCTTCCAATACACATCATACGCAGCAGTGAACAGACTACTTCACCCATCCAATACAAATCAGACGCCACAGAGTGAACATACTACTTCACCCATCCAATACACATCAGACGCCGCAGTGAACAGACTACTTCACCCATCCAATACACATCACACGCAGCAGTGAACAGACTACTTCACCCACCCAATACACATCAGACGCAGCAGTGAACAGACTACTTCACCCACCCAATACACATCAGACATCCCATGTGAACAGACTACATCACCCTTCGAATACACATCAGAGCACGCAGTGAGCAGACTACTTCACCCTTCCAATACACATCAGACGCCACAGTGAACAGACCACTCCACCCACCCAATGCACATCAGAGCACTCAGTGATCAGACTACTTCACCCATCCAATACACATCAGACGCCGCAGTGAACATACTACTTCACCCATCCAATACACATCAGACATCCCATGTGAACATACTACTTCACCCTTCCAATACACATCAGACATCGCAGTGAACAGGCTACTTCACCCTTCCAATACACATCACACGCAGCAGTGAACAGACTACTCCACCCTACCAATGCACATCAGAGCACTCAGTGATCAGACTACTTCACCCATCCAATACACATCAGACGCCGCAGTGAACAAACTACTTCACCCTTCCAATACACATCATACGCAGCAGTGAACAGACTACTTCACCCATCCAATACAAATCAGACGCCACAGAGTGAACATACTACTTCACCCATCCAATACACATCAGACGCCGCAGTGAACAGACTACTTCACCCATCCAATACACATCACACGCAGCAGTGAACAGACTACTTCACCCACCCAATACACATCAGACGCAGCAGTGAACAGACTACTTCACCCACCCAATACACATCAGACATCCCATGTGAACAGACTACATCACCCTTCGAATACACATCAGAGCACGCAGTGAGCAGACTACTTCACCCTTCCAATACACATCAGACGCCACAGTGAACAGACCACTCCACCCACCCAATGCACATCAGAGCACTCAGTGATCAGACTACTTCACCCATCCAATACACATCAGACGCCGCAGTGAACATACTACTTCACCCATCCAATACACATCAGACATCCCATGTGAACATACTACTTCACCCTTCCAATACACATCAGACATCGCAGTGAACAGGCTACTTCACCCTTCCAATACACATCACACCCAGCAGTGAACAGACTACTCCACCCACCCAATGCACATCAGAGCACTCAGTGATCAGACTACTTCACCCATCCAATACACATCAGACGCCGCAGTGAACAAACTACTTCACCCTTCCAATACACATCAGACGCCACAGTGAACAGACTACTCCACCCACCCAATGCACATCAGAGCACTCAGTGATCAGACTACTTCACCCATCCAATACACATCAGACGCCGCAGTGAACAAACTACTTCACCCACCCAATACACATCAGACGCCGCAGTGAACAGACTACTTCACCCATCCAATACACATCAGACGCCGCAGTGAACATACTACTTCACCCTTCCAATACACATCAGACGCAGCAGTGAACAGACTACTTCACCCATCCAATACAAATCAGACGCCACAGTGAACAGACTACTTCACCCATCCAATGCAAATCAGACGCCACAGTGAACATACGTCTTCACCCATCCAATACACATCAGAGGAGAATCATGCATATTCTTACACAACGAATAACACATACTATCTGCTCCGAGTGAGGAATTGTGAACTTTAGAAATTGCCCCCATAAGGTAATCGCATGTAAATGGTGTATTTAAATCGGAAGAAACATCAACTGTACCCAGTGAAATATCTGGCCTAAACTCTGCTTCAGAGGATGCATTAACATATTGACATCCTTGAAGGAAGTATTCAAAATTGTTTGCCTTCTTAAACTGTTCTTGAAATCTGTTAACTTTTCCCCTATTAGTCAAAATGTTGTTGCTTCACCATGCTAAGGCAACAAGAGTTACTTTCCCTTAATGAAGAGTGCGTACCAGCTCAACTTGTATTCGATCGACAAGCTTTTGTTCATTGGACAAAGAGTTGAGGTGGGCGGCGAATGGTCAGGATAGTGATGTTTTATCGGTCACACTGTGGGTGTGACCAACATTATTAAAGTCAACAACATGTCTGACTGTCTTGCTCCCAGTGACATACTGGCGCTTGTATAAACTGTCTTCTTCAGATTCTCACCCTTGAAGGCCCGGGTTAGAATGGACCTTCAGTAACCCATGCTTGTCGTAAGCGGCGACTAACGGGATCGGGTGGTCAGGCTCGCTGGCTTGGTTGACTTATGTCATCGGTTCCCAATTGCGTAGATCGATGCTCATGCTGTTGATCACTGGATTGTCTGGTCCAGACTCGATTATTTACAGACCGCCGCCATATAGCTAGAATATTGCTGAGTGCGGCGTAAAACTAAACTCACTCACTCACTCACTCTTCAGATTCTCCAAATGGAACCACAGCTACAACAAATACTGCTACCACCACTATTACAAGTACAAAAACAACCACAACAACTACTACAATTGCTAACACCACCTACTTTATCAATAGCTAATGTTCCACTTCCACCACACCAACTGTTGCCGAAGACATAAATACTATATTCAACCACTACCAATACTCCTGTTCCACCACTATCAACACTCTTGTTCCACTACTATCAATCCTCTTGTTCCACCGGGTACAATGTGTGAAGCCTATTTCTGGTGTCCCCCGCCGTGATGTTGCTGGAATATTGCTAAAAGCGGCG
This sequence comes from Haliotis rubra, assembly GCF_003918875.1. NCBI lineage: Eukaryota > Metazoa > Mollusca > Gastropoda > Lepetellida > Haliotidae > Haliotis > Haliotis rubra. Next base: position 1,722,175 of record NW_025767546.1, on the reverse strand, counting down.
TAAAACCAAACTCAGTCAGTCAGTCTTGTTCCACCACTTTCAACACTCTTGTTCCACCACTATCACTACTCTTGTTATAAGACAACCAACGACTTGTTTCTCACTACCAATACTCTTGTTCCACCACTATCAATACTCTTGTTCCACCACTATCAATACTCTTGTTCCACCACTATCAATACTCTTGTTCCACCACTATCAATACTCTTGTTCCACCACTATCAATACTCTTGTTCCACCACTATCAATACTCTTGTTCAACCACTATCAACACTCTTGTTCCACCACAATCATTACTCTTGTTCCACCACTATCAATACTCTTGTTCAACCACTACCAATACTCTTGTTCCACCACTATTAATACTCTTGTTCAACCACAATCAATACTCTTGTTCCACCACTTTCAACACTCTTGTTCCACCACTGTCAATACTCTTGTTACACCACAATCAATACTCTTGTTCAACCACTATCAACACTCTTGTTCAACCACAATCAATACTCTTGTTCCACCACTATCAATACTCTTGTTCAACCACTACCAATACTCTTGTTCCACCACTATCAATACTCTTGTTCAACCACTATCAATACTCTTGTTCCACCACAATCAATACTTTTGTTCAACCACTATCAACACTCTTGTTCAACCACTATCAATACTCTTGTTCCACCACAATCAATACTTTTGTTCAACCACTATCAACACTCTTGTTCAACCACTATCAATACTCTTGTTCAACCACTACCAATACTCTTGTTCCACCACTATCAATACTCTTGTTCAACCACAATCAATACTCTTGTTCAACCACTTTCAACACTCCTGTTCAACCACAATCAACACTCTTGTTCCACCACTATCAATACTCTTGTTCCACCACTATCAATACTCTTGTTCCACCACTATCAATACTCTTGTTCAACCACTATCAATACTCTTGTTCCACCACAATCAATACTCTTGTTCCACCACTATCAATACTCTTGTTCCACCACTATCAATACTCTTGTTCCACCACTATCAATACTCTTGTTCAACCATAATCATTACTCTTGTTACACCACTATCAATACTCTTGTTCCACCACTATCAACACTCTTGTTCCACCACTATCAATACTCTTGTTCAACCACAATCAATACTCTTGTTCCACCACTATCAACACTCTTGTTCCACCACAATCAATACTCTTGTTCCACCACTATCAATACTCTTGTTCAACCACAATCAATACAATTCTTGTTCCACCACTATCAATACTCTTGTTCCACCACTATCAACTCTCTTGTTCCACCACTATCAATACTCTTGTTCCACCACTATCAACACTCTTGTTCCACCACTATCAATACTCTTGTTCCACCACTATCAATACTCTTGTTCCACCACTATCAATACTCTTGTTCCACCACTATCAATACTCTTGTTCCACCACTATCAATACTCTTGTTCCACCACTATCAACACTCTTGTTCCACCACTATCAATACCTTTTGTTCCACCACTATCAATACTCTTGTTCCACCACTATCAATACTCTTGTTCCACCACTATCAATACTCTTGTTCCACCACTATCAACACTCTTGTTCCACCACTATCAACACTCTTGTTCCACCACTATCAATACTCTTGTTCCACCACTATCAATACTCTTGTTCCACCACTATCAATACTCTTGTTCCACCACTATCAATACTCTTGTTCCACCACTATCAATACTCTTGTTCCACCACTATCAATACTCTTGTTCCACCACTATCAATACTCTTGTTCCACCACTATCAACACTCTTGTTCCACCACTATCAAAACTCTTGTTCCACCACTATCAACACTCTTGTTCCACCACTATCAACACTCTTGTTCCACCACTTTGTTCCACCACTATCAATACTCTTGTTCCAACCACTATCAACCACTCTTGTTCCACCACTATCAATACTCTTGTTCCACCACTATCAATACTCTTTTGTTCCACCACTATCAATACTCTTGTTCCACCACTATCAACACTCTTGTTCCACCACTTTCAACACTCTTGTTCCACCACTATCAATACTCTTGTTCCACCACTATCAATACTCTTGTTCCACCACAATCAATACTCTTGTTCCACCACTATCAATACTCTTGTTCAACCACAATCAATACTCTTGTTCCACCACTTTCAACACTCTTGTTCCACCACTGTTAATACTCTTGTTCCACCACTATCAACATTCTTGTTCCACCACTTTCAACATTCTTGTTCCACTACTATCAATACTCTTGTTCCACAAGTACCAATACTTTTCTTCCACCACTACGAATACTCTTGTTCCACCAGTACGAAGTCTGAACGCAGTCTGGGATACCAGTTTACAATGGATACCCGGCACAGATGCAACATATTGACCTCGAGGTGACCAGCCGAGCATCAGGCTGGGAAACATCCAATAATACTTTAACGTTTTTGCATGACTCAACCAAGGTTTGACGTACGACTGCGTTATCAACCACTGGCTTGGCTGTGCCAGACTCGATTGTTCACTCCCTACCATGACGGACCTTGAGCTTTGTTGTTTTCTTGAAACAACATTCACTCACACACACACATAAAAATAAAGTGCAGTTGGACTTAGCAAGACGAAAATAAGTAGCTACCCATTACGCTGTGACCTATATTGTTTATCAAAAAAAGACAAGACTGACGCTTATACTAACCCCATTTGGTATGTTTGTTTTCCGAAGTAATGTCTGTCTGGGAGGGCCTCCTTCACAAAAATAAAAACCTTATCGAACCGGATTTTCAGGTTCAGTATCTTATAACGTAATTGAACATACAAGATATTGACAGGCTGTTCAGATAGCGGTCTGCTGGCAAAAACTATTGAAAACGTCCTGTTTCTTTACTAATCCAACTTATACAAGGTCAGTCACATCTCGGACATATCGGTATGGGTGATATTTTTTCAATACGTCTCTGACTTAAGCAGCTTTATAGTGACCTCTGCCATCTGGACAGACGGGTGGCCGAGCTGGACACTGTAGGCCATTCTTCTCAGGTCAAACGCGAGCCCGGAGACAGCTACCCTTTCAGCATGACACCCACGCACTGAGGTGCGCCAAGTCATGGGTATGTGACTAAGGCTGTGAACTGGAAACAGTGATAAAGAACTTCGGGGGAGTAGATTTGAAGCAGATTGACGCTCAAAGACAGTTGTTTACGGTACCCGATGTCGTTCTGAGGTAACATACACGACCATGGGATGTTTCACCAATGTTGTCATCGTTGCGAGTGTTTTCCTTCCCTGCGCGTTACCCTCCGAGCAGCAAGGTCAGTATGTACATATTGTGCAACAATCGTTTTGAAATGAAGTCAGTGTCTACTGTATTAATAGACCCCGAAACCTCGTGAACACAAGCTTCTTGGATCAATCTAACATTGATTTTGCATGACCCACAGCGTCGTGTTCCCAACGTGATCTGGAATAGTGAGTGAGTTTAGTTTTACGCCGCTTTTTGCAATATTCCAGCAATATCAAGGCGGGGACACCAGAGATGGGCTTCACACTCTGTACCCATGTGGGAAATCGAACCCGGTTCTTCAGCGTAACGAGCGGACGCTTTAACCACTAGGCTACCCCACCGCCGATCTGGAATACCGACCTGGCCATACCACTACTTCTCTTAACAGATATGGGGTGGTTACGTCGTCTCAGGTGAAGCGATGTGATCAGTCCATGTCCTTCAGGTTTTGCCAGAAACCGTGGGTTTGAATCCAGGTTCGATGTTTGTCCGCGGTATACCCGAGCATGTGGGTTTCAGCAATCGCGAGGATTGATGCGCATGATGTCAGTCACCGGATTGTCTGATCCAGCGTCCATCATTTACACACAGCCATCATATAGTTGGATTATTGCTGAATGCGGTACAAAAGTACGCTGAGCCATTGAGCCGGCGTTAAACAAAGAAACAAACAAATATTACCTTCGTTTTTAAATATACTGAACACAATTATACAGTCACTGTTTCAAACAGACATGAATCGAAATATATCGTTCGAAAATGATCGCTTTCATCTCGATCATGGTCTTTACATTTGTTGTTTTTGTTTAGGCTATGCACGCAGCAGACGAGCGACGGTGAGTACTTTCCTCCTCCTATTTTGGTCTTGAATTCCAGTCCTTATACACGTCGCGTGGTTTCCATGTAAACAAAAGAAAGTATACACCCACGTTTGATGGGTGTTAAAAAGAGAAAAACAAGAGCTGCTTTTTCCATTGTGATTTAATTGATGTCACACTTTTCACCTATCGTGTTTCGGGGACTTTTTCAGCCTTGAGTAACGTCATGACGTTGACATGTCGGTCAAATTCAATTTTCAGGTGGATACTTTTATTCCAGGCCTACTGCCGAGTGCGGCGTGAAACAATAGTCGTTTTACTCTATGAAAAAATAAAGCCGGTTCACAGAGTCAAACGCCGACACATGCGTTAATATTCCCATAAAAGCTGAACGTTTTTGTGGCAGATTGTATTGATCGTTACCGTATCTTCCAACAGATGCACCCGTGTAGATACGGGTTAGAAGTGATCTTCAGTAATCCGTGCTTGTCGTAAGAGGTGGCTAAAAGAATCGGGTGGACAGGATCGCTGAATTGGTTGACATATTTCATCGTGTCCCAATTGCGTAGACCGATGCTTATGCTGTTGATCACTGGATTGTCTGGTCCAGACTCGATTATTTACAGACCGCCGCCATATAGCTGGAATATTGGTTAGTGCGGCGTAAAACTAACCACACTCCAACAGGTGCAACTAAAAAAACCATAAAGATGTTTTTGAGACGCATGGAGCTGGTTAGGTTATTCAGTCTGTACAGCCATACAGCATGCCTGGCATTGATCCTGTTAGGATGTAAAAGTACGAAAGCCTAATGGGTGCCACTCTCGTAGCACAAATTATCTTTTTAACCGAAATTTCTCGCTTTTAGTATTTGTTTAAGAAACTCGGAAATACGAGGCAGTAATAGAAGAAATTCGTAATTTCGAAGGTTTATAGAACATTAAATATCGAGAAAATAGCTGTAATTACAAGAAAATAATCGAACTGGAACATTTTTAAAATCAAGACAATAATTAAAGTAAAAGAAAACTGGTTGCCGTTCATGATATCAATCACTGGATTGTACACAGACCTCCGTCATATAGCTGGAATATTCCTGAATGCGGCGTTAAACAACGAACAAATCACTTCCACCGTCGATATCCATATGCATAATTAATTTGTCTCCCAGACATGTGATGTCAGTTACTCCTCCCTACGAACTGACCACACCATGTGTCTGGCGGACAATCCAGGCGCCGTCCCGATCAGCCTCGCCCCCAGCAGAAGCAGGACATTGTAGACCGACACAACTACCATCGGGCCAGCGTACCGGGAGCCGCCAACATGCTGAACGTCGTAAGTTGTACATAGTTTATATGGTTCTCAAAATTAAGTAGGTAGCGTTGACACAGTTTCTACGGTGTCGCATTTCACTGTTCGGGGTTACTTCCATTTGTCTTGTCAGGATCCGGTGCTGGTGAGTTCGAATCCCCGATTGGACCTGGGCTCCTTTCCTCAAAGCAATCGTAGCGCTACGACAGTCGTAAGTCTATGTTAAAGTATGGGAGTTACGATCATCTTAACGCTACGATCGCTTTGTGGATCGGGCCCAGATCATGATCCCCGATTGTCAGTACTATGGGTACCATCGATTACAGTGGATAGCTGTGTTTGCCAACATTCACTCACTCACTCATCTACAAATAGTTTACATAGAATTACAGAACTGAAGAGCTGTTTAAATCAGCGTTAAATCCAACTCTTTCACCTTCGTCCAAACTATCTGATGTTCTTAGTGCCAATCTCCAAGGACATATGTGTGGACCCAGCTGTAGCTGTTATATGTACTCTTAAAAAAACGTATGGGAACTTCATTTTTAATTTACAATTGAAAACATTGGGAGACATATCGGAGTCAATCAGTATTGATATAATAATAATGAATGTTTTGAGAGTACATCACCACTTGCACTTCCTTATGACCATAGTTGTTTGTACAGTAATCGCTCTTGAAAGATGATTGATGTATGCCGTGAAATTTGCACGTGTACGATTTTCATTTAAAAAAAAAAACGGCTTGAAACAAACACTAGCAACTTATGGTGTTAGATGATTTAAAATTAATGGTCTACAGTGATTTATCAACCTTCTTGAAAACTGTCAAAATCAAGAAAGACACCCCATGCACGTGTTTGGGGCTACTGCGTTGTGCACGTGCATACCATGTGTTGTGTTTAGGGTTGGTGATGAAGAGAAATGGTGGTGCGTTCATAAGATGTCTGTCTTTGAAAAGTTTGTTATTCTTCCTATCCAAATTGAAAGTTCAGGTTCCCCTAGTGTTTTAAAGAATATACTTTCATTGATTCGAATATGCAAACATGGGAAGTTTGTTCAGATATCTGATTTTCCTGAGCATAATTAACCAGCTGGATCACTAAACTGTTTTAGTGTACATCGATATCGTAATCATAATAATTTTTCACATCCGAATTATACCAATAAGAAGGGCAAGAGATACAAAATATATTTTCAGTCCCTTTTTGGCCCGTCCTTGACCCAATCTGCTATTTTAGAATTCCTGTATTGGATAAAATCCCAATAGTTACGTTTTGGCACATACTTCGTACATCCGCCTGGTAATCTCTTCTCTGATCTCTTACTACAATGAAACAAAAGTTGGTATAATGGTTATCTTAACTGTAGATGAAATGTTTTGGGTTTTTTTGGTTGTTGTTTTTTGTTTTTTCGTTATTGTTTGTTTTGTTTCGTTGTTGTTGTTTTTTGTTTTTGTTTTTTGTTTTTGTTTTATTTGTTGTTGTTTTTTGGGGGGTGTTTTTTAAAACTCTGTAGGTTTTATGCTACTGAAAGTTGAAAGAAATACTGTTTCATTACATTATTATCTATTATACCATCACTCATTCTTGCATCAGCCTGTATAACACGTACTCTGTGGCTTGGCAAATTCTGTTAACTTGGTCAAGAAATATTTTTGGAGTCACATAATTTGAAATGTATTTTTTGACCGATTTCCAATGAAAGGTGTCTTGTACAGATAGTTGTGCATTTCCAACAGTTATGAATTAATGAAAAATAGATAGTTTCAATTTTGAAATCGAATTATAATTTCAAATAGTAAAAGCGAGTATATATATTTAAATGCTGAATAAACGTCACTAAAATTCATATTTTTGGAGATATATTATTACCTCACACTTACACATTAGATTATTTTTTAACATTGCATAATTCAGGTGCATTTACAACGAACTGACCCTCGTTATAGAACTGGCTCTATGTTTGTTAACACATTTCTTGTTTTAAATTCGCTCAGCGATTGTTATGACAGCACAGATGTCTTTGCTTTGTTTTTGGGAGTCAGTTTAAAGGTCTTTTCCCTGTTTGTGTAGAAACCCGACTGTAACCCCTAATGGCATAGCATTGCATCACGTATGTCCGGTTATCACCATGTTCACCCGTGTATGACATGATATTATAGGTGTGGGATGAAGAGATTGCTGTGGTCGCCGCTAAGTGGGCCAGGCAGTGCATAAATGGGCACGAAAGTACGCCTTTAAAAAGAAGCATACCAGGTAGGTATCCCCTGAAGATACTGTTGAGAATGATTTACATTAACAGTCGTTATACTACATGTAAAGAACGTTTCTACAATTCATGAATGAATATCAATCATCTGCCTGTATTTCTGATTACTGTTTCACACATGGATATGTATGATACTGTGAAATCCAATATTTACGCATTGGTTTACTTAAACTTTGTTATCGGCTCCAATCTTACACAAACAGGCGTCGTTCCACAAAGCGACATTCCGACAGTGGCAAGTCTATGTTAAAGTATGGGAGTTCGGGTCAACCTGGCCCATAGATAGCTTTGTGCCCCTGGCCCCTGATCTCAACACCGATACATTGTCTCCTTTCATCAGGGTCTGTCAACAGAAGGACATGTCAGGTATATTACCATTATGTGTTTCAATGAATTGGCGATTTTTAGATTTTCGAAATTGAACCAATCAATCTTTATTCCGGTACTCAAATTATAAGGCCTCAGGCCTATAAGTACACTATATACATTTGTTTAAACACGTTCAAGAAACTTTCTATGTGCAAATGTGTAGAGAATATACATCAGGATAGGTTTTCAATTTCTTTAGTATTTCAACTGTTTAGCAGCTGTGAAATTTTCAGCTTGTTTGGATAGACATACATTTATTCATATATTTTTGCTTCGAAGATTACTGTAGCTAGGGCACACAAGAAGTAAATAATTCTCGTCTTCAATTGCATTTGAATTACATAATTGACATGTTCTATATTCTCTGTTCATGTTTACATATCTACCTTTCTCAATTAAGCGTTCATGAGATGAGCATCAGCATTGTGTTAAACTTACTCTATACTTGTTTACATTTAAACATGATAGATAGAATTCGGTATGGATATTGTTTTTAAACATTAGGTAAGTGTCACATTTGCTTAAAATAGATAAAAAAATTCTTGCCAGTTTTGAAAATACATACGTTTTAGCCTGAGTTAATGATTTGATGAATTCCGGATATATTCCAATTTCCTGGTTATGCCAAATATCTCCAAATTAAAAGAAAATAATAATTGTTTATATCAGTCACCCAGTTTATGTCCATTTCTATCTTGTAAGAGCATCATATTATAACCTCTCTTTGGTAAGCAATATGTTGGCATGTGTAATAACTTTATCCAATACCGAATTACTTTTAAAAAGTGTACAATAAGAGTATATATATAAAGGAAACCTGCGACATTCTAAATAGATCATGATATTTGGGGTGTTTCGTTTAACACCCAAAAACTTTTACATGCATACATATGAACCATTTCCAAGTTTCCAAATGTATTTAATCCCAAAATTTCTGCTCCTTGTAAAAGAATAGGATATATTTTTACATCAAATATTTTGAATATGTATTTGTCTTAGGATTCCTAGACGCACTTTCTGTGCCTGCACTGCTGCATAGTTTGCGTGCAATGACCAGGATAATTGGATTAGTGAAATATACACCAAGACATTTGTAAGAATTTGTAGTTTCAAGTTTACAATCTATATATTGTATTTTTTTCCATTTTTTGCTAGTTTTCAGCCATTTTTAAGTACCAGTACTTTTGTTTATCCAAATTAACTGTCAGCTTTGACTGCTCACAAAAGTTTTCCAGTTCATATATTGGAGTGAAAATTTTACTGAAAATGTTGAAAAAAGTTATCCCTCTATAGTTATTAACGTTGTTTAAATCACCGGTTTTGTGCAAAGGAACTATTATTCCCTCTGACCATTCTTTAGGAAAGTTACCTTTTTCAAGTATCAGGTTGAGTATGGGGTTAGAAGGTCAGCCGAATATTTAAACAATTCAGGTATCATATTGTCTTTTCCTGGGGATTTGTTAAGATTAAGATTCTGGATGTTGTCTAATATTTCTTCTGTAGCCTAGTGAGTCTAGTATCTTTTCTGTGAGTTCACAATTTACGTCTGAGTTTACGGGATTATCATCAGAAATTGAACGTAAACGGGCAGTTCCAAATAGAGAAATTATTTATGACCCCGTTATGATGTCGATATTTTTCAGTCTCGTCATACATTGCCGTAGTGTTACTTGTCAACAGCATATAGAGGTTTATTCCCATCTCTCGAATACATTCCAAAATGATACTTCTGGAAAATGGCTATTGGGTTTCACGAGCCCTTAAAGCATATACTTACCTAAGGTGTTAATTATGGATCGACTTGAGCAATACATACCACTTTACGTTTCCTTGGTTAGTTTTGGCTTCTGGCGTATCAAGTGACCAAGCAATGCTGTGACGAAGCAAAAATAGAATGCGGAGTTAAATCTCATTACCCTCTCGCCATGTGAGTTCATACCATCAGTAAAAAGCAACAGAAATAGTTGAATAATATCTGGAAGTAATTGTGTACAATTATTCTCGATCTGCGTGGCCAATTCATATATGAAAAAAGCAAATAAGAAGGGGCTCAATACACATCCTTGTCTGACACATACTTCCATCTCAAAGGTTTCTGATAATACATTAATACATTAATACATTATAATTTGTGACATAAGCTTTAACCATCTTATATATTTGTCTTATGAGATTATTCATTTTAGGGCTAAGACCACTTGTGTTTAGAATATTCCATAATTTTTATTTAGAGTGCACAAATAAACCAATACAGAACAATGGGGAGTCCTGACGACAGTGTACTTAACCACAGGGATGCAAGATTAAGCGAGGACGTTTGAAATATGAAGGCTCCCCAACACTGCAGAGGTCCGCATATTTATCATGCTTTTCCTGAATCTTGCCAATCACATTTGAAAGGCTGCATATTTATCAAAATCTTGCCAATCACATTGACGGAAAATTCAATGATATAAATAAATTCATTGGCTTTATCATAAAGAACAAGATCAGGTTTGTTAGCTGGAATTCTTCTGAGGCTGTATATGGGCCTATTCCACAGAAGTTTGAAAGCATCATTTTCCATGACGCCCTGGACATGTTCAGAGTCGTACCATGGATGAACCTCGGAGTCAAAGCCAAAGGCATGGCGGAGACGGTAGTAAAGGCAACGAGTCATCCATCATGTCGTTTAAGATATGCTGTTTGTGCCAAGAAGGGCATCCACTGACAAGGTGCTGGACAGTCTCTGTAAATTCATGACACAGTCGGCATTTCATGTTAATATTTTCTTTAAGAATCAAATTTGGCGATTACGAGTGGGAAGTGACTGGTCCTGAGTAGCAAAAAGAAAGCCCTCAGTTTCACATTTAAGACCAGCCGACTTCATCCAGGCGAAGGAGTCGGTGGGATTGCTATTCTATTCCACACACTGCATGTACACACGATGCAATGGTTTCCCATTTTTTCTTTCTTTCAGTCCAAACCTTTATTTTTGCCTTAAGGGAATTGACAATTTGGAGAAGCATCTTTTCTTTCGTTGTTTTGTATTTCAGGTTTAGATTTCTCCAAATTGACTTTTGTCGTTTAGACATGGGATTCCCTGATGATCTTAACTTCAGGCAAAGCTCTATCCAGGAAATGTATTTTCTAGTTTCTGTTAGTTTCACTTGAAACCGGTTTTTCTTTGGTGTATTTTTCTTAGTATTGGATGTGTTTTCTTTGGAAACTGTGAAGTTCCTCCAAGGTTCGAGCGGCAGCATAGACACAAAAATTAACTTCATGCAACAACCATTCCGCAGAAAGTTTAATAGAAATAATGTCATTTAATAAATTAATTTCATTTTTGGGAAAAGATTAAGTTGTTTGTTTAATTGGCCTCCGTTTTTCTAAAGGTAAATCAGATATTTCATCATTAATAGAATGAAACAAAATATATACAGGATTTTCGGAAAGATCAGCATCTGAGGAAGAGGAAGTGTGAGGATCCGAAATTTCGGGGCCAGTTGGCTCTATGCCGGAAGAGTTTAAACCAGGAAGAGGAGAGAGGTTAACGCGGACGTCCATCAGAAGTTTTGGGTCTGCTGCCACTTGAGCATTCTGCTCATGCAAAGGTTCCTGACGGGCATCAGTTATGGGTTGAACTGGCTCACGGGGCAAGAGATTTTTAAGCCGCCGGAATTGATCTCGGAGATTTTGCTCCGTCAGGAAAGCATACATGGGCATGGCATTGTCCCAATGCTGCTTAAGCGACTTGCCGGTTATTCGCGGATTTGCAGGCCATCCTGGCTCTTGCACACTCTAGTAGTGAGGTTTTCAGATGGTTTGACCAAGATATTCTTGATCGGGTGCTGTGCCTTCCCCTGGGGCAAGCCCCATCTCCAGTAAGATTGGTTTGACTACCGGAGGAAGGCTGACTGGGCTGCGGAGGTAAAAGATGGTATTCTCCTTGGCTTTCTGTAACCCAGTAAATAAACCAGCTTCGAGGGGTCAGCCCTAACTGGGTGATGTACGTTTGGTTCAGGGAATGAAATTCCCCTATCTTGGCCCACCACGGAGAGGCGTACATCATCAGGCCTTATTATTATTATGATGATTATTATTATTACTTAACACACTGCTAACACTGCTCTGTACTCAATGATAATTCCAGGCTGTACGTAAAACCAATGCTTGTTGTAAGAGACGAACAAATTGAATTTCAATCTTCGATGACGGTCTGTATAAACAACGTGTATCGTGTCAACAACATTATGCCAACTTGATAAACCATCTCGATCTACCACTAATGCGTTAAGATTTTTATTTTAAACTTTGATAATATATATTTTTCGACCGTGTTGAGTTTGAATAAGTAATCTACTGCATAGACAGTAAATTGGGGTTTACTTACACTCTTTCAAAAAAAGAAACGCAACCCCTGTTTTTTTTGGTAATGTTTATATCAATTTTAACTGGTTATTACATTTGTATTTTTAAAGATAATGTTATGAAATTTGACATGGTGAACCTTAGGTCAGCACGGTATAAGGTAACAGTTAATGCAGGTCAGTATCGACCTCTCAATTTACGCTAGGGGGGCGTTGTCTTCAGTATCTCGTTGTAGAGCCACGAGCTCTAATCACAGCAGTGCACCTCCTCGGAACAGAACGAATCAGACGGCGGATGTTTTCCTGGGGGATTGCTCTCCACTCTTCCTGGAGTGCTGCGGCCAGTTCAACCAACGTGTGCGGTTGTGGTGTACGTGCACGAACACGACGATCCAGCTGGTCCCACAGATGTTCGATAGAATTGATGTCTGGCGATCTGGAGGGCCACGGCATCACGTTGACGTTTGAATTCTGTAGGAATGCCACTGTTGCACGAGCTGTATGAGGGCGGGCATTGTCATGTTGAAACAACTCCCTCTGTTGGTCGATTATCGGCAGAAGATGTGGCTGTAAGACGTCATCAATGTACCGTTGTGCCGTCAAATTGCCACGAATGATGACCAAGTCTGACCGTTGGTTGTAGGACATGGCTCCCCATACCATGATGCTTCCTCCTCCAAATCTGTCGACCTGTCGAACGCAGTTCGGTGCAAAACGTTCATTTGCTCGTCTATAGACACGTTGTCTACCGTCACGTCGTTGAAGAAGAAAACGAGACTCGTCACTAAACCAGACTCTTCTCCAGTTTCTTAGGGTCCATCTCCTTACGTTAGTACACCACCTGAGACGTTGGCGTCGATGTTGGCGTTTCAAGACGAGCCCAACAACTGGTCTTCTTGCACGTAAATTTGCCTCATGTAAACGGTTCCTGATGGTTTGGGCCGATACTCTCCTCAAACCTGGCACCTGTGTTGCAGTGATGGTGGGTGGGGCATGCCGATTACGTAGGTGGCTGAGTCGAATAAAGCGATCCTGAGCCGGTGTGGTGATCCTAGGTCTACCGCTCCTGGGACGATCTTCAATTGCATGGAACTGTGTGTAACGATTCCAAAGTCGTGATATTGTTGTTTTGTGTACGTTTAGATGACGGGCAACTGTTCCAAAGCTTTCCCCGGCCTCAATGCGACCAATGGCAATATTTCGATTTGCTGTACTCAAACGGGGCATTTTCGAACTTGATTGGCAGAGCAAATTATGAGAGAAAAATTACAAAATAAGGCGTGCTTTTAAAACCCTCTACATGAACTGTGTTTTCAACGATTTGCACGTGCAACAGGCTTTTAGCATTTTGTACATGACAATTTCGCACTTTCTCAAATAACACGGATACAAAGGTCATCATGTGTGAAAATGGTTCCGTTTGGGAGCTTATACTGATCAGATGGGAACGTATTAACAGTATTTTGAAGAAAATTCTAATTTACATTCACCATCTTTATTCTAGAAATGATGTCAGATATTTAGATAGGGGTTGCGTTTCTTTTTTGAGAGAGTGTATTTTTAAAAGAAGCGTTCTTTTTATAAAATGAAATGTGCTTTTTAGGTGTAAGCAATTGCTTTTTTGCTGTAATGGTAGTTTCACCCTGCAAATTATCTACAACGGCAATTGGTCAGTTATAGTAAATATTTTAGGTTTGGAAAGACCTACAACACTCTTTAAAATCTAATTCGCACTATATCGCCGTCTGCTTGACCACAGACCAACTGTTGGATCTCACTTTCCCTCCCTTCAGCCCTGCCGGGGATATCTCTTGGTCAGAACGTGGGGTCGGGCTGGCCATCTTTCTTGTCCGTCATCACTGACGGCTGGTCCGCCGAGGCTGCTTGGTTTCGCTTCGGCGTGGGTTCCGTCAACGGCTCCGACGTCAGACACTACACCCAGGTACCCAGAGACGTCCCGACTACCACTAGGTTCCACTGTCGTTGTAATGAACCTACTGCATGTCTTCATGGAATGGTTCCCGTGAAGATCCGGGCTAGAACTTGTCTTCCGCAACCTATGCTTGTCCTAAAAGGCGAACAACGGGACCGGGTGGTCAGGCTCATTTACTTGCCATGACACATATAATCGTATCCCAATTGTGTGGACGTTCATGATGTCAGTCCATGATTTTCTCGCCCAGACTCGATTATTTACAAACCGCCGCCATGTAATTGTAATATTGCTGATTGTTGCGATAAACAACAACAAAAAACCCAAAATAAACACAGACTATATAAAATATCATTGAATGATCAATATATCTTCACAAATGTGTGATATCAGATTATAATGTTACACAGATTATCAACGAATTCGTGTCAAGAATAGGGTGTGGGCAAGCTATATGCACTCTCCAGGGCTTCCGGATACCGTTCTATGTTTGTAATTATGCCCGAGGGTGAGTATACAATGTATGACGGAGCTCTACTATACCATGCGGAGTTAGTAATGGACCCAACTGAAACACTCTGTTGTTTGTGAAGATAGATTAAAATCGTCATGTCAGCAACCTTGATGAGTTTTGTAACTACACGTCATCAGACCTCGATGGCTGTACATATTTATAGTATTCACGGACACCTGGTGTCAAGGCTGATTTTCAGTGGACCACGTATTGAAGTTTCACTCATATTTTTCTGTTCACGCTCAGTGGACTCTGTTACAGCATAAATTGAGACTGGGTATTATCTGTCATTGACGCCGTTTTTACAAGATAAGAATAACGTCAACGACCGTTTTGGGGGTTGGGGGGTGGTTTGAGTCGTATACTTTCAAGGAGTGACCATTTCATGCTGGCTTGGTTTATCATTGCAGGCAACGTTCCAACGAGGTTGCCAAGCCGTACTGTTCAACAACTGACCCCACGACAACTTGCCCTATGTGCTTGTCCAGAACACCTCAGGGCCTTTGTGGTCAGTACTGTATGCTTGAGAAGCCATCGTAGCTAATTGTATTCGTTGTACATCCGTTTTTGTGTCATACCATCATTGTTTTCTTGAAGCAGCACTTATCATATTGATTATCTTTTAAGACTGTGCCGGGAAAGTGTGCACGAACTCTGGGATTCTGGACACATCCCGATGTCAGTGCCAATGTCCAAATAGCGGCTACTTTACAGGAGCGTCATGTGAAACATGTGAGTGTACCCGGTGTACTGATACTGTGATAAAGACGTTATATGCCAAGAAAGGGCCACTATGTACGGATTGCTACGGTGGTAAAGATGCCATATGCCAAGACGGGGCCACTATGTACGGATTGCTATGGTGGTAAAGATGCCATATGTCAAGAAGGGGCAACTATGTGCAGATTGCTATAGTGGTAAAGATGGTATATGTCATGAAGGGGCCACTATGTACGGATTGCTATAGTGGTAAAGATGTCATATGCCAAGAAGGGGCACTATGTGCGGATTGCTATAGTGGTAAAGATGGTATATGTCACGAAGGGGCCACTATGTACTGATTGCTATAGTGGTAAAGATCTCATATGCCAAGAAGGGGCCACTATGTACGGATTGCTATTGTGGTAAAGATGGTATATGTCAAGAATGGGCCACTATGTGCGGATTGCTATTGTGGTAAAGATGGTATATGCCAAGAAGGGGCACTATGTGCGGATTGCTATAGTGGTAAAGATGGTATATGTCATGAAGGGGCACTATGTACGGATTGCTATTGTGGTAAAGATGGTATATGTCATGAAGGGGCAACTATGTACGAGTTGCTGCGGATTGCTATTGTAACTGGACTGGTAAAGATGGTATATGTCAAGAAGGGGCAACTATGTACGGATTGCTATTGTGGTAAAGATGGTATATGTCAAGGGGCCACTATTGCATGTACGGATTGCTATATGTGGTAAAGATGGTATATGTCAAGAAGGGGCCAACTATGTACGGATTGCTATTGTGGTAAAGATGGTATATGTCAAGAAGGGGCCACTATGTACGGATTGCTATTGTGGTAAAGATGGTATATGTCAAGAAGGGGCAACTATGTGCGGATTGCTATTGTGGTAAAGATGGTATATGTCAAGAAGGGGCAACTATGTACGGATTGCTATAGTGGTAAAGATGGTATATGTCATGAAGGGCCACTATGTACGGATTGCTATTGTGGTAAAGATGGTATATGTCAAGAAGGGGCAACTATGTACGGATTGCTATTGTGGTAAAGATGGTATATGTCAAGAAGGGGCCACTATGTACGGATTGCTATAGTGGTAAAGATGGTATATGTCAAGAAGGGGCCACTATGTACGGATTGCTATTGTGGTAAAGATGTCATATGTCAAGAAGGGGCAACTATGTGCGGATCGCTATGGTGGTAAAGATGACATATGTCATGATGGGGCAACTATGTGCGGATTGCTATTGTGGTAAAGATGGTATATGTCAAGAAGGGGCCACTATGTACGGATTGCTATAGTGGTAAAGATGGTATATGTCATGAAGGGGCAACTATGTACGGATTGCTATTGTGGTAAAGATGGTATATGTCAAGAAGGGGCCACTATGTGCGGATTGCTATTGTGGTAAAGATGTCATATGTCATGAAGGGGCCACTATGTACGGATTGCTATAGTGGTAAAGATGGTATATGTCAAGAAGGCCACTATGTACGGATTGCTATAGTGGTGGTATAAGATGGGGGCATATGTGAAGAATATGGGCCACTATGTGCGGATTGCTATGGTGGTAAAGATGGAACATATATATCATGTCCAAGAAGGGTATATGTCATGAAGGGGCACTATGTACGGATTGCTATAGTGGTAAAGATGGTATATGTCAAGAAGGGGCCACTATGTACGGATTGCTATAGTGGTAAAGATGGTATATGTCATGAAGGGGCAACTATGTACGGATTGCTATTGTGGTAAAGATGGTATATGTCATGAAGGGGCAACTATGTACGGATTGCTATAGTGGTAAAGATGGTATATATGTCATGAAGGGCCACTATGTACGGATTGCTATGGTGGTAAAAGATGGTATATGTCAAGAAGGTGGCCACTATGTACGGATTGCTATAGTGGTAAAGATGATGTATATGTCAAGAAGGGGCCCACTATGTACGGATTGCTATTGTAGTAAAGATGGTATATGTCAAGAATGGATTATGTACGGATTGCTACTAGCTATGTGTACAGTTGCTATAGTGGTAAAGATGATCATATGTCAAGAAGGGGCCACTATGTACGGA
The DNA here is from genome assembly GCF_003918875.1 of Haliotis rubra. Lineage (NCBI taxonomy): Eukaryota > Metazoa > Mollusca > Gastropoda > Lepetellida > Haliotidae > Haliotis > Haliotis rubra. The sequence continues at coordinate 1,704,509 of NW_025767546.1, read as the reverse complement.
TTGCTATAGTGGTAAAGATGGTATATGTCAAGAAGGGGCAGCTATGTACGGATTGCTATTGTGGTAAAGATGGTATATGCCAAGAAGGGGCAACTATGTACGGATTGCTATTGTGGTAAAGATGGTATATGCCAAGAAGGGGCAGCTATGTACGGATTGCTATAGTGGTAAAGATGTCATATGTCCAGCAGTAACATTGCAAAGTTTGACGCCAATGTACTATGGTAAAGAGGATATATGTAAAGAAGGGGGCAAGGGTTGACGTGTTGTGGTGTGGTTGAATAAGGGTTTATGTCCATATGGATTGATGCAAGGTCAAGGTTAAGACCTATTGAATGGTGCATCGACAAAACGTGGACACTGTACATGTGTGACTGAACTTACTGGTAACTTCTTGTTATATATAAGTCTTGTTGGAATCACTATGCCTTGAAACAAACGTGCTAAAACTATTCATTAACCTACGACAAGCTGAACCTGAACCTGTCTCACCTCGCTTCAGATACATCACAGTGTTATTTTTCTTTGATTATACCATCTTCACTTCGTGCTAAATCTTGATAGTACAATTACAATAATAAATTACTAAATTGGTGATCAACAAGATTTTAATGAAAATAGTGTCATTTAAATTATAGGAATATTAAGAAACGCCAGGTTTCTGATAGCAGTTCCAGAATATATCATTGCAATTGTATATTGTGATACTTGAACTATATATCTTTAATACCAAGTGGTGTGTCCTTCCGTTGACCTGAGCTTCTGTTCCAACGCCGGCCTGTGCGGGGTGTACAGCAACTTCCCCTACGACTGTCCAAACCTTTGTGGAACTTGTCCCAGAAGTGAGTGGTCGTAGCTTACCTCATCTTTAGTGATTCATACAGACATTGTTGAGTTCAATCAATATCAAACCTGAATAATGAATCGTGTACAATCTCGTATTCTGTAGCCGAGTGGTTAAAGCGTTCGCTCGTCACGCCGAAGACCCGGGTTCGATTCCCCACATGGGAACAATGTGTGAAGCCTATTTCTGGTGTCCCCCTCACTCACTCATACTCACTCTCTCATATCCTGTACAGACTCAAACAACTTCATCCTCGCACTGACTCACTCATATCCTGTACAGACTCAAACAACTTCATCCTCACACTCACTCACTCATATCCTGTACAGACTCAAACAACTTCATCCTCACACTCACTCACTCATATCCTGTACAGACTCAAACAACTTCATCCTCACACTCACTCACTCATATCCTGTACAGACTCAAACAACTTCATCCTCACACTCACTCACTCATATCCTGTACAGACTCAAACAACTTCTTCATCCTCACTCACTCACTGTACTCAAACAACATATCCTGTACAGACTCAAACAACTTCATCCTCACACTCACTCACTCATATCCTGTACAGACTCAAACAACTTCATCCTCACACTCCTCTCACTCATATCCTGTACAGACTCAAACAACTTCATCCCTCACACTCACTCCACTCATATCCTGTACAGACTCAAACAACTTCATCCTCACACTCACTCACTCATATCCTGTACAGACTCAAACAACTTCATCCTCACACTCACTCACTCAAACAACTATATCCTGTACAGACTCAAACAACTTCATCCTCACACTCACTCACATATCCTGTACAGACTCAAACAACTTCATCCTCACTCACTCCTGTACACTCAAAACAACTTCATCCTCACATATCCTGTACAGACTCAAACAACTTCATCCTCACACTCACTCCTCACTCATATCCTGTACAGACTCAAACAACTTCATCCTCACACTCACTCACTCATATCCTGTACAGACTCAAACAACTTCATCCTCACACTCACTCATTCATATCCTGTACAGACTCAAACAACTTCATCCTCACACTCACTCACTCATATCCTGTACAGACTCAAACAACTTCATCCTCACACTCACACTCACTCATATCCTGTACAGACTCAAACAACTTCATCCTCACACTCACTCTCACTCATATCCTGTACAGACTCAAACAACTTCATCCTCCACACTCACTCACTCATATCCTGTACAGACTCAAACAACTTCATCCTCACACTCACTCACTCATATCCTGTACAGACTCAAACAACTTCATCCCTCACACTCACTCACTCATATCCTGTACAGACTCAAACAACTTCATCCTCACACTCACTCACTCATATCCTGTACAGACTCAAACAACTTCATCCTCACACTCACTCACTCATATCCTGTACAGACTCAAACAACTTCATCCTCACACTCACTCACTCATATCCTGTACAGACTCAAACAACTTCATCCTCGCACTCACTCACTCATCATATCCTGTACAGACTCAAACAACTTCATCCTCACACTCACTCACTCATATCCTGTACAGACTCAAACAACTTCATCCTCACACTCACTCACTTATATCCTGTACAGACTCAAACAACTTCATCCTCACACTCACTCACTCATATCCTGTACAGACTCAAACAACTTCATCCTCACACTCACTCACTCATATCCTGTACAGACTCAAACAACTTCATCCTCACACTCACTCACTCATATCCTGTACAGACTCAAACAACTTCATCCTCGCACTCACTCACTCATATCCTGTACAGACTCAAACAACTTCATCCTCACACTCACTCACTCATATCCTGTACAGACTCAAACAACTTCATCCTCCCACTCACTCACTCACTCATATCCTGTACAGACTCAAACAACTTCATCCTCACACTCACTCACTCATATCCTGTACAGACTCAAACAACTTCATCCTCACACTCACTCACTCATATCCTGTACAGACTCAAACAACTTCATCCTCACACTCACTCACTTCATATCCTGTACAGACTCAAACAACTTCATCCTCGCACTCACTCACTCATATTCTGTACAGACTCAAACAACTTCATCCTGTGATATTTGAATCGTTGCTGTCTTCTGTATATTTCAGCTTGTAACAAAGTGTGTGAAAACGGCGGGACTCAGAACACCATACCTTGCCTGTGTCACTGTCCACCTGACTACACCGGGGATATATGTGAGACACCAAGTACGTATATCTATGTTATACATTCACTCACTCACTCACTCACTCACTCACTCACTGACCGGTTTGACTAGCTGATGAAATTAAGACCTTCAAGGTGAGAACTGTCAGAAATCTGAATTACGTTATACCCGTGATTTTTATACCCTGTAAGTATTCCGTCATATATTAACCTTTTGTTTCTCTGAGGTTTTTTATTTGAGGATACTTGGATTTGAGTGTTGTCCTGATATAACACCGACTGCTATGTGGAATGGAAACAATTATTCAGATGAAGACGACCTCTCTGCTTCAGTATCTGCTGTGAACGGCGAATGGGGTCAGTGGGGGGAGTGGAACACGGCGTCTGTCGGCTGCCCTGCAACCTGCGGGAACATGGCCTACAAGACCACCTGGCGAACCAGGGCGTGTGACAACCCCGCCCCCTCTAACGGGGGTCAGGACTGTGTGGGCGAGGCGACACAGCCTAGACAGGAGAGCTGTAGACTGACTAACCCGTGTCCAGGTAAGTCCACCCCAGGTACAGTCTGTGTTATTGAATCAGGGAACGGTATGTCCGCGATCCGAGAATATGGATAGTAAAACACTCTCATTCTGAGATAACGTATGGATATGTACCACGATTCGTCAATCCAGTCCATTTCTAATCTAAAACATTATGACCCGTGAAGGTCCGGGTTAGAATATTGGCCTCCAGTAATCCATGCTTGTCGTAATAGGCGAGACCCGTGAAGGTCCGGGTTAGAATATTGGCCTCCAGTAACCCATGCTTGTCGAAAGAGGCGTCTAACGGGATCGGGTGGTCAGGCTCGCTGACTTGGTTGACACTTGTCATCGGTTCCCAATTGCGCAGATCGATGCTCATGCTGTTGATCACTGGATTGTCTGGTCCAGACTCGACTATTTACAGACCGCCGCCATATAGCTGGAATATTGCTGAGTGCGGCGTAAAATCAACTCACTCACTAAAACATTACGCAAGGAAATATGTCGTGATGATTAGGGCAGTCCAGTTGCGACAGTATCAACACGGCCACATGTCGTTATCGTGGTAGTCGTGCACCTGGACAACAAACAAGCAGCCATTGTAGCCACGGAGATAATTTCTTCCGTGGGTATTTGGCATGGCGTGTGATGCACTGGATCATTGTCTGAACGACCGCCTTTAAATGAGCATACACGTGTCCTTCATGTTAGGGACCATCCGTTGGATTTTCTGGAGAAGAGGTGAAGTGGGTGGAGTCCGGATGCATGGATATTATATTGAAACTATACATATTGTTTCAGCTACAGCTGAAAAGCCAGTTATATTTTTACTACAACTCTAAGCCCAATATATTTTTTGAAAGTCACCTTTTATCAATGTATTGATGGTAGAAGACAATTTTCTTATCTTTCAATAGCCAGGGACATATATATTTTTAGCCAGAGACTGTAATTTTTCAACATAAAGCCACAAACATGTTCTGGAAAGTTAAAACAGATTTCTAGAAGGATGTTGATTTGTGTCATGGTTAGAACAGCGTGTTTCGTGAATGCATTTCTATAGTTCAATAAAATAGATTTAGCCAACCCTGGTCTATTTTCCTACGCTGAAAAGCCTGTTTGTCAAGTAAGGTGGCAGGAACGACAGTAGCTCAAATGTCGACAGGCTATATGTTGAACTTTACTACAGCAAATATTTCATTATAAATACCACGCCTAGATCTTTAGTATGTTTATACTCCAGTTATTACACAGATCACTTATTGCCTGTCTTTAACGAAGATTTATAAGGATAATTTAATATTTGATTATAATGTTGGATGTAAGAAAGGTTAACGGGTTCACTATACTGTGAACTAACTCCTAAAAATATCTCAAAACTATGGAATCCTAGAAGGGACAAAGTCGCGTTGCCCTAATTAATAATTTACCAAAGTGCGGCAATTCGGCAATACGACTTTTGGTCACTTGTAGCATTGTCACTACGTCAGGAACATGGGTTTATCAGGTATAATTATATCTTCCTTGAGTTATGTAAATTGAATATCTCTCTAAACAATGACATTAAAACGTCCGTTTCAATTTTACTTTTCTTTCAAACTCTCTGAACAGTTGACGGCAAAGTAAGCGACTGGTCAAGTTGGGGTGGTCAAACCTGCTCAGTTACTTGTGGTCACGACGCTACCATGTCACTGTTTAGGACACGCACCTGCACCAACCCAGCACCAGCCTATGGGGGAGCGGACTGCACGGATATACTGTCTGAGACCATGGAAGTCAGCTGCAACCTTCCCTACTGCCCGAGTAAGACTTACGAATAACCATTTATGATAAGCCGAACACGATTTGTTAAACATCTCATATGTTTGGACAGTGTCATGAATTATTCCAAATATTACATATGTTACATTTGACCTCATTGTTCATGGCACATAGAATGCCGTTATTTTGCATTGCAGTATTTTGTTTCTTTCGTGATTTTGCTTTTGGCTGAATGCCTTATTTTTTAGTGTTTAACTTGTCTGCTTTTAGTTTTTGTTTTGTTTTGTTGGGTTTTTTTATTTGTTTGTTTTGTTTTTGTGTGTTTGTTGTGTTTTTTTTGTGGGTTTTTTTGTTGTGTGTGTGTTTTTATGCTTTTTGAGGGTTTTATTTTGGTTTTTGTTTTTTCTTTTTTTTTTGCGGTTTTGTTTAATTTATTTTATTTTATTTACTGGGGCGTGTGTTTGTTTTTTTCTTTACACAAAACTGAATGACATATTTAATATTTTGGTGGGTGCTTTGAATAATACAATACTTTATACATCTAATTACATCGAATTACAAACCGAAACATGAGTCTCAATAACCTAATCAGACAATGACCTACTTTTCCGCCGATCCGAGTTTTCTCGTGCGAAAGTGAAAATTGACAACACAAACAACTATGGTTACTCTGAAATCCAATTCCTTGTCTCATTAGAAAATGGTTTTTACAAATGAATTTTAATTTTAAACTTTAATAATATCGTATTTTTATATATTATGGCGAGGTGTAGGCAGCATGACCTTAACTAAGGCGTCACAGTCTGCCCCGGTTTGATGAGGTCGTAAAATGATTCGCCAAACTTTTCTAGTGGCAGATCCTCGTTTTGAGATTTCCACGATTTCCAGGTTTCTGTTTGTCAGAGCTCGCTGTACGACAGCACGCTGCACGACGTGTTTGCAAGGATTAGATTGAGCGTAGTGTTGCAATATACAAGTGCTTAGATGTATCAAATAATACTGATTAATATTTATGTATCCAGTTAAATGAATTAGTCTCAACATTCTGGACTGGTTAGTGTACTAAGTTGCGCAATAGGACGGAACCCAGACAACAGGCAACGAGACTGTTGTGTAATCAATGTAATGACTTGTAGAATAATGCAACGACGGTATAGAATAATGGCTCCCTTTTAAAGCCAAGGACTTCATTATCAGAAATATATTACTGGAGAAATTTCTAAATTTGTATTTTTGATCAAACTATCTACAAAAACAAGGATATATCTATATACTCTTGATGATGACTTATGCCATGGATCCATGTTCAGTCAGCGGCGGCATATCAGCCTGGGGACAATGGAGCACACCGCAGTGTCCCCAGTCGTGTGGCTTGTCTGCCCAGAAGGAGGTGAGGAGGACCCGGAGCTGCACCAACCCTCCCCCACAGTACGGGGGACGTGACTGCACTGAGGCACGCTCCCAGACGGCGCTTGTCCCCTGCAATATTGGGCCTTGTCCAGGTAGGACAATGGACTTGTGTGAATACAAACTGTACTTAACCCATAGATTTTAAAGTGGGTATGGTTTTACGTCGCTTTAGCAACACTCCAACAATAATACAGCAGGATATATGAGAAAAGTCTTCATATAGTGTACACACGCGGGGAATCGAACCCGGACTCCCGGCGAGACGACTTAACCACAAGGCTAAATAATGCATCTTCTCATGAACTTGCTAGATCCTCCACCACGACTAACTGTAAACAGTTTGCTGCTGAAGGGGAGAATGCTAAGCACTGGCTATATTTTCATCTGACTCTTCGTGACGACTTAGGCGCTGTACCTATGTGTGCATTATCTCCCATTAGAGTTGTCACCTGTTGTTTCTCTCTGACAAAACTCCGTGACGACCAAGGTCGTGTGTGGTTGTGCATTATCTCCCATTAGAGTTGTCACCTGTTGTTTCTCTCTCTGACAAAACTCCGTGACGACCAAGGTCGTGTGTGGTTGTGCATTATCTCCCATTAGAGTTGTCACCTGTTGTTTCTCTCTGACAAAACTCCGTGACGACGTCACCTGCTGTTTCTCTCTCTGACAAAACTCCGTGACGACCAAGGTCGTGTGTGGTTGTGCATTATCTCCCATTAGAGTTGTCACCTGCTGTTTCTCTCTCTGACAAAAGTTCCGTGACGACCAAGGTCGTGTGTGGTTGTGCATTATCTCCCATTAGAGTTGTCACCTGCTGTTTCTCTCTCTGACAAAGTTCCGTGACGACCAAGGTCGTGTGTGGTTGTGCATTATCTCCCATTAGAGTTGTCACCTGCTGTTTCTCTCTCTGACAAAGTTCCGTGACGACCAAGGTCGTGTGTGGTTGTGCATTATCTCCTATTAGAGTTGTCACCTGCTGTTTCTCTCTCTCTGACAAAGTTCCGTGACGACTAAGGTCGTGTGTGGTTGTGCATTATCTCCCATTAGAGTTGTCACCTGCTGTTTCTCTCTCTGACAAAGTTCCGTGACGACTAAGGTCGTGTGTGGTTGTGCATTATCTCCTATTAGAGTTGTCACCTGTTGTATCTCTCTCTGACAAAGTTCCGTGACGACTTCGCACATATTATATTTATCGATTTTAATTAATCCTATTTAACAACCAAATCGAAACCTCGAGGATAAGACAAATTCATACACATTCACAGAAAGCCTTCCTACACATTTTCGTAGATAACCATACATTTTATCGCTCCGAAGGTGGGGTGGACGGTGGAGTGAGTGAGTGGAGTGTCTGGACGGGCTCTACCTGCTCTGTCACGTGCGGAGTATTGGCCGTGAGGAACGTGACCCGGACGAGGACTTGCACCAATCCTTCACCCCAAAATGGCGGCCGGGATTGTCTGGAGACATTACTGGAAACAACTGTCAGAAGCTGCCAGCTCAGCGGGTGTCCAGGTAGAGTGCTTATTGACGAGTTATACATCCGAGTCAACACAAGAAACTATCACTCTTACTTTAATAATCTTTACCAGTAGCGAAACAAACACCGACATATAAATTATGTGACCTTTGAAGATTCCAAGGGACGATATGTGAACCCCGGCAGTGTAAGCTTGTTGGAACTGGCGAATATATGGACCGGATGGAGAGGCTCGTTGGCACCGTTGATTGCAGGCCCCCATACCCCAATGGCATGGATCAATACTCATTAATTATATCGATCACATGATCAGCTGGTCCGGTTCTATTATGAACTGTCCGTCGTCATATGGCACGGTGTTAATCAACACACGAGTGAGTGAGTATGTTTTTATACCGCTTTTAGCAATATTCCAGCTATATCACAGCGGGTGAAATCAACAAACGAATGAAACAAAGACACAGGTTTGTTATTTGCAAATACATCCACGTAACTCAATATCATTACCAGTATCAAGTGTTTACCTGATACCCTCAGGCCATATAATTATAATATTCTTGTTTCTCATTACCGCCCGACCCCAAAAATCGACCCGGCCCTAAGATTTCTTTTTATCTTTTACACTAGAGAAAATGCAACTTTGACTCTCAAAATGTGTATGAATTTTTCACACTTCTAAGTTCTGATTTTCTATTGGAGAAGGTGTAAATTTCCACAGAAATCAAGGGTTTTTTTTACATAAAATAACATAAAATGTGAAAATAAATCCGCCCGCCCGATCCATATTTTTGGGGAAAAAGTGATTGGAAACAAGAATATTTTTTATGTGGCCTTATTGTGAGTTGGTTGCATGATTGGGTCACCCAACATTTGTAATCTGTGACATACAATGTGGACACAAATTCCATGAATGCTGATGAAAAAAGGGACATGGACATTATCGAAGGTGGAGTTCGAACCCACACCCAAGAGACCATGACAGTAAGATACCTATAGCTCGCTATTTAAGTCAAGTTGTGGTCTGTGCATCTGTCTCAAACATTATCTGGCTAAAGTTCATATTGCAGACAAATCGAAATGGGATGTTTCAGTTGATGGCGGCTTCACACAGTGGGGACTGTGGACCAATCCGCCATGCTCCATGGCCTGTGGAAGTGCCACGAAAAGTGTGACCAGAACCAGGTCTTGTAGCAATCCCACCCCACAGAACGGTGGACGACCGTGCACTGGTAACAGTTCAGAATCAGAAGAAAGGAACTGTGGTCTTCCCCCATGCACAGGCACGTATGACA